>NW_011948425.1:2536302-2559805 GCF_000503995.2 Ceratosolen solmsi marchali | reverse complement strand
TACGCGCGTTTTGCGCTCCCGCCGACGACATTGCTCCTCTTATTTTTTACATTGCTGAACGTCGCGGCTCTTTTTTTCCTACCGCGTCTGCTTTTCTTCGTACGATCGTGCTCCGTCTCCCTTTATACAAGAGCCGTCACTTTCCGAGCTCTTATTATTCATTATACCGCTGGAGGAGTATCTTGTGAGCTCTTCAAACGCAAAACTGGGTTAGTTTTAGCGGCTACTCACGTATATCGGCCCCTCGACTTTTTTTTTGTTTTTTATTCTTTTTTTTTTTTGTTTTTTTTTTTTTGTTTTGTTTTGTTTTGTTTTTGCCAACTTCGGCGTTTTTCCTCCTCTTAATGCGAGGACAAATATGTTTTTATAAATAATGGATGGGCCTCCTTTCTTTGACCATTGGCGCGCGGATCAGATGCATTGGATTTTGATGCTTATCCTGACATGCAATGTCTTAGTTAATTGTTGGTTGCCTATTATAGTAAGTGCGCGGTTGAAGTAAACGGTTGATAACAAGTGCGCGTGTAGATATTTTTTACATGAAGTTAATTAACCCTTCGAACTTATCGATGCACAGTACATACTAAGAGGCGTGTATTGGACTCGGAATGATTTATCAATGCTCGTGTATCGCTAAATAATCTTTTTAACGATTGTAAATTATTCGTAAATCGAGCCCGCGTATATAATATAATTCAGATATTCGTGAAAATTCTCCAAATATCATACTGCCGGTAATAATTATCGCGCCTCGCGAAGCCGCCAATAATGCTTATAAGAAATCATTAAAGTTAAGATACATGTAGATATTTTTAGACTAATTATCAATTAATGGCTTAACTTTTTTTGCTCTCGACGATTACGAGAGAGGCAAAGTATTTAAAGTTTTTTGCTTTTAGTTGTTTTACTTTTGTATCTATAATGTATCAATTGGTTTTATCGCTCAACGTTCATTGAAAATAAAAGCGCGCCTATTTATTGCAGTCGAAAGAATTTTCAATAAGCAAAATTACTACGAGTTTTTGCATGAAATTATAGAGATAAATAATTTATATAGAATTTTTATTACGTCTAAACAATTAGAGAAATATTAATTTTCGAAAAAATACTCGCCTCCAAGACTTATTAATAACAATACGTTCGGGCTATTAATTTTCTTAGTTGTAAATGCCACGCGAATAAAAAAAAATATCTTACATTAAGGCGTGTACGATTTAATTTTTTGCTATTCTTTACACGGTCGTGCGTAAGTTGACGGACGATTAATTACAATGTTTCTTTACTGGTTATTCAGCTTCGAGAAATCAGAGCAGCTAAAGGTATGCTGCTTTTAAAAATTATATGTCAAATTAACTGCCTTTTTTTTTTTTCTTTTTTTTTTTTTTTCATAGGCCTTACGACATCTCTCTTGGCAAAGTAACGAGATGGAAAAGTAACGGATAATACAGGGTAATCACTGTAAGCCGAATAGCCGGCGATCGTGCAATAATAATGCTCTCGCGGTTAGAAAAGCGAAACGTGAAAGTGAGGTTACGGAAGTGCGGCCCGACGCCGCCTCTAACCCCACAGGTAGACCAGCGTGACTGGACTTGAGCCGTAGCACGCACAGACACACGCAGAGACGGGGGATAAGGGTATAGATGTAGGATGTCCTATCGGTAGCGAGTATATGGTGGACGAAATAATAGGAATAACGACTCATTTTGCGTGTCAGGGAAGTATCGAGGCATCTCGAGGTCGAGGGCAGCTTCGAACCGAGCTCCCTCCCATCGCTTTCGTCGGACTGGAATGGGAGCCACAGCGGGAATGGAGGACGCATTAATAAAACATCAGGGGTTTTGTGGACGATGTATCGATGTAGTGTTTATATTATCTTCTTTGATGTCGACATGTGAATTGGACAGATTTGTTATTCAGACTACGTACATAAAAGTGCGCGCTGAAGTCTTGCTCGGCGCGGGCTCCGGACACACGGCCAAGATTGACGGACGTTCGACGGGCCCGAGAGGGACGTCGAAAGGGACCCTTTTGCTCAGTTTCTCCCGTCTCCCCCTCGGTCCCGTTCCCCTCACGACGGACCGCACCTCGATCGCCGCTCGGCGGTGCGCTCGAGAGCTTGCGCGACTTTCTTCTCTAGCTTGGCTTTCTGCCGGCAGTTATGCGCGCAGGGTCCACTGATTTTAATGATCGGGGCTGGCTCGAGCCCCTGCTGAAATTAAACAGTCCTCGGCCGGGAAAACAATGTTACATTACTCTCCCGGAGCTCCACGAGCAGATCGTTTAACGGGTCGCTAAGAGCCTAGTAGCTCTTGAATAAATCAGTGGGGAGATCGTAGGGCGTGTGCTCGGGAGGTCTCGGTCGCTCTTCGACAGTCCCGCGACCGACGCGCACCTCGATCATTCACACTCGGAGTTTTAGCAATATTCCATTAATAAAGGCAAACGTATTTATTTATGAGGCTGATAAAGGATAATGAATGACGCGCGAAATTCTTATGGCATTTTGATTTTGAGCGCGCTGTTAATTCTACTCAAAGTCCTTTCTCGATGACCATTCTTCATCCAATAGCTTCGACCTTACCACGAGTCATTAAAGCGAAATACATTGGCTTTTAAAGATTAAGATGCGCAAATTGTTGGAAATCGAATAAAGATAAACAACGCGATATAATAATATTCCATATAAAAATCGATATAGCAGCCAATTAATCTTAGAGCGGGGCGGACTGACGAAAGCTCTCGCGAATCGATTTTACCAGCCAAAGGAGGCACGCCTACGAGTAATTTACCCTAATTTTCCGCTAAAACGTAATGATTTCCTTCTTTTTTCTTCTTTTTTTCTTTTTTTCTTCTTTTTTCTTAAATACGTATACGTAAACAAAGGGGGTTACGGGCTATGGGTTACCGTAGGTATTAAGGTCGGTAATTGATGCTCGCTCAGTCGCGAACGAGCTCGAGAAAGATAGCAAAGCAAATGCTGTGTTCCATGGTCGCCGTCAACAACATCGTCGTCAACGTCGTCGTCAACGTCGTTGGCCACGTACGCTGCTATCGACATTCCTCGCGCAAACTCGAGGACCCATAAAGAGATGAAACGTGCGCTCGAGAAAGAGAAAGAGAAAGAGTAAAAGAAAAAGAGAGAGAGAGAGAGAGAGAGAGAGAGCGAGAGTAGTAGTAGTAGTAGTAGCATCAGGAGCAGCAACGGCAGCTCAGCAGCAGCAAAGCCCTACACATTGGTAAGTTACTGTGTAATAGTTAATCCCATCAAATTATACACGTTACTTTTATCACGACAAAATTCGTGGTTGAACGATGCGTCATCGATAAAGTATTCGCATTCATTAGCAAATGAAAAATAATTGCCGAAATATCGTCGATGTGGATTCAGAATTTCGAAATAACAATGCCCTCCTCGCAACAAGAAAGGGGCGAAAAAAGTGAGACAAGGTGCAGAAAGGGCAGTCTCCGATAAAATTAAAAGGACAGAGAGAGAGAGAGAGAGAGAGAGAGAGAGAGAGAGAAAGAGCGAGAATGGGCTTGAGTGTTCACTCGCTGCTCAGCCATCCCAAACCTTGACTCTTCATTAATCACCCAGTGCTATCAATGACTGAGTGAGTGACGGGAGGCGAGAGGTATTATGCCTACGGCTATAGGGAACACTGATATTTTCCGCCGACTCTGCTCTTCGTTCTCTCGCTCACTTTCTCGCTTTTCGACAGTTTCCCGCAAGCGCGCCCCTCCCCTCCGGCCACTATTTTTCTTTGTTCCTTTCTCTCTCTCTCTCTCTCTCTCTCTCTCTCTCTCTCTGTCCTTTTAATTTTATCGGAGACTGCCCTTTCTGCACCTTGTCTCACTTTTTTCGCCCCTTTCTTGTTGCGAGGAGGGCATTGTTATTTCGAAATTCTGAATCCACATCGACGATATTTCGGCAATTATTTTTCATTTGCTAATGAATGCGAATACTTTATCGATGACGCATCGTTCAACCACGAATTTTGTCGTGATAAAAGTAACGTGTATAATTTGATGGGATTAACTATTACACAGGTTTATTATTCAATTTTCGAGCTTAGTCGTCATTGTATGATCCAATTACATTATTGGCGGAGGATATTTATAAAATAATATTTAATAAGTGAACTAATTTATTTTAATTCGATGATAGCTTGAGGGGTTAATATCCCAGTCATTAATAGTGTCAGTAGCAGTTATCACAATTGATGAAAGAAGTACGGTTAGATCATTGTAATAATTCGTATGTCATAATTCGTATTAATAAAGGATAAAGTCCATTAAATCATTAATATGTACAAAACAGAAGTTCAATCGTGTATTTATAAGCGCACAATGTTACTAATTAAAAGTAGATGAAGAATATTGTTCATATAATGCTTTTATTTAAGAATTTTCATAATTACTTTATAATCACGAGACACATTTGTTCAATCAATTTGATAATGAACCAATTTTTAATAAATTCGCTAATTTTATACAATCAAAGGGGATTAGCAGTTATTTTGCTGGAATGTACGAACATCTTTTTATTAATATCTTAAAGCATTGAAATCGATATTAATTGCCGTCGAAAGTTTTTATTAATTCAAGAATAAGGTTCCATTTCTACTCAGGTTGTGCATTTATTTCTCAGGCTATACATTTGTATACTCAATAAGTGTATTGACAAGAAGATGTTGGATGCTGATTTGTTAATTCATTGAAGCTTCACATAAACTTATTTTTTTTTTAAATTCCGGACACTAATTGAAAAATCGACATTATATAATCAACGTAGAGAAGTCATTCTACTGATAATTATTAATAAATACGTTTGTTTCATTATATGCGCATGGGCAGATAAATTTTTGGAAAAAAATCTATGCTTGCTAGTTGGATTTAGGCTCGTATTGGCGATAAAATAGGAATAGAATGAAACGAAATATGTACAATTAATTAATCAATGTTAAAAAAATAATTTTACGACCTGCGACATTAGATAGGAAGTTAAACGAAGACGGTATATAATTTACTAGACTGTTTCTAAAATCTATTCGATGCTCTATTGCTCTCATTTATTATAAGTATAAATAAATCCTAATATATTAGATTAGCCAACTTCAATCATTATACCTATAATATAGGATAAACAATGTGTAAATTACAATTCGCTATATATACAATTTGAATTATTTGTAGTTTTTAAGTAAGTATACTTATTAGTTTAAAGCACAAAATAAATTTAAATAACGTAATTTTTATGAATTTTTATGAAAGAACGAATAGCTATATTAGACGATTATATATTATTGCATCAATTGATAAGTCGTTGATTTATGTAGCTCAAATAGATAAGTACATCGTATAATTTCTTAATACATTGTCATTACCGAATAAGTTGATAGAAAAATAAAATTATCCACTACTTTACGTACAAATGTCAACAATATTACATTTTTTATGAATGTTTTAAAAATTATCAAATCGAATGATATGGTCTCTTAATGCCAATATTAGAATTTTTCAGTAAAAAATCATCTTTTCAAATTTTTGCAAATAATCGATAGAATAACATTAATGCTAATGATATAATATTACATTAAATTCATTTTACTTATATTGGAATTTATGATGGATTCTTTTGTTGATTTATTAGTGATAATATTAAGACATGCAAAAATTGCAATTAATTATGTCCACGCGTGTTTATAAATAGATGTACAAACTATTCGATGCTCACTATAACAAAAATAAAAGAAAAGAAGAGAAAAAAAAGAAAAACTAATGAGATTTTGAAATTTTCTCAAAAATAGATTAATTCGATTATAGGTCTCCTTGAATTTGGGCTTGAGATCATTAATAATGGGGTGAGTCTAAAACGATTCTTGACAGATTCAGTGTCATCATCGGTAGTTCGGATGACTTTGGGTCGTGACTTGCCTCCTGACTCCTGTCTTCTTGATTACCAGAGGCTTCCACGCTTCGTATTCTTGTCTCATTCCCTTTTCTTCTGTATCGCTGTTTTTTCTTAGCATTCCTTTTCTTTGCATTCGACGCCGTATGCTCATTTGGCTAAGGATGCTGTATAGATTCAGGGGACCATTGTTGTCGCACGATTATTTCATACAAAAATTTGAGAAAACACACGTTTATGTTAAAGAGGCGATTTTTTTATTTTTTATTTTTTTATTTTAATGAGACGAGAATTTAGTTATTAAAGGGAATGTTTAAACTTCGTATTATATAATCCAATTGACAATTAATCACGTTTCATTGGCTATTAATATCCGTAGTAGTAAATCTTAATTAAAATCAAAATTAAACTTATGAACGAGTGTGCTCCTAATATTTTGTGAAAAAAAAATTACATGTGACAGTAATGACATTGAATTTCAATAGTTGAATGAAATTTGATTTTAAACGTAATTCGGTTACTTGTGCAAACTATTGAAGTTATCGAGAATATCCTCGATTTTTTCAAGCCTTACTCAACAGCTCCTTAAATAAACAAGTTTTTCAATCACGAGCAGCTACGTGTTTAAAACAAGGTAAGCCTATAAGTTGAAATTATACGATCAATTCGAATTACACAATCAACTTCAATTATACGTATAAAGCACATATGATTAAATGTATAAAATCTTGATAACCGATGTTATGGGCAGGTGCAGGGGGATAAATTTTGAAATGACCGAGCGCAATTTGATATCAGTTTCATACACTAATACATAAACCACTAAATTAAGGTTACATCCAATAAAGCGGTACGCGTTCTCACAATGCTTACTGGAAACGAGACAACGAATGTGTCTACTTGTTCAATATCGTGATAGTGCACGGAATGATTGGATGAATTGAAAATAAAAATGGGTCTACTTAAGTGAAAAAAAAAAAAAAATAAAAAAAATAAAATGATTAAATTTGTAGAAGAGTGAATATTTGCTTAGATTACATCAAATTTCAATTGCTATGTGTACAAAAGGTTACATTATTTTTTTTTAATACTTCACGTGTGAAGATAATTTTTATTTTTCTATTAAACATTTATCAAACAGTACAATGGTGTAATTATATCATTAAATAATATTTACAGTTATTTAATGGAAATAAGATTTTTTAAATTTTCTACTTTAAATCAATTTCCACATTTTTAGATTCTAGATTCGTGAATAAGATGAAAATTCAAGATGATTTATCGAAAAAAAAAAACAAAATTTTCATAAAAAAAGTTCTTTCTTTCGTAGATTGCGTTAAAAAAATAATTGTAACTCAAATGATGTTTTATTTCAAAGATTTAATTCAAATATGACGGTAATTGTAAAAAAATTACAACTACAATAAAACAATGCTGTTCAATGCAATTCTTTTTTTTTTTTTTTTTTTTTTTTTTTTTTTTTTTGTCGAATTCCAGTAATCTTAATTCTAAAATAATGATTACAATTATTTAATATAATTAAATTAAAAATTTGATTGTACTCGTTATATATTCTAGATTTATACTATAATTAAACTTTATAATGGACTATTGTGAAATTCATTATTTATTCTATTCTTATAATATAAGCATTAGTAATTGGACATTTAATAAAAAATTATTTAACTAAAAATCTATAAATAAATTGATCAGAATTTAATTTATTGCTTATGCGGTTATTATTAGTGGTCTTACTCTTATTCTTATTCCTATTATTATTATTATTATTATTATTATTATTATTATTATTATTATTATTATTATTATTATTATTATTATCATTATTATCATTATTACTAATATTACTAATATTACTAATATTATTATTATTATTACTATTATTATTATTACTAATATTACTAATATTATTATTATTATTATTATTAGTAGTAGTAGTATTATTAGTAGTATTATTATTATTGTATGTTGAGAAAATAAGATGTTAAATTCATCGAAAATTGTGAATGCTGAAATTAATAGGAAAATTATTGATTCTATTGAATAACTTAAATAATAGAACGAATAAGAGTTTTTGGATTTTAAATTGAAGTCTTTAAATTGTGAATTGTTTAATGCTTAATATAGAAATTAAAATTAGTCCATAATGCTATATTTGTGAATATTATTCTTCTAGTTTAAAATCTTTTTTCTCCTTTATGTAACAAATTTATACAATTTTTCATATACAATAAAAAATAATAATATCCTCTTGCATATATTAGATTTCATCTATTCTGATTTATTACTTCTAATTAACAAAAAACTTTTATAAAATTTTCATCTAATAAATTTAAAAATTCTATTAGATCTAATTATCTTATTTATATTTTAATTGATCTAATTCTAATTAGATACACATATAATTTTAAAATAATTAATTCCATTATATAAATAATTTTAATGTACACTATGTAATAAAATTTGCCTTTAATTAATAAAAAAAAAAAAAAAGAGAGAGAAAAAAAAAATTCTTAATTAGAAAAAATTCTTTTATTTCGAGATTTTTAAACTGAAAATTATTTTTAGACTTTAGTAACGAAAATTATACTTAGACTAGGGTGAACAAAGAATATCTCAAGACATTTTACGTCATACCATTTAATAATTACAATTTAAATTATATATATATATATATATTTATTTATATATATATTTATATTTATATAATTATATGTCTTACACGTACGGTGCTCTAAGTTACGTAGATGCAGTATGTATGTATTTTTAGTTAGACTATTACGTATATTACATGGAATGAAGTAACATCTCAAAACGCTACGCGAACGTAATACTCTTGAGCTTAAATTGAACGCGCGGATGCATTATCTGTAGCTGCGTGCGTGCGTGCGTGCATGTATTTTTCAGAATACGTGTTCGCGCGTGTGTATGCGCCTGTGCTCGTGCTTGGGGGAGTGTCTCTGTTTGTGTGTCTGCATGTGTGCGTGTTTGTGCGTGTGCGCGCGCGCACCTTTGCACGCCTCAGTGTAACTTTTGCGCTTGCCCACGTGCATGCGTGCGTACCTGCGTTCTCATGTAAGAGTTTGTGTGCGAATTCGTAGATGTACTTTCGCGTTCCCTGTGTGCGTTCTCGTTCACTCGGCAAGAAGTATCTTGACAGAAATTTCGCGACTCCTGACAACGATTTGAAAAAGGAAAGGACAGGTTACGCGACCAACCATAGCGTACAGACGAGCTCGTGTTTATTTTCGTGAGTACAATCGAATTCGTGGCAAGATGAATTTTACATGGTTACACAATCGCCCGCTCGCGCTCTCTATCTTTCACTAAAATTTTCCTTTTTATTTATTCTCATTCGTGTTTGGTTAGGTACAAACAGAGACGTGTAGTCGACACGCGGCGTGAACAACAACAAAAAAAAAGAGAAAAAAAAAAGAAAAAAAAAAGAAGAAAAAAAAAAGAAATAAAAAAATTTCCATAACGGAGCAAACAAAATACAATATTAACATTGGACCAAGTCATTTATAGCATAACAGACTCACTTTCCATATAATCTAAGATAATAATCGCTATAATAATTTTAAATCGATGAAATAATTATATCGTTGTTCTTAAAATCTGCGCTTATTTAAATACGATGTACCGGTGCCCGAGCATCGGAGGAATTATTTATTATGTGTGCGCGCATGTATGAATGTGTCGTTTGTTTTACTCGATCTGCGGGATGCATCATGATACGTAAAACTTCATCGTATACAATTTGTCGTGGCTCTTACAGCAGCCGTCTCATCTTATCTTAAAATTCCTCCGACACTCGACACGATAATAATATAATAATAACATCGTTGATATCGCTTATTTCATAATTATATACAGATCAGCATTTTCTCCTCTAATGTCGTTCTTATACATCCCCCGTCGCATCACGACACTAATATCTTTTTTTTCTGATTTTTATTTTGTTCAATTATTAATGAAATTTCTCGAGAACGTCATACAATATTTATTTAACCACTTACAAGACATAAAAGTTCCCTGTATTCTTCCGAATTTGCTTATCGCACACGAACTACTCGTTACTCCTTCACTCTCGCATTTCTTCCGTATACAATGTTTATTACCAAATAATAGTTTATTACCTCTTTTATTCTGTCATTTTCCTCTCGCCCGCCTCGTTTTCTCCGTTAGTAATAACTTTAGCGTAGTTAAGAATACACACGGCGCATTACGAAATATCACATATGCGTTTTACGACATATTCAAATAATAATAACGATAATAATAATAGCAATAATAGCAATAATAGCAATAATAGCAATAATATCAATAATAGCAAATAATAGCAAATAATAGCAAATGATAATAATAATAATGATAATAATGATGATAATAATAATAATGATGATAATAATAATAATGATAATAATAATAATAATAATAATAATAATAATAATAATAATAATAATAATCATAATGTTGTAGGTGCTGTTGCTGTTGCTGTTGCTGTTGCTGTTGCTGTTGCTGTCGTTGTTGCTTTTGTTATTATTATTACTGCTCGACGGTTGCGCACTTTACAGTTCATTCTTATTCAAAACGCACACCTGCATTATGGACTGACAGACTCGGAGGCCTTTTCCCGCATATGTGTTTAATAGGTATGATATAATTATTCCTGCGAGCATATTTTGCACATGTGCGCTGGCCGAGTTACCGAGTTTAGGTTCGTTATCGTTCTTTCTTTTAATCTTTTTTTTTTTTCTTCATTTTTCCTTTTTTCAAAACATACCGGAACCTTGTTCTCGCAAACAGCTTAATTAAATTTACTCGCGTTAATCTACTCGTGCGCTCCTGTGAATAAGACCTTTCAACTCTTATTGATCTATTCAACAAATTAGAACTATAAATTCAATAATATTCGCCTTATTTAGGAATAAATAAAGTGGATTTATTACAAGTAAAAGTTCTCTTCTTTTGAAATTGCACAATTTATTAGTTAGAGGTTTTCTCGTGTTATTTTTTCATTGTTTTTGTTTGTTTTCTTTTGTTTTTTTTTTTGTTAATTTTTTTGTTTGGGTTTAAAATTCTTTCTATTAAATAACATTTAAGATTTAAGATGGTAGTTGATTATTGAGAATTGCTACAAGCCAGGATCGCGCAATTTCAACATCACCGAATGCTATCCCATGCTCATTACCATTTAGCAAGACACATGCACGCGTGGCTCGGAAAACAACGGTACGTCCCGTAATAACTCTGTACAACTTTACACCTATTTGTTTGAAAATGCGCTTTCAACCATCGAACGATGATTAATAGCCCCCTCGGATACAATTTATTATATATATATATATATATATATATATATATATATTTAATTAGGATTGAGGGTGTGATAAAATGTATGTTTCTAGGCTCATACGAGAGTAGTGGAAAAGTAGTTTCCGACTTAATGCTAAGCAGCTGCAATAGACTCGTAGGTAATGGAGTGGAGCACGATAATACCTGATAACTCGATTAATCCTCTGGCCCGTCGTTATTTAAAAGCAACTCGACTGCTTCAAAGAGCTCGGACGCTCGGATGAAATGTGGCGCCAACTGTTTATCCGGAGGAAAACAGATGTACGCTCGAAGGTGCGAGTTACAGCAGAAGAAATAGGAGAAAAATATAGGCCCGAGTGGAAAAGTATCGGGAGAAAGCCAATCGGCTAAGGCGAATCGTACAAAGTCGATGATGAAGCGAGGATTGGAGGCGTTACGATGAAAACGCGCGAGCTCGGTCCAAAAGAGATAGTGGTTACGCGTTCCTCAGCTGCTCGAGCGTCATTAACGTTGAAATTGACGGTTAGACGTGTATCGGGCAGCTCGTGCACCTACACGCACAAACGTTCAATGATGCGAAAAGAACCTGTGGCTATTACTTATGTGCGGAGTTATGGAAAGAGCAGGACGTAGAGAAAGCGAAAAAGCACAGCGGAGAGAGATACGGGGTGAGAGACAGTGGGGCTGGGCGGGAGGGAGGGCGGGAGGGGAGGGGAGGGAGCGAGAGAGAGCGAGGTAGAAAGTAAGTGGCTAAAGTTAGTCGTCGTGGACGAAAAGTTTACAGACGCAAACGCACATAACGTATTATACATGTAATCTGTAAATATTTTGCGAGTGGCAGAAAAAACGGCATTAATGCATTTTACGGATAATCGGATGTTTTAGTCGTCTTTGCTTTGCTTTTTAAATTTTTACACACCAATTTCAAACGACGCTGAATCGATAATGTCATAATATAAATATTCTAATCATAAATAACACTCAAACAATACATTTTTGTTTTTGTTGTTTTTTTTTTTATTCTTTTTATAGATTTATTATTTTTTATTTTCGTTTCGCATGGCCGAAAGGAGTAGAAGAGAATAATAAAAGAAACCGTGTCCACGCAAATCGTCCAGACATTATTCATTTTTCGGTCTGTCTTAAAACGACTTCGTGCTCACGATTCGTAGCGCGCACATTTTCGTTTCTCCGTTCGCAAAAATATCAATTGCCAAGAACACTTTGAGCATTAGCAGGCACCTTACCTCCTATTTTACGCAAAGAGTAAGAATAATAACGTGCATGTGGAAACTATGTTTCCCTCGACATACACACACGCGCGCGCGCATTTACATCACATCATGTGGATGCATACACGCACAGACACCTAAAGGAGGCATATACGTGCGTGCCTGCGCCCCTTCCTGCCTATGTTAATCGAGATATTGCATTGTTATCGTTTCCATTCTTATTACTCCTTTATTTTATTTTTTTATACTCATCTATACATAATATTTATAAATTCATCTTCGTTATTTACCTATACGATAACATTTATCCACTCTCAATTTCAGACTTTAAAGGGATAGAAATGGATAGTTGAAGAGAGTGAGAGAGAGAGAGAGAGAGAGAGAGAGTGAGGGAGAGTGAGTGAGTGAAAGAGAGAGAGAGAGAGAGAGAGAGAGTGAGGGAGAGTGAGTGAGTGAAAGAGAGAGAGAGAGAGAGAGAGAGAATGTGTATGGGGGTTGTGGTGGAAGGGGGCGCTCAGATTAAGATGTACCATGAAAGTGGAAAAAGAGAAAAATAAAGAGATGCAAATTGTAAAAGACCGGTAAGTACTCGAACAAAATAATACATAATGAAAATGGTGTAACGAAGAAAGATTGAGAAAATTAGTAATGATTTATCTCAATTTTTTAGGAGTTTAATTTCACGTATTTGAAAATGAAAAAAATGTTCCTTCATTCGTTTCTCGCGCGTAGCGTTCTTTTCTTCGTAAATTTTTTTTCTGTCATTATTATTATTATTATTCTAAATAGATTTCGCATTCGCGTGCATTATTGGAAAGACGAAGAGGTATACAATTATTGAAGAATAAAAAATAATTAACGTCCAAGTCGGATGGCTGAGATGTCGCCCGTCTCCTCTGGAAATTGACAATTGAACTCCGAAAAAATTTAGAGATTTGAGAGTATTGCAAGAGACGTTGGCCTTTGCGCTTAATTCGTCTCCACAGTTATTACTCGTACACGCAAAAAGATACGGAGGCTACGACTCGCACACTCGCCCGAGATACAACGGCTCGTGCTCCACCATCTTCATAGTCGCTTTAAGTGTGCACGCACACGACTTTGCCGGTCCAGTACATTTTCATGGGACAGCGCGCCTGTGTACGTGCGCTTATGCGTATGGGCATGCGCGCGTGCGCGTGCCTGTCATCCCAGCGACGCATAAAGACGAGTGCGAGCGCTAAGAGTGCGAGTCCGCATACTCCTTCCTTCATTTCCATTAATTTATCCCTTAAAACTTCGCTAATACGCTTAATCACTAGAGTTTCGGTTTATCCTCGCCCGCTGAGGCGGACTCTCGATGCGCGCGCTTTCGCTCGCTCGCTCGCTCACTTCGCCCGCCGTATATACCTTCGGCGAATATCCTCGCGTTCCCATTCGTCGGGGCGTCCTTGTTTTTTTTTTTTTTCTTTTTTTTTTTTATTATCTTTCGATCCTGTCGTTTCGCGTGCGCATATACTGTATATAATTTACGAGCGGCGGAGGCGGCGGTGGCGGCGGCGGCGGTTGCGGCGGCGGCGGCGGCGGCGGCGCGCGCAAGATATCGAGAGTCTCTCGGAGCGCGTCCAGTCTATCGTGTGTGCTTTTTTTTTCATTTACCACGTGCGGCCGCACGGCTGGCAGAAACTTTGGCTTCTCTTCGACTTCGAACGCGATGATGCGATTCGCAAACCAGGGCAACTGCGCCTTTATATGGCCCTACCATGCTGCTTTCGCTCATTTTTTTAAGGGGCGTTGCACTCGGCTCGCCCACGGGGATTCCTCACGAGCGGCTCTCCTCCCTCTCCGACATTCGCCGACTCTCCTACACATGCACGTCTCGTCCCAAGCGTATCGTCGTCCTTTATTTTCCTCTTCCACGTCTTATTATTGATCGCGCGTCTCTATCGCTGCTGCGATTATATCGATTTTTTCTAAGCGATCGCGAGTGTACCCCCAACGATCCGCTATTCCCTTATTTTCAGCTCAGGGGAGCGTGATATTTACAAGTACAAGTGGACGAGTCTCCCGTCCTTCGAATCAATTTCCATCATCGACGTTTGCTCAGCGGCCGAGGCTCAATTGCCGAGACAATTGACCAATTCCGAGGCCGATCGTCGCGTACAACGGCGGAGAAGAAACCAAGGGGGCGCGCGGAAGCGTAGGGCTAGAAGGCGTTGGGACGAGAGGAGAGCGGCTGATCGTAGAGAGACCGTGGGAGGGCATCGGACCCGAGGACGGAGGCGTCCGCGGGACCGCGATCGAGCCGCGGTGACTTGGCGGGTCGATCGGGCGGGCCGGTACTTTGTGCCCCGTCGCGCTCGAAAGAGCGAAAGAGAGGACAAGTCGGGTTAGGGCCCGGGGCTTCGGCGACGCTGCGATGCGAGCCGTGCCCCTAGGATCCTGACCCGCTTAGAAGTTCTGCTCGCCGTACATGCCGGGAAACCGGACAGCGTGTGCTCCGAGCTCGGCGGGCGAGAACTCGTCCTATGTGGCCAAGTGCGCGAACTGGCCCGGGTGCGGGGCGAACTGGTACGGGTGGCCGTACGGCGCCATGTGGTACGGCACGATGTTCATGCTGGCCATCTTGTGCTCCTTCTTCCACTTCATGCGTCGATTCTGGAACCAGATCTTGATTTGGCGCTCGGTGAGGCAGAGCGCGTGCGCGATCTCGATGCGGCGTCGCCTGGTGAGGTAGCGATTGAAGTGGAACTCTTTCTCGAGCTCGAGGGTCTGGTACCTGGTGTACGAGGTCCTCTGGCGCTTCGTCTCGCCGTTCGCGTTCACCGTACCTGCAATAAATCAATGCGAGATACAAGATTAGAGGGATTTTTCTCACTACACCTACACCCAATCATTTACAACCCACTGCCGTACTACATTATTGTGGCGTGATCGGTGGCCGCAACGGCGGCGGCGGCGTTTGCTAAGATGCCGCGCGGAGGAAAGAAGAGGTGATCGCGAGAGCGAGTTAACATTAGCCGCACAAGCATTGTCCCATAATGAAGTTATCTTTGACGTCGTTGGATGGGCGAGTGGGTGGGTGAGCGGAGTATTTGAGCATAAGGGGGAAGGGCGATGAGGGGTTAATGACGACGATGACAACGATGATGTAATAAAACTCTATTAAGGAGCTAATGAATTCGTTGGGTATTTATATAGCCAAGGCGTAACTTGTTTATAATATGTTGACAATTCAAAAACATATTAAATTACATCGGAACGTATCTGCAGCAAGTGCATTCGCTCGAGAATAGCATCATTTTATTAATATGATTCCAAGAATATATTAAATACTTATATATATATATATATATATATATATATATATATATACGAACTTCCTTATGGCCGTGGTGTTAATATCTTGATATTAAAATACTTAAATTGTATTTGGGGAATTTGCGCATTCGAATATACTCAGTAATGCTAAAAAAGAATTAATTATCACCGCAGTTTCATGATTCAAGGCGCGCGTCATGAATCATCCTTTGCAATAAAAACAAGATAAACGTCGTAGACTATATCCTTCGGGAGCATAGATATAAAAGAAAGACTTAAATATAAATGAAATAAAGATAGCATGCGCCAGTTAATGGCAGGCTAATTGTATTCTGAATTCGAATAATCATGGCGCAAAGAGTATCGCAGCTTTAATTTAATTTCGCGTGAACGCGCGGTTTCCGTGTGCGTGCGAGCGCGCGCCTCGCAATTAAAGAAATCGAATCATTAATCATTCGACATTCAATATCGCGCCATTCATTTTAATCGCGCATCTTGCCCGAGCGATCTGCAAAATTCGCTATATAGAGCCGAGATCGGGCGCGCGAAACCCGTCCCATTTTAAGATTACTGCCAATAATTCGCTAACCTTATCCTCCCCCCCACCCCTCCCCCCTCTACCCACCTCGAGATTGACGAATGGTCGAATAACGAATAATTGGGGCGCAGGCACGCGAGTGGATTAGCTCGCGTTATCGGACCGAATTAATCGGCGTGTATCGACGATAATTATGGAAGACAGCGGCGGAGGTGGAGGAGAGACGAACCGGCTCGCTGAATGACGAAGGGACGGGGGTTTTAAATGCGTTAACGGGCGACAAAAAACTTTCTCCCCGTACGAGCTCGCGGATTGTTTTCCGGAGTTTATAAGGCGGGCGCACACAGCTGTGGGCGAATGTGGCGGACCCAATAAATATACGAAAAGAAGAGGACGAAGAAGAAGAGAAAGAGGAGGACGAAGAAGATGATAGGAGAAGAAAGGAGAAGGCGACGGGGAGGGGGGGGGCGAAAGGTTGAGGGGGAAAGAAAAGGCGCGTTGGGCTCGTTAATTATTCGGAATGGCCGGGCGGGGATTCATATGGGCAATTGCATCGAGATCGCCACTTGGCACATGTAGCATCCCGGGCTCTATTTCGTTCGTATTTACTCTTACGCGGGGGCATAATATAGGCGATCGCGGCCGTAAATAATTTTCCCCGACGGTGTTATTACGAATTCGTGACCCCTGGCATTAAACGTAGGAGCCCGCGTGTATTTACGAGTGTCGCCGTCGCGCGACTTGGAAGACGCGGCGATAACCGACGCGTGACCGACGGCACTACCGCCGATCCAATTAATTCCCGAGGCGCGCGATTCCCTCATCGAGCCCAGCGCGATAAATCCGTTCTCGAGGGCGATTCCCGCCACGCGAGGCAACGCGTCGTTTCAGCGCCGATTTATCGAGGTTTATATTGGCCCCGTGCGCGAACCTATCGGCGCTGGTCTGCCGCTCGTTCCCGGGGTAAAAGCGCGAATGCGCGCACGAATGGGAGTCGAGCCCGCGACGACTTTAGCCACGCACTGTTTCGCCTTTATTACGCGCGTCTCAATTCCGCCGCAAATTGCCGGTTTAACCTCGTTGACTCATTCGGACGTGCCGTTTCGGCGGCGAAGAGAGCGAGAGGCACTTCTCGCCCCGGGCCAGTGCCGTTCCCAGCAAGCCCGACGGGGCAGAAAAAATTTATGATCTCTCTGTACACAATTATTATTATTATCATTATTATCATTATTATCATTATTATTATTATTATTATTATTATTATTATTATTTATATACGAGATTGCGAATATTTTTGGCTCGAGTCGGGCTCCTGGCCTTATCGCGACGCTGAGGCAATTGAATCGAGCGCCGCCTCGTTTGCGGCTAATGAACGAAACGCAACGCCAAGCTAATAATGCATAGGGCGATAAAATGTTGAGGTGAAGTGAAATTTCACATTCTGTAAATGCGTTGCTTCGATATGTTAAATTTAAATACCGAAAATGCCGGGTGTGATGCAATCTTGGTTATGAACTAGCCACGTCTTCTCGAGAAGACAAATGTATTATATTTCAAGAAGTAGTTTAATGTATGCTTGGAAACCATTTGCCTTTGGGCAACAAAACACACATTATACGGGACGAAGAGATTTTTAAAACAAATAAATATTTCGTTAAATTATATTACACGATAATTTTAATTAGAAAAAAGAGCTTGAGAGAGCATGAGTGTATGTGTATGTGTGCGAGAGAGAGAGAGAGAGAGAGAGTGAGGCATTACTTTGTTAAATGTTCTTATGGCTACGTGAACGACGTGAACGCTATTGTTCGCTTGATCAATAAATTTCGACAAGGTGCTTTATGAGCATTATAATGTCCAAATCCATGCGAAATTATATTTATCGTTGATAAATTGAATAGAGCCATTACTTATTACTATTCATTAAAAGAAAAAATCGGGCAGTAAATCGTTAAGTAAATTTTCGTAGCCCGATAAGTCTTTTGCACGAGTAATTAATTATTATCATTTTTTTTGAATATGTAGAGGGTTAATTTCGTAATTTCGTAAATCGCTGCACATAGTTTGCAAGCAATAAATGAAAAGTTTAAAAATGAAATTTCTCGATGGGTCAAATGCAATCCACGTAATCGAATAACAGCATCCGCGGCTCCTTAATGTGAGGATGTAGCGCATTCGCTTCCATCCTATTCAGCAATTGCCCAAAAGAAAAGAAAATCCTATAGATTAAAGTACGTATAAGCAAAAACACGGGGAATGCGAATTCGCTACGGCCAACGTTCACACAACCTCCACTCAGAGTTGTGCAGAATCCCTCTCTCCCTCTCTCTCTCTCTCTCTCTCTCTCTCTCTCTCTCTCTCTCTTTCCATCTCTCCATCTTTCGTTCTTGTAGCATAAAACGAAGGACCGTACATCTCTTGAGCGTTGTAAGCCCCGTGTGGGTGAGAGTTGCAGGCGCATGTGGATATTAAAGAGGCGGCTTATTTACAGCAATAATGAATGCACTATTAATAGTCCGTGCAGAACGAGATGCGAGCACGAACATGTAAACGGGCAAGAGAGAGAGAGAGAGAGAGAGAGAGAGAGGGAGAGAGAGAGAGGGAGAGAGAGAAAAGGATCGCAATATAGATAAAGAAAAGGAGAAAGGCATTGCGTGCGTGCGTGGTGCGTACGAGCAGAAGAGTGAGAGAGAGAGAGAGAGAGAGAGAGAGAGTGAGGAAGAGAGACTCTGTGTAAATGCATGGGGAAGAAGTAGCATAATGCGAGGAAAGAGAGAAACGAGAATGGTCAGAGAGGAGAAAGAAGGGTAGAATTATGAGAGAAATTAAAAGAGAGGAGATAAGGTATGAGAAAACGTTGCAACAGATAAATAAGTAGGAGATTTAGTAGTAGAAAAGAGAGAAAGTATGTGAGAGAGAAAGAGACGACGGAGCGGGAGGTGGATGAATTCGGAAGTATCAGGAATAAGAGCCGAGTGGAGAAAGCGCTTGAAAAGCCAAAGAAGGACGAAAAGTCGGGAGCGCAAATGAGCTTGCGTGATGGAACGAAAGTAACCAAAGTGCAGGGAAAAGCGACGGTGTAAAAGGAAAATGAAATGAAAAAGTTGCCGAACACGAGCTTCCTCGTGTGCGCCCCGAATATGCGAGCGCGTTAGCCAGCAGCGGAAAAACGTAAGCGCGAAAAGGAGTGGAAGGACGGGAACGCGCGATGCGTATATATATATTACGTCATAGTGTGTAAGAGAGGGAGAAGGGACTCGTGGCTTAATGACTGGACAGAACGCGCAGGTCTGGCGTGTTATCGCTTTCCTCCCGATGTAGCACGTCGCTACTGACGCGGGCACTTTTTAATAAATAGTTCTCGCCTGTCTGACTCGCGATTTGGCGAATTGGTGGGAAGGATGGACTCAGCGCCCTATCAGCACGCGTTAGCCTTTTGTAATTACGGGCACGAAGGTTTTTGCCAAATAATCCCGGGGGCCTAACTTCACAGCCGGTATACACACTGCCCAATAAATATCGCGCTTTTCCACGATCCTCGACGGCGCCGATTTTCCTTACGTAAACGAGAATGTTGATTCGCCATAATCACACGGTTTTCAGCGAACGTTCGCTGCCGACACGAAGTATCCGCTGTAGGTGTCGGTCCGTCGATATCGAGCCTTAATGCCGTTAGTGCAGTTATTGCGATATTATTGTGAAGAGGATAGCGTGTGAAGGCGCATTTGGGAGCGGAGTGCCGTGTGAAATTAATCTTTGGGCAACGAGCTGTACGAATAATGCCATTGTAATATGTTTTCGGAAGAAAATTCTAAAATTACGTTAGCCACGTCGCTTGGCCGTTGAAGCCGCGACCATTCGTCAAAATTGTCTATAACGACTCGTTGGGTGGGAGATGTACTAAAGTATCATTTAAAAGCGAACGAACGGCTATATCGCGGAGAGGGGCAGGGGGCGGAGAAACAAATGAAAAAATAAATCGGTACGAGATACTTGAGCAAATTACACAGAGAGAAAGATAGAGAGAGAGAGAGAGAGAGATATTTAGAGTTCAATCTCGCACGATAACGGATTATCTATTAAACTATCGGGGTTCGGCACCTTTTTCGACGGCACTCGTTGTCCCTTTCGGATGAATCATGATCTCACTGACTGTAATTCATTATCCACCGCAAAGTCTCGTAAACATTGCTGCTTTTATCATAAGCTTAATGTAACGAGTCACTCAGTGTAGAATATTGATTATTATTGTTATTATTGCTATTACTATTACTGTTACATGTTATTCCGTTACCTCTAGGTATTCCTTACCTATTCATACTTCATTTTTGAAAAAAAAAATTTACAGATGTGCATATCTTTGGGAGTATCGAATTTATTATTTATTATATTACAGATTAAATTGACGACGCTATCATAATAATTAACATAAATGCTGTATTAAACGATCGCACAGCATCTAATCAACGTTAAAGAAAAAAACTTTTTTTTTTTTTTTTTTTTTATTACTATACTTTAAATACGGATAGGAATATTATTCATAATGACGATTGTACGTTTAATTAGGTTTTTTATTTCGAAGGGACAAGTCGTGAGAATAAAAAGTAAATGTTAATTTCATTGTAACGTGCGTAAAGGACTCCGATGAATATTAATAAAAGTTCAGTGTGCTTATTCATCCAGGATCTATACGCTTATAAACACATTTCGCGTTATTTCTCTTTCGAAGTTTTTTTGTAATTATTTTTAATACTATATCTTCAATTCCTTAGATATATTTGGTAAGAGACTTGTCGCTTTAATTTCCAGATGCTTGCTGTCGTCAACATAAAATATTATTTCATCCAAAAATGCGTATTTTTAGTTAACCATTCATCTATCAAAGATATGATCCGAGAATACAATGTCTATTATTATTATTAATACAATTCGTTGTTATTTACTTTTTGCCATGATCTACAATTTATCAACTTTAAATAGCGCTTTTAAAATCTGTTGTGTCGAAACGAGTTTGGCAATATCTAATAAGCAAATAAGAAATACTTATTTAAAAGTTGAAAATATAATTGACTCTATTGTGGAGAAGCGTTTGGCAGTTTGGTGAACCTCGCCAATATTCATTTGGCACATGGTGTTCACCGCGAGCGAATGAAATATCAGAGAGAGAGAGAGAGAGAGAGAGAGAGAGAGAGAGAGAGAGAAAAGAGAGAGACGATTACCAATTCGTATGTGTTTGTGCGAGGCAAAAGAAATAAGGGGAGAGAGGAGCCGAAACTCGGCACTCCATTTTTAATGTGCAAAACAAGGATCCGACGGTTCTCACTGCCGTAGATTTGGCGCGACGATCAAATTTCGCCTCGGAATGCTCCAACTCAATGATAAATTGAGTACGTCAACGACGCGCGCGATTCCACTTGCCGCACAAAACCCTCTGCGATGGTGGGTTAGGGTGAGTTATTGAGTGAAAGCAGTGGGGAGACACCTAACTGTACGGCCGTTTCCGGGAGTCCCGCGATTATCGAACCTCCCGCTACTCGCGCACCAGCCAATCGCGTCTTTTAACAACGGCACTTTTCTCCCTACTCGCTTGCACTCCCAGAAAGTCACTCGCTTCTGTTTATGTAGCACGCGTGCGCTCCAACGGTCCCAAATTCGAATAATCCTTAGTAGCCCTGGAAATTCAGAGGATATTTCAGAGGAGCAGGTTACGTCGGCATTCGCCGTGTGACCAATGGAATAAGCCGAGTGGTCCTAATCGTCCACTAATCGTCGATAATCGTCGCGAGTGACAATCTGGCGAATGACACCGAGTGGGCACAAATATTTCATCAATAGATATTATTTACTCGCGCCAATGTTACGCAAGGAATAACCAATGGGGATTTATAATTCTTTGAGCGTTAAGCGGGACGAATGATGTCGGCAGACATTACAAATGACACGGAGTCGACACGTGTCGATCGTAGAGTGTAGAGCGATTGCATTTCGTATTTACAACGGCGCAATCTCCACTCCGCTTCTCTCTTAAGCGAGCGAACGCAAAACGTCGTCGAGCAAACGACCAACGAACGACAATCCCGCGCCTACAGCATCAGACGGCGAGCACTTCGATTTCCAAAAATACGGGAGCTCGAAACGTCAACGTCCGGTAAAAATAAGCCTTCCTCATCTTCCATCGCGTTTTATCTCGAAAGCGTGTGGAAATCGATCGGACGTATCCAGCACGGGAGGTTATCCCGGTCAGGCGTCACTCATAGCTCTCTCGTGGCTCTCGGCGAGAAGATTGGCGGAGGAGGGGCCGGACCGCTCACCGTTTCTATTAAGAGTAAAGGGGCCGTGGGCCGAGGGCGAGAGAGAGATAGAGAGAGAGAGAGAGAGAGCGAGTGACGAGCCAACGGGGAAAAGAGTCGGTTGACTCTCGCGACGGACGGCGACTGACGCGACTTTGACACCGCGACACGGCCTCGCTCGAGAGAACGAGGAAGAATGTTCGCGAAGCCACTCCTCTCGGACGATTTTGCGTACCTGGGCTAACGCCGCTCGCTTTAGTCACTTGGATTCGCGGCTTTGGGTTTGCGAGCCGCTGTGTCCGACGAATGTTCACGGACGATTTCGTAAAGTGGCGGGGCTTGACGGCGCTCGACTTCATTATTGCGAATAAGGGGACAATTATCGGTTAATTATGATTTAAGCGCACGATCGACGACGAGTCATCTTGCTTAAGTTTGGCGCAAAAGAGTTCGCGCCGAGTGAACAGTCGCCGGATTGAGAAGCAATTGGTCGAAGGGACGAACGGAGCGATAATGTTGTCGATTGTGGAATTATTCACCTGTACTATTTATGATTTGGCAACAAAAAACCTTTCACTGTATTTATATATACGCTACATCATACTTTCTACAAGCGCATTCTCGTTCCTGCCTGTATTCTCGTTTTTTCTTTAGTTTTCAGCTCCGTCTCGCTCTGTCTTTCGTTTCTTCTGACATCGTTGCAACAGATGCTGCACATTTTTAAGCGCGGGAATCTTTTATCCGCTCGTCGTATCTATCGACTAGCCTCGAGTCCCAGTACTCGCGAACCTTTTTCCCTCTTTCAGTCTTCTTCTTCTTCTTTTTTTTCATTCATTCTTTTTCCTTCTTTTTCCTTCTTTATTCCCCCCCCCCTTCCTCCCCCTCCCCCATACCCCCC
>NW_011948425.1:2465818-2535661 GCF_000503995.2 Ceratosolen solmsi marchali | reverse complement strand
TTTAATAACGCGACGATGCCAAAATATTATTACTGTTTATTAACCATTATGGATATTAATGGCGCACATTTAGCATGCTGATATAATAAAACGATTTTGCATAAAAAATTTGAGCCTCGTAATGTCGTACTGGCTGAAGTGAGTGCATCTTACAATGTTTCTAGAGATGTGAGCGGCCGTACTTATGAATCATCGTATGTAAAAACTTCGACCCGCACGCCATCCTTTTTATGTATCTCAAATTGTCAAAATTAAATATTACAATTTAACGTATAAATAAAACATTTTACATATGGTGCTTATGAATTATTGTTTCCTACGAAAAAATCAGTTGTAGGGGATATAAAATGTTTTCAGGAGTGGACTTTCTATATTAAAAATGAATTAATCATAGTTTCATGAATTCATCCGGGCAGATTGAATAACGGAAAGTAACGTGATCAATTGATTCGTACATGTAGTCGCGCGCGTGTTGGTATCCTACATAAATGCTCTCCATTCCGATAAATACAATCCCGTAAATTATTAAGTTTATTATTAAGAAGTTATTAATATGCAATATTAATCCTAATAATTAGTGGATTGATTATTTACGATCGTGCACGAAATAAATTTATTTACCATCGAGTAATATTTTAATGCGCCTTATTAAACAAACTCCCATTGCTTATATAAGAAATAAAAAATTAATTTACTTTACGTGTACGCTATCCTATTTTAACCAATAAATTCAATTTATGCCGTAAGATATAATTACATACTTTTGTCTATATATTTATAAGAATATATAGCATAATGTATGCTATACATTATAAAGTATGTAAAAATTGTTGAAAACTCATAATAACGTTCACGAAACAAGGGCTTATCTAATTATATTAATGCGCCTTTACTGCGAATAGGAAATTCAGCATGAAAAGGCATTTAAAAATAATTTCAAAGTGCGCACTCAAAATATCAAGTATATCTTGAGTAACCGAGTAATCTATAGAAGAGAAGGCCGAACTCATAGATTAGTAGCAGTCTCTCACGCTCTCTCTAACATAAGCAAAATATTTCGTGATTATTTAACATTCTATTAACAGTAAAGTATATCTCATGCACGGGGTTCGTATTAATTAGTAAGTCGCTAAGGAATTAGCCAAATTTTACCTTTTAAACACGGTATTCGATCTCTTGATACATCATTTTTACTATAAATTTCAATACCCTATTAATTTAGAAAATTTTTTCTATTTATATATATATATATATATATGCCTATCTCAGTGTTTTGTGCTTTTGTCTGTGTGTATGCGTATTTACGCAAGTATAAGAAAATGCGTCTTGCGAGAATTTTCTTTTATTTTTTAGGACAAATTCCTATATGCATCTTCATATATCTGCACACAATTACAGATATATGCGCGTATGCGTACGTATGAAAGCGCGCGCGGCCGCGCGTATATATAGGGAATGAGTGAGTGAGAGAGAGAGAGACAGAGAGAGAGAGAGAGAGAGAGACAGGGTAAGAGCGAATGAGTGGATGGGTTGGATGGAGAGGGGAAAGCGGGAGTGAGAAGGAGGTAGTGAGAGGGCAAGGAAGCCCCCTAACCTCGGGCACATATCCGACTCAAGTTATCTGATACGTGGTCGGAGAGAGAGCGGACCTTTATCGACTCTCTCCATCTCCGCGGGCGCGCAACCAATCGGCTCATTTCGTACACTTACTTCAAGTTCGAGAGAGATAGAGACAGAGAGAGAGAGAGAGAGAGAGAGAGAGAGAGACCGATGGAGAAAGGGAGAGAAGACGGTCTCAAATGCCGGCTGCCGCCACTCCGTTTCTACCGCGTCCATCTCCTCTCCTTGCTTTATTTATCACTTTCTTTAATTTAATATGCGTTGTTATTTTCCTTATAAGAAATGGTTTTTTTTCTTTACGGCAGTGCCTGAGAAATACGTCATACGTGATTCCTCGTTGTAATTAACATCTTGCTAATTTTAATTTACTGCAAATCACTTTTTTACATATGTTTTAAAGATGTGTTCGTGAAACATTAATTATTTGTATTTTTAATTCAGTGAAGCGGATCGGGGTTTCTTCTTCTAGTAATTTAGTGCTAATAACGAAGGATCCTCGTTATAATGCGTTGCAATAAATATATTTGAAAACGTCCATTTAATTACGTTCCTACGATATTACGGATATTCTTTGAATGCAATATTCGTTTGTTTCGAACTAAATATTGATTTAACAGTTCTTCTTGTAATCTGATTGGTGCTTATTACACGCCTTAAATTTTCGCAGCTCGTTCATTGGATAATCTGATGGAATCCGCGTGCGACGTAAATTGCAATCTTCAACTATTCAAAGTGATTCGTTTGTTATAATTTGATTTGAAGTGCGATAGGAACTTAATTTGGAATAAGGAGCGCTAAAAATTGTCAGACGGTAACCTATTTTCAATTGATCTTGAGCAATTACTCCTTGTTATTTTCTAAGATTTTTTTTAATTGACTATTTTCTATAGTACTTGATCGTAATATTTAAATGCCTCTGACATTTTCTGACTTATCGGATTATTATCGATATTATAGAGTGCTTTTAAACTGCAATATAATATGTATTACATCGTGTATAATTATATATATATATATATATATATATATATTAGAAATAAATTTGAATTTATTCCAAGAGATTGTGAGAAATAGAGTTTGCGCTATTAATATGAAATAATTTGGTAATAAGTGACACTAACTTGATTTATAAAATAAAATCTGTCATATTGCGACATAAAAACTTGTCTCACGATTCCATAGCAATATAAATTATAAAATTTAACGATAAATACCGGATGAAATGTACATGATAATTAAATCATAGTTGTCTCGTAGTTATTAATAATTAATTGAATTGAAATGTAAAAATTCAACTATTAATAAAGCACATAAGCTGAGTATAATAAACAAAATTGCTTAAGCATAAAATAGAATATAAATATTACATGTTTGTGTGCGCGCGCGCGTGTGAGTGTGCGTGTGTGAGTGCATAAGATTATCTATATGCAGGCACACACGCGCACACATTTGGAGAACGATATGCGAGCGAATGGCGAATACATGTAGAATTTGAGAGCAATTGATAAATTTAAATGTTATTAATTTGAAGGTTTTGAAAACGACAGTCCTGTTAGGGTGAATGCCAAGTCTATTGTCATTCGAGGAATTTAAATGTGATTTCAGAAGACGCGTGCGACTTGTCATGAGGACGTCGTGAAAAAGAAGAAAGAAAGGCACAAGCCACTTCGCGCAGACTGGATTTATACACATGTGACAACGAACTTTCGGATTTCTCTCCTTCTATTAGCTTTTACGACAAAGCGATAATGCTGCGGGCGATATTAACGCGTCTCGCTGGCGATGGGCCAGTAGTTTTGCCCATCGCGCTGGAATACCGTATTCTGGTATCTCGGGTATGAAGGCATGGGCGAAACAAAGAGAGCATAGTCGGCACATGACGGGCGAGGATAAAATACGGTAATTGACAAAAGCTGTTGATACGTGGCTTGTGGAAAGAGTATCGGGTGGGAGAGGTGGAGGGGTTTTTTATTTTTTTTTTATTTTATTTTTTTTTTATTTTTTTTATTTTTTTTTTTTTTTTAAGAAATCGAAGGATAAATGGAAATACGATGGAAGCTCGATGAAAGGACATTATCATTAGCTTTATCGAATATTACAATTGTTAATGAAAAAAAAAAGAAGAAAATTTTATTTTTAGAACAGGGTCGCATTCCAATTGAGATAGATGCAATGTAATAATCAATGAAATTATAATCGTCTCTTAAAAATTGTGATGTCAAGACGTTTGTTATCGGCATCGGTTCGAGCTGAGATATTGAATAAATTTTATTCAAAGCTTGAAATTGACTTTGGATGAGTTGAATAAGGAAGTGGCAATTTGTCCATTATTTATCGGATTAGCTGAAACGAATGCATTCCAGCATCTCCAAGAATTGTATTATCTATCAACGATAAAATTTTAATATTGCCATTGCCGTTTCCCATTCGAGCATCCAAATTCTTTCATCATAATTTTCAAGCGCCGTACAAGAGTTGGCAGATTGAGCTCTAAATGATTTTCAACGTGAACTAAATTTCTTTTACTTCACTCCGTAATATTTAACATCTCTTTCTTTATCCTAATCACTCAATCATACTTATAATTATAATTCAATTAACAATGTGCCAACTTATATAAACGAACATTTTAATCGCTATTTATAAACCATATACTTCCTCACTGTTCTCCCCTACGCGAAGATTTATTATTTTTTCTAATATTATTGCGCATTTAACGCACATGTAAACGAGTAGTACAAAAATAACAAAGTATAACGTTTGTGGGCTCGTATATGCTTTCGCATTCCAAAACCTGAATTCAATTACTTGAATGTATACTGATTTTATTAATCGATTAATTACGTGAAATGTTTGCCGTTATTTTAACACACCTGCAAAGCTACAACTCCGATAAACTAGAATTTATATTTTCTTTTGTTGTTGTTTTTTTTTCTTTTTTTCTTTCTTTTTTTCTTTCTTTTTTTTCTTTTTTTTTTTTGTAAACTACATTGACTCGATAAAATATTTGTAATAACTTTTGTCTATATTCTCTATCTATTAAGGATGACTGCTGGGTGGATGTGTGTGGAAAAGGGCGGTTGGTGGGAGGTGGGGATACACTCAGTTGAAAATTCAGCTGAATGATATATACAGGATAGAAAAGACAGGGTATCCTTGTATTCTAATAAATCGAAATTAATGATTTGCTTTAATTAGTAAATAATCTAGCGTACAGAGCAGCCTTATTAATAGCAAGTAATAATAGGTATAATAAAGGCCGAGTCATTTATTCGTCTACCCAATGATTATAAGCTGCGTATTTCGGCACGCTATCATAAGCTTATAAAAAGCATAAAGAAAGTGTCCAATTACTGCTGAAGGAACGTAAAATATGTCCTCGCTATTTGCTGAAAACTATTTAGAGCGATAGCGAGCAAATTGTCTCGTTACACATTTCCTTTGAAAATACATCTCCTTGGTCTGCCCTTTAAAAGAGAAGACGACGAAGGATAAAGACAGGGCTAAAAGGGAGGCGGATGAGTATGAGTAGGTGGCCGAGGATGGGGTGGGTGGCGAAGGGGATGTCAGGGAACGGTGGCTCGGCCAAAACGACTCTCGATCCATGGGCAATTTAAATTTACCTAGGCGTGTTTAGCGTCATTCAGCTTTGGTCGCTTTGATTTGTGATCGTCGTGTGCCGGCGCAGCTGCTTCCCATCCGGGCCAAAGATCCTCGCGAATAATATCAATGACCTGGTCACATTCCGCAGGCGCCCGCGGAAACGCGCTGCCGTTGCACGGCTAAGCCCTACCTAAGGTACGTTACACCTGTTACAAAACTTCATCACCCCCGCGGCCCCATAATCTAGAGCACGTAAACAAGGATCTATTCTTAGCCGTGGATCCCTCCTCTCCCTACGAATATTATAAAAGAGCACTCATTTTTACATAATGTCTGCCGTCTCCGAAGCAGCATTTCGAAATTCGTGAACTTACTTAAGTGCTCTTACGTCCGTGCGAATTGTAAACAAAGACGGGCCGTTAATCAGAATTGTCAGGGTGGGGTGGTTCAAAAGAACTCTTCCTATCGTATTTCATCTTTCTCCTGAGTTCTTCTATCTAAACCCTCTGACTATTTTATTCTAAATTAGTCTAAACCACACTGTTTCAGCTCCATATCGGTTACCAATCACTCATCAGCTATAAATTTCGGTGATTCGAATCTGAAATTCGACGTGTAGCTACATCTTCGCGTGGATTATATTTATAATTCATTTGGGGTTTTTTTTTCTTTCTTTTTTTCTTTTTAACAATCACTCTCAAAAGACAGCGCAAACGTACTCTTTCCGATTTCAATTTTTTTTTTGCTTTATTGACCAACATTGAGAAATTATCGTGAATCAGTCTGACCTTTATCGTTTGATTACTTTAAAGTGACGTTTTATTAGATCTTTACAAGAATCTTTACAATCTTTAGATTAATCTTTACAATAAGTATGCTGGATATACAACGTCGTTCCCCTAAATATTCCGATAAATAAATAATTGATACGTTCGATTCGTCCCATTTGACGATCGCTTAATAACAATGGAACGTTATAATTATGTACAAACCAACAATTTCATATCATCATTTACTATTTGATTTAATCAGAAATTTACCTACGAAAATGTCAAATAATTTTTTCTTACCTATTGCCATTACCACATTAATAGCAAAGGATACGAAATGAAAACTGCCTCGTTATCGAATTTCAAGACGTACGACGATCGTGACAAAACATCCCGAGCATTAGGTATATATAGGTAACCGCCTGGAACATTAATCGAACGTGGCCAACGCGATATTATCGCAAAACCGTTTAAATAGTCCCGAAACAAGGCCTACATACACCTCATAAAGGGACAACGCAGCACGAAAACCTTCCCCCTTCTCAACCGCGTGATAACAAATGATCCTGGCGCCGCGCGGCCTGCAAACTCTCCTCGCATAAAAGTCCTCCTCTACCCCTCTATTCGCATCAGCCTTCCCCCGTAATCGTGCCCTGGTTGAGAGATACGCCTCTCCAGTTCGCGGCGCTATCGTCGTCGGTCCCTTTCGCCACTTGCGGCACATCCACCCCCGCGCGCACCGCACATCACCCTCATGCGCAGCATTCGAATTGAAAAGCTATAATTTTTGAATCTATTTATAACTGTCCGAGAACGCGAGAAGGGGTCAGAGGAAGGTAGAGCGAGTGAGCGCGGACGACCGAGAATGATAAGAGGGAGGGAGAGAGAGAGAGAGAGAGAGAGAGAGAGAGCGAAAAAGAGTGTGTGGCACCGACACAAAAGAGATGCACGTGGAAGATACTTTAATGGATTATTCTTTTTGCTAGATGGTGAGTGCGTAGAGAATGGAGGAGGAAAAAAGAAAATAAAAGAATAAGGGGGAGAGATAGATAGAGAGAGATAGAGAAAGATGAGTTTTTAATGCAGTGCATGTTTATTTTCTGACGCATTTTCGTACCCCTGGAGATAATAAATTAAATTGTTTTCAAGAAATCTGCAACTCGTAGAATTTATTTTCGCGCCTAATATTTTTCTTATTTCTTTTTGCAAATAGAAACAATATTTATACAAAAGAGATTCGTCCACATTAATCATTTCAGTTTCAGTATTCTAGACTTTTTCTTCTTTTTTTTTTCCTTTTACTTATTAACTACATTCACAAAGCAAATTTTATTAAATGCAATCTATGGGATGCTTGTTTAGACATATCTAGGCATAAATTTCTCGACCATTGTACGCTGTTGATTTTGAGGGGCAAAAAAAAAAAAGAAAACAAAGAAGAAAAACAAAAAAAAAAATCTAATTGATTTATTTATTTTTTTGGGCGAATGAATTTTAGTTTAAAAATTAATTATCAATATGGGTGGCAACAGTTTGCATTTCGTAATGAAATTTCGCGAAAAGCTCAAAAGAATGTAGCATATAAGTTGCACTGTCCCAATGTCTATTATTCAGCGATACAAGGAAAAGCGACAATTGTGATTTATTGCAAATGCGAGCAAAGAGGAAAATATCAGCGCATACATCTAGATAAATCGAGTAAGAGCTGCCTTTGTTTTACAAGCTATATTAAATATGCAGAAAAAATGTATCCTGTAGGGGCGGGAAGGGGAGGGGGAATCGCGCGCGTACAGTTTAAAGAAACGTTCGAAAAAGAAGCGACCAAAGGAGAAATGCTTTAAAAAAAAAAATGGAAAAGAAAAGCGAAACTCGTCAGGAGCGTACATAAGAACGAAAGTCCGAGTAAAGACGACAATGGAATGAGTATGTCTCTTTCTCTTGCGTCTCTCCTCTCTCTCTCCTCCCTTCCTTTCCTGCACGTATCGAATGAAGGAATGGGGATAGATGCCCCGTGTCCCCATCCATCACGAGCCGGCCAGTCTCCGATCGGTTCACGCACACATTCGACCACAATCTTAGAATGCATTACCATCTTCAAATAGCGTGAATATGTATAAACACATATACAGCGCCATGTGATATCGTCGGAGCATCGACTTCGCGTAACGCTTTGTCCATTTTCACTAGAACGTATTGTAACGTTCTTATAAGGGTTCATAAACTGATAAGGATATATATATACATATACATAATAGAGATAGAGAGAAATTGAGTTTATAATTAATAATTTTTTATGTTTAGGGGGCTTATCAAACATACACTTAACTATCGTAAGTTCTTTGATTATAAATAATCAGCTTAATATTCAAGGAGTCTGTTAACAGTCTATTATATTTCATTATTTTTCTTTTACTTAATCAGCGTAATATTGTTTGTTTCCATTTTTTTTTTTTTTTTTTAACATATTTTTCAATAATCCTCTTATAATACTACATTTTATAACACTTCATTTCACTTCTACTCGTATTTTCATTAAAGAGGCGAACGTAATAATTGTTTTAATGTGGAATCAATGGCTATAATTAATCAGTGCTTCAACTTATAATGCGATGTAAATTTCTTTTATCGCTTGATCTTTATAAGCTATTTGAAAACCAACAACACTCGCTAGCATGTCATATATTTATTACATTTATTACTTGTCCATGCAATGATTGCATCGACCTTAACGACTAATCGTTAAACTATTAATCAATCGCAAAATATGACAACTTGGCAGGCAATTTTACGACTAGTACGGAGCTTAATTAAAAGCGCTCCGATTAACTATCAAACCTCGGCAATACAAACATGTATATTAATACGTCATTAAATCAATATCTTAGCGTAATAGAAACGCCAAGTTTTGCATGGATAAAACTAAGAAAGGACCATGATTGGCACGATACCGGCATCCCGAAAATACCCGAGCTTCCTCCCAATACAAGAAAGAAGCCGCTGCTCTTTATTTCGAGCGCTAGGCGGCACTGTACGATTGTACTCCTCTGGCGACATAAATCAGCATAAGTCAAGCGGATCTCGTAGCATTAGTCGCGAGGAGCTAAGCGGTCGCGATTCCACTGGAACTGTGGCGATGATGGTCGTCGTGATCCGATAAGGATAAAAGTCTCGTCAAGTATTGATTGCGTACTCGGTTACCTTTCGCGCTTTTAACCGAGTTGCAATTAACGACTTACTTTCCCTAACAATGGCCGATCAACTGAGAATCGTAAAGTGGGTATTTCCTCCTTCGGTCGGCCGATCTATAATCCCCATGGCTCGCGGACACCAAAGGACGCTTATACGCTCGTCACTTTCTCGTTCGAGATCGCCGGATATGCGCCGAGCTTGACACGCGGGAGACATTTTCTTAAAGCGAGACAGTTATTTTATTATTGCGATCATTAGTAGTGGCGATTAATGTGAAACGATTAAATTTTTAACAAGTCGGCTAAGTCGTGCGCGCGGTAACGTGCTCTGAAATTATTGACGATGCCAAAATTTCATTGCCCGTATTATTATATTTTGAATGCCAGTCAATCTAATTCTAATGTCCCGCGTTACATTGGATATTGAATATCGAAAGAATAATGATCAGTTTGCATAATAGCGTATATAAGTGGGTAATAATTTTCAGTGACATAATTTAACTGGACTTGTAACGTATTAACATCTTTCAGCTCGAAGCTAAATATACATCAATATGTACTAAAAATACAATACTCGTGTAGACTAAACAGAAACAAAATTGGTAGAAAGCTAAAATATTTTAATTAGATAGAATTTACTATTAGTTGAATATTTTTAACTTGCGTAGTTTAATTATAATGTCAGTGTGGTGTGCGCGTCTTTAATTTTAATCCTTACGTCATTACATAGTTATCGAGTAATTAAATTCGTGCTTTGCCCGTGCATTCGATATAACATTTTCATTAATCGATTCTTTTCCCCATGAATTCATCATAAATAATGTATTATTTATAAAATCAGCATTAAAATGTTTCTACCATGTTTAAATTATCTTTTTATAATATTATTCTACAATATTTTACGATAAGTCAGAGAAATCGTAGTCCCTAACGCGTTAACTAAATATTAAGCATCAAAGTTTTTCAATCCTTAAAATTATGCGTACCTTGTGCCTCTAATGAATAACAAATAATATGATTAATAAATCTCATCCTTTCTTAACAAGATGATCATAATATTATGAATTTTAATTGAGTGCAATGTAATTTGATGCAAATAAATTATCTGCATTATCAAGCGATTCAAATTTTTGTAAAAGATTTAATGTCGATAATGATTGCTGGTAATGCCATCAATCACAAAACACTTAAACTTTTAAATATCATTATGGGGGACCTTATCGCTTTTTCCTCTCTTTTTACCTAGAAAGTATTTTGTGATGCCTTTAAACGTGCATTATATGTGAATTAATGTAAAAATACGAGAGAGAGAGAGAGAGAGAGAGAGAGAGAGAAAGAAAATGGACGAAAAGGAAAAAAGAAAACGCGACATTTCGTTACAACGATCGTACGTAGCGGGACACCTTGCTACGAACGCCCGAAGAAGAGATTAAATAGAATGTACATCTTAAGGGGAAACACTTAGATCCGATAAATGTTGCATTGAATAATCGAACGATTCTTCATATGAATAATTCGCCGTTTTAATCATATTTCTATAGCAATTTAACTGGGGTGGAAGGAAAAAATAGCGAAACCGCTCGGCAGCACGCAGCAGAATAATGAAATATAATAAATCACATCATTTTCTCCTTGTGCGCCAGTCGATCATGAACGATTGACCAACACACGCATGGGCGCAAGTACATTAAACATACTCGAGACCGGCGACCTCCCTGGAATAACAAAAGAGAAAGGAGAGTGCAAGAAAGCGACAAAGAAACGGAAGATCAGCGCGAGATGAAGAGAGACGGATGGCGGGACGGACGGCCAGACAGAGAGGGGCCGGGGCGGGAATGGAGATGGAGCGCGTGCTAGAGAGAGTACGCGGAAGCACGCGAGTCTCCAATTGTTCTCTTTCCTATCGAGGACACGTGGCTCGGGCGTACGAATCGCCAGCGAGCGAACACGTTTAAGGGTGCAGCGCGTAATGTCCTGGTGCGTGGCAACAGCTCCTCCTCGTCGCTTTCCTGCCGGCAAAAAGCCAAGCCGATCGATCCACCCTCGGCTCACGCGCGTCCCTAGGTTGTAAGATCTCCGAGCGACTAGCACGCGATTCGCCATACGTCGCGCTTATTAACGGGCCTAATCGATTCTCTAAAACGTGCTCTCGAGCGACCTTCGCCACTCTCCGATTTTCTCCAATCTGCTGAGGCTCCCGAGCCCTCGCAAGCTTTTTACTCGCCGTCTCCATAATGGCGAATAAGCAATTACCAACGATTCTTCCCCCCCCCCCCCACCCCCTCCCCGCCCCCTTCACCACAAGACACGCCGCAACAGATTTGAATTAAAAGATTTCATACCTTTGCATTACGGAATAATTCCTAAAATTCCAAGAACCGTTCATCTATCGGTTTACCGTTCGTTTGCTCAGCCCTCGAGACTCGACATTACCCAATTTCCAGCGATTTAGCACTGAATTACGAGAGAATAGGAATGGAGAAGTCGTATTGGCAATCCTTGCCATATCTATATACGCGCTCCATTTTCCAAGAGCAAGTTTTTTCAGTGGGCGAGGCTACAGGTGAGGGGGACGGGGGCGGAGGAGAAGGAGCAGGAACGAGGTACAGCGCCATGGATCTTTGTCAAAATTTCCCTTCAGGCCACTTTCACCGCAGTCTATGCGAAAAGTAGCCGATCTCTTGCTAGCATCCCCGAGGCTCCTCAAACTCGGTCGCTTCCCGAGAAAAGCTCCCGCAGAATATACGCCCCCATTGCGCGCGTTCCCAACGGTGTTTCCATGTAAAGTGAAAAGCGCGATCCAGTGGCCGCTCCTCCTGGCTCTTTGGGCGCGCGCGCGCGTATCTCCCGAGCCGCGGGAGCATTTATTTATGGCTCGGCGAGGTCGTCGAGTAAGCCGATCGTCGGCCCTGCACCCGCGCGGCGGCACCACCTTGAGACGGAATGAAGCCGTCGGTGTGCTTCGGGTCCATGTCCCCCCGTGCCACTGTCCTTGGTCTCGTCGCGCGATCGCGGCCGAGAGTCCGGGCTATTGTAACCTATGGGTTTTTGCGGGCTAATAAAATTTATGGCACGTTTATTATCAGCCTTCTGTCCCTCCCCCTTTTGTTTCTCGCCCGCGGATAAATGAAGATATCGAATGGGGAGAGACGCGGGGTCTTGGAGTACGCGGACGTAGTGCCTCGTGACTTGGTAATGCGGCCTGATAAAGTCCGTTTAGCCGCTTTTTTCCCTAAATGTCGCAATGATTAAGCGAGCTGCGTTGACTTAAGGGGCTCGTTGATGCGAGACGCGCCGAGGGATTTTTTTAATCTTGTGGAAATAAGGCTCTCGGTTATGCGTCTGCTTAGATAATTTCTTCGTTGTTTCCTTACAATGTCCATGCGTAACGAGCATCCATCCTTAATAAATAAATCGCCAATTTTGAAAGAGTTATGCTCGAGATGAGAGTATTTAGGAGTATTACGATAGGACATTCTTATAAACTGTTGGTGCTTTGCTCATGGCGTTCGTAGTTAAATTATAATTGAGTAACAACAACATCAGCAATCATAATATCAAAAATTTAATCATTTTTATGAACACCAATGAATTTATTTTTCGTAAATTCAATGATCTTCCGACTGAGATGATGAAACTAGAATTAGTTGGTAATACAAAAGAAAATAATAAAGTGATTCCTATTACTAATTTATTTCTCATAAACCATCTCGAGCTTTAGATTGTCAATTTTCGAAGTTTTAACGACAATTTCGCTGATCGCTGATGTAGAAAAATTGGTCGTTTGGATAAATGAGCGTTATCGGAAATTAATGAAAATTACCTTTTCTCTCTGTGATAAAAATATGAAGATGGTGACTATAAATACCGAAGACTTTTCCGTCTGAGAAAAAATATCGCTATAATCCTTTACAAAATGTATAGATATTATTTATAAAAAAGTTTCTTAGAACACGATTTTCGATTTTCGAATTATCATGAATAATGATATGCCCCAAAGTGATCTTGCCCAGTATTAGGCGCCATCTCATATTCATATTGTCGGGCTCTTCGCCACTCATTTAGTCGTGAAAAATTTTAGCTCACAAATTTGTTAACGATATATCAATCAGACTGGTAGAAGTCGTTAATAATCGAGAATATTCAGTGAAGTGCGCCATGTAGCGCCTAAGGTAGGCTCTACCGAAAAAAAGCCGAAATCTTGCGAGCGACGTATGACAAGCGCGTGAAATATCGCTGGATGATGACAAGAAACGAATAGGAGACAAACAACGAGCGCCGCTTATATAAATAAAAGAAGCTAGCGAAGAAAAGAAGACGCGGCCTACGTTGTGGTTCGGCGTCGCGCAACGCGCGATTGTTCTGCCCAGCATCCGGCGATTGTTACTCTTCTCATTCCGATGCCATGGTTTCTACTGCTTATATCGTCGCCGTCGCCGCCATCGTCTTCGTCGTTGTCGTGGTCGTCGTGGTCGTCGTCGTCAGTCGTATGACCTAAGGATGAATCCACCTCTTCTCGCCCAATCGTCATACCGCTTCGCGCCAACGTCGACGACGAATAAATCACGTTGGATCAACGATTCATCGCGCTTACGTCATGCTCTTTCGAGAAGAGATTCGCGTGAATTTCGATTTAATCGCGTCGCTCCTGACGATGACGACGATGACAACGATGAACAAATGTTCTTTCCTCGGCTTTTGAAGACAGACTGAGTATGTACGTACAAATAAAAGAGTATGTGTGTGTGTGTGTGTGAGAGAGAGAGAGAGAGAGAGAGAGAGAGAGGGGGGGGGATAGAGACGTGAAGCAGGCACTTGCTAGGATTAAAAGCGATTTCACCGTTTTGTTGAGAATAGTGGTATGTGCGTTTGCTGGGAAAGCTTTATTTCTTACGCGGAATTAGCTTGCCACGACGTATGTTGCGATTTGAATTTCCATGGCTTTCAGCGATTTTAGAGCTGCGAATTTATTTTACTGACTTAACGATTGCTTTGTTGCTTGACGTATTACTTAGCTGCCACTACCTCCTTAGATTTATCGCAAAGTTATTTTTACGTTTTTTTTTTAATACCGCGATTATCTCTTGTAGTTTTTAAAGTTTATCGAAAAAAAAAATAAATAAAATAAAATAAAAAATAATAATAATAATAAGAAAAAAGAAAAAAGAAAAAAGAAAAAAAAGGAACCATATAATTTGAACATTTCGTTAATAAAATTCATAAAGGCAAAGTACATTTACTTGTTACCGATAATTTTCGAAGAAATTTAGCTTCGTATGTTAACTCTATGTGATCAAATAAAAAGTAGTTTACCTTTACGAAAATCGAACAATCATTATGCGTGTAATTTTTTGAAATATTTTTATTAAAAAAGTAACCAAAACCCTAAATTCGATCGTTTGTAGCGTATTTCTATAAAAATATATTTTGTGTGTCTTACAAAATTACAGTATGAATTTTCGTCTGAGATAATTTGACATAATTGAATACGTGATTATATATAATGAGACTCATGAGCCCATCATTTTTAGCTTTTTAAATAAGGCTTTCTCTCGTCCAATTTACTTAGCATTTTTTGATAATTCGCGTAAGTTGAATGTAGTTATAAATTCATACGAGAGCTTAAAATCATTTTCTATAATTACAGATATTTTCTTTTCCCATTTTATTTACTCATTCATTTTAATTTAGTTCAATTTCAATCAAAGGGGATGGATTCACAATGCGTCTTGTAAGATAAAAGTATTTATGATATATACATATATAAACTCACAGACGAGGCAGCGATTGGTAATATTTACATACACATTGTAATTAATTTTGAGCTTTTTACACTCATGGACTTATATTACATGTACAACTACTCGTATAAAATTTTCACTCGATAAATTTTTTAACGTAAAAGGAAAACAATCGATAATTCAATGGATGCATAGCATGAATAATAGGAATTTAAAATGCCGTTTCTCGGTAAAGTCGAAGGTTTTAAAGCAGGTAACAGTGCCTACTTAAAGTCGCGAATCGTTTGTAAAACTGTCGTGGGGGATGAGACATATATTTGCAACTGCCAACAATAAGAAATACCAAACCCTTAAGGACTAAAGATTGGTTAAAAGTAAAGCAACGCAACAATACATGTATACAAGCCATCTCGGTATGAAGGGAGAAGGTTAGGTGGGCCTCAACCCATCTTGCGAAACGACAGCGACAACGACGACAATGAGGATTATTGTTTCGCACAGATCACCGATATTCCAACTCACAGTTTGCTCGTAAATTTCCTGGTTCTCCGCCATCACCTCCTCCACCTCGGGGGGTTATGTACGTTGCGTCGCGCCGAGAGGGCGGCCGGTCAGACTCATGTGGAGAGCAGGAGAAAGAGCGATGGGGTGGATGGGCGGGAGAGGAGGAGAGATGGAGAGCTAAGAGAAATCCCCATGGAGAGGCAGCGGCAGAAGCAGCAGCAGCAACAGGCGTCCCAGCAAGATGCGCTTTTCCTATAATATACTTCGAGCGCCCTACCTTCGGTCTTCTTCTATCTTCTTTCTCTATTATACCGACTGTTACGAATGCGCGCAATGAGGATTTATGGGCGGCAAGCGGTCCTCTACAATTTTGTATCCGCAATCCTTTTGCGAGCTTGCGGTGTCATGTGATTATCGTCGCTGTAAGACACACTATTCAACAACCAGGGATTTCTGATTTTCATGCTTCTCAAGGCCTACGCTCTGAATCTTCTTTATGTTAATTTATTGTAAAGACAAAAGAAAAGACCAAACAAAAACAAAACAAAAAAAAAAAAAAAACAAAAAAAAAAAATAGAAAGAAAGAAAGAAATAGAGCATATCCAATGCCGTGTGCCTTATCATTATTTATTTTCTTTCTTGTGATTTATTAAAATTATTTTTTTACTCACGAGTAAAGACATCGATTCCCCTCTATTTCAATTAATACAAAATAAAGGCAAAAATTGCAATATTGCAACGCGAGAGAGCGCGAGCTACGTAAAATATGTATTTAAACATGCCGATCTTAATATGAAGTATCAACTTAGCTCATAATCCAGCAGGATCTATGTAATACAATATTTAATTTGTAAATATCGTCGTAGCAATCTTAATGGCCGTTTCACCGGAATGTGAAGAAATTGGTGGACCATTAATTTGCCCGATGCATTAACTAAACAAATACTTGCTAATTCGGAATGAAAATATAGTGTGTGTGTGTGTGTGTGTGTGTATTGAGATTGCGGCTCGGTAAACGCTTGAATACTAAGGCAATTTATTTAAAATGAAATACCAGTATTGTAGCATAATCGAGTTTAAAGTGTTCCAACTCATGTCTTAGAAGTCATAGATAAATTATTAAAGGTGAAAAATTTGAAATCTTTAGGGTCGATCAGATCATGGAGATACGTCGAATCTAAAATTAACGAACATTTATCATTCTTGGGAAAGAGGAAGTATTTATAGCATTGAATTTTGTAAGTATCTTAAAATGCATTCGCTGATATTCCTTCTGCCTACGTATACTTTGGAGGGAGAACGGGGAGGGGGGGGGGGAGAAAAGAAACGGTGATTTATGCTATTTCAAGTAAATCTAATTTCTTTAAAAACGTGGCTAATACGTTGCGTATCATTGAAATCAACGCAACTTGCGATAATAATAAAATTCAAATTAATTATCTCTTAAGAAATCTTATAAATTAGCCGAATGATCGAGTTGCGTATGTAATATAATATTATGGATATAATCGATCGACGGAATTAAATGTCGCCGTGTAAGATGGAAATTTTCCATAATACAAGTGCTCGAAAGTTGTTGAAAATTAAATTAATAAAAATAAATTAATCGCTGTAATAGCGATTAAGAATTAAACGATTGAATAATTAAGTTGCTATTATCTCGAAATTGCACGCGAAGATCATGCGTAGAGCTCACTTGATCAACAATGATTTATATTGACGGGAAGGCGGGAAAAGCAATGACAATTATAATGGAGAAAATCAAGCGCGAACTCTCCTCGACAAAAATATACGAGACTTATTAATCTTCGTTATTATTAGACAACAAGGAACAAAAGAAGAAAGAAAAGGAACCTCTCACTGCCGAGGTGCAAGCGCGCGTAAAAGTACAAAATCGCCCTAATGAAGCCAACGATTTAATTACGCGGTTTCCGAGGCAATGGTAAACGCACTTGCTCGCGATCAATGATCGAGCATAAATCGGATACGCGATGTCAGCTGCCAGAGCGCTCGAAATCACGGGTATTTAAAAAAAAAAACAAAAAACAAAACAAAACAAAACAAAACAAACAAAAAAAAAAAATTAAAAAAAAACGAACCCTCGCGAGCAAATTAGCGGCGGGGAGCATCCGGGATGGGGCCGCGCAGCGATTGAAATCGCCTAGAGGCAAAAGTAAGCGCGAGATGGAATTACGTCGACGCGAGCGATGAAAGAGACAAAAGTCCGACAACGTGCATCTTGGAGAACCAGTTCTGCCGAGCGCCGAGTTACGTGACCTCCTATCTCTTTCCTTCTCCGGCTACACTATAAGGATAATAAAGGCATTTATTAGCACGTCTTTTAAAAAAATGTCATTGGCGCGCGGGCGCGCGCATTATGTACTGTGGTATGCTCGGGTGCACGCGATGGGAATTAAAGAAATAATACGACGTAACCGATAGCTGTCGTGGCTTTACTTCACCCGAGAAGAAAAGTGGGTGAGGCGGATTTGCCGCTATTGGAGATAAAGCAGCAACGTAGCGCCGATGTACCTATGTCATTGTTATTCGCCGAGATGTGAGCAAAGTAGGTAAAATGTATGCGTGGGCAAGTAGTTATATAAATAGTTTTATTGTACTTGGAATTGCCGTATTATTTGAGATTTCAAGAATCAAGTGTGGCTGTGGATTTAGCCATTTTTAATAATAATGTCGCTTTTAATGGTTTTAATGTAATCTTTTAATTTAATTAGCTAACTAACATCTCGGTTCGGCTTAGCTTTGAAATGGCCAAGTGGCCGCCTCGAGCATATCCGGGATAATCCAACGGCCGTATCGGTAATTGTGACGTAATGTTTTTTATCGACGAACGAGTAGATAATTAGATTAGCCCGCAAGTCCAATGAATTGTGCAGTCATGGATTTGCGCCATTTCGAGCCTAAAATACAAAAATGTGAAAAGCGTTTATCGGTAGTGCGCATTGTAAATGACCTGAGAGTGTTGGGATTGTAAAGCAAGGGCCGTGTAGTTGACGCGAAGGAAAATAAATAGTGAGATAGTAGTCCGAGTGCATATTGCAAAATAATTTACGTGCGAATTGCGCTCTGCGGCGAGCATATAATATTCGCGCTATTTATCGTCGTAGCATAAACGTGCTGATAAATTGATGTGGATTTTAAAATGAATTGGATCGGTTATGGGAGCGTTATACTTATAATAATATCGTTCCGTATTAGCTTAAAGTTTCAAAGTTTAATTTCAAATGCACTTTATTAAACAACTCAATTTATATTCAATAAGTCTCATACTTATACGCGATATACTATGGCAATCGCGTTCATTGTAATTTATTCCGTTTGTTTAAGCAATTTGATGTTTTTGATATTGATCTTAAAGCTCATTACCAACACAATAATTCATGCTGATATTAAGTTATTATAGCAATTATTAAGCCATAGAGTCGCAATAATAATTGCTAATAAAGTGGTATTGATAGTACGGGTCAAATATCCTTTGATAGAATAGTTTTCAAGCACTGTATAATAAAATATAAATATAGTATTCACGGCAGTAATGGAGGAAGATATTCAGTAATACTCAATATTTTACATGTATTCTCTACTCCTTCTCGAGTCAAATGAAAGAAGAAGAGAAAAAAGCAAAATAAAAACCAAAAGTTAAATTAAGCAATAATATGCACATTTTGAAATGTTTCACGTGGGTAAAATAAAATAATCATTTTAGGAAGTATTGCGTGATAATGTACGCTTTAAAGATAATAAGCCAGCGTCAACGACTACATTCGAGCTTTAAAGAAATGTTATTTCCAAAATAATACGTGGCAAAGGTGACAATTTAATCATAATGAAGAAATCGTGCAAACGATGCAGAAATTGCCCGAGCCAGGGTCAGGATAGCGAACAAAAGCCGCGCGTTAACGGATGAAACGAGATAGAGGCTCGAAAACTCCCGAAAGACGCTTTTCACGCTCCATTAGACCCCTCCAAAATTGCTAATCCCTCGTCCACAAAATCACACATGTGCGAGAATCACATGCTGCAGCATTTTCCAGTCGGCTTGACCTTGCTTCCTTCCGCCTTACTTTATTTCGTAGCACAAGGAGGGCAGTTACGCAGACGTATCTCCTATACTCGCCTAGGGAATTGGAGTCGCGCGCGCACGACTCGGAGAATCACCCCTGGGGTCCCTTGCGCCACCGTCCTCCGCCTTCTTCTCTCTCTCTCTCTCTCTCTCTCTCTCTCTCTCATTCTTTTTCCCTCCCATCATCGTTGTGCTCGTCGCTGTTCGTCCCCCCTCCCCTCCTCCTCCTCTTCTCACGACGCTACGCTTCGTCGTGTTCCTCGACTACACGGCCTTTTATTTATGGCGAAACGATCGGCCTGTAATTATGCTTCCTTGGCGAAAACCACCTTCCGCAACTCCCCGACTCTCCCACCGCTCGTCAGCCCCCGCCATCGCGGAGTCCACTTTAGGCGGCCCTCGAAACTCTACCTCCTCCCTATTTATTTGCTGCCCTCGACGTGGCAGCGCGCGGCCCCGGCCCCGAATCGCCGTGCGCCGAGTAATTACGCAATTATATCTTTCTTTCTTAGCTGGAACATCGGCGTTTTCGTGGCGGCATTATCTCCGCCGTGAAGCAGCTCGTTTCTCTATAGATGCTACTTCGGGCTGAAATTGGCTGCTGCCGTCGCTAGAGAGCTCCTTGAAAATTATTTAAAGCACTACTTAGCCAGTCTGCAGTGTATTGCCGCGACTCTATCGAGGCTTTCTTTAAACAAATATTAATTGACCTCGGGAGTTATTAGGTGTAATTATTACTCCGATTGGCCGATAATTATCCATTATTGTCGAATACTCGCTCGCTCCTGTTGTTTACATATCGTCGCGATAATGTACCAGCGATTGATCAACTGAAGATTAATTGATTCGCAGATTGCGGACGATCGCACTATGTAAGAGGACAAAAATATATCCAGTCTAATTAAACTGCACAAATGACCTGTATAGAAATTTTTACTTTATTTATCCAGTCAATTTATATTTATTTATTTCGTCTATTATGTTTATATCAATCAATGTTTATATCATTTATAATTATCGGCAAGCTAATACTATAATAATGCATTTTCATAAAATTTCACGTGCAATATCATATCTGTGATTCAATTAACTATATCGCACAAAGTACAATAAAGGTACTGCAATTATCCTTTATCAATGCACTATCATTATAAATTCGTAATATCACCAATTAAATACTATCTAAAAATATAAAAGGAAAGGAGAAGAACAACAACTAGGTAGGCTGTTATAACAAAATAATTATTTATTCCAAATGTTGGCGCGACGATTAATATAATAAACAACCCAGAAATGTTAAACATCGCTGATAAAAATAAAACTTTTAAAGCACATCCTCGCGCACGAATATTCCCTCGAGCAGCGATTCGAGTAAGAACAATAGGAGCGATACACTTCACTTCGCTCCAGCATCCTAACCATAAGATTTTTTACTAAAGAGCTGCGAATCGCATTGGCGGTGAGATATCGTATTACTCGCTCGGGGAATTCGCAGGTAATGGTCGGCCTTATTCGCGTGGCTGACACATCGCCATTTTAATTTGGATTCGGACTCGGAATTCCTGTGACGAGGGAGGTGGGCGAACGCGCGGAAACATCGGCTTCCACGTGGATATCTGGAAAACCTTTTAATCTCGACTGGCCTCTCTGAACCGCCCGTCACTCTCTTCGCTATTGTCATAACAACCACTAGTGATACGAATTCGTACATTCGGATTCGACATCCCCCCTACCCCTACCCCCTTGCCCACCCACGCTTTATAAATAGCGAGCGGTCGGACAATCGCGCAGCTTAGCAGCCGGGTAAGAGAAAAAATTCTCTACGAGTCCAGAGGAAGCTATTCTGGTGAAGCAAGCAGCGCTCGTCATCAGCGATCGGGCCGTTTATTTGCTCATCGGAGATCGTTTATGGGGGCAGGAGGAGAAGCTTCGGCGGGACCGTCATATCGCGGCCGGAAAAGTCCGATAAATCAATCGGACCTCCCGTTTGTTTTCGCGGCGTACGATCACCCTCGCCTCTTTTATTTCTCGACTTGGCGTGCGTGCGTTCCACATGCGCCGGAGCTTTATTTTATCGGGGTACTCGAGCTACCGTTTGCTGCTGTCGTGATTACGTGCGTAATTGCGTGATTACACGTATAATGGCCGATATAATTGAGCTGTTGAGCGCCAGCGCGCGCGCACCCAACCGACTGGCGATTACACTCTGATCCTTTTTTTTTTCTTTCTCTCTATCTTTTTTTTTGGAAAAAGGTTTTGTATTTTTTTAAAATAGTTTTTTTTTTTTTTTTTTTTTTTTTTTTTTTTTTTTTTTTTTTTTACTATAAAATTATGAATATAATGACTTTATGTGGCGCGGGAAACTTTTAAAAATAACGAGACGTCCTTACCTATTTTTATAATGCGCGAGTACAGCGACGGTAAAAAGTGCTTTTCAAGGCTTTTGAAAAATTGCTGCCAAGATAGTTCGAGAGAGAGAGAGAGAGAGAGAAAACCGGTTCTTTTTTTCAATTTTCAATAAAACACAAATATTGTTCGTACCGATAATAAGCCGATTCTCTCATTAATAAAGTTTAATTTTAATGATCTTCTTAATAATCTTTTTAATTAATCCAACTATTTTTATTACTTTTTCTTTTTTTTTTTCTTTTTTTTTATACTTTACTGAAAATAATCAACTATTCGCCTCAATTAGATTTTCAATAGCTTCAAACGTCACAATAACTATCATCGATAATTTTAATACGCGACTCAAATTTGCAATACAAAATTTAAATTTGAAAAAAAACTGTCGTCCATACGTCATTAACAATTCCTAATTATTACATTTTAATATTAAGTATAATAATGTATGCATTAAGCTCATTTTTACTTAGAAAAATACTTGATTTCATACTTATTCAATTACGCAAAACATTTTTCTTTCGAATCCGGTGCAATCGAGACTTACAATAATCCCCGTACAAACTCGCTCTAACAATCGTTTGTGAGTGATTATTACATTTCTATAACCGCGTGTACCAAGATTTATCTCTTATTAAATAGAACTCGAGACGATTCACGTTACTTTAACATCTTGATGGTTAGGAATGGTCTCGTAAAGTCGTAAATTCATCGCGCGCACTTACATCGGCGATGCCGCCTTTATTCAAATGAAATTTTTCGCTCTAACGAGATTCGTTCTGGGTTTTGCCTTTCATCCTCCCCCGTTTCACGACAAGATTTTAAGTGTAAAATCACGCCTCCGAGCTCGCATCCCATGTCGTCGCTTTCACGTACCCAACAACGAGCACGACAACAGCGGCAGCAAGGCAATCTTGCACAAAAGCTCGCTCGTGTCCGTAAAATGCGCGCATATAAAGCAGCGGACCCCAATTCGAGGGCCCCCTACTCCCGCATCAGGCTCACTGAGGATCCTTTCTCAGGAGTTTGAGAGGGGGATAAGAGAGAAAGAGAGAAAGAGAGACAGAGAGAGAGAGAGAGAGAGAGAGAGAAGATGTGTGCGCGCGCGCGCGTGTGTGTGCGTGTCCGTGTGCGAACGTTGGTGGAGTGGAGGAGGGGTAAAAGTACAATCGTTGAAAACAGCGAAAGAGAGTTGAAATAGATGAAGAAACGACGTGGCTGACGATCATAGCGGCGGATGCAAAGACGACGAAGACAACGACGACTACGACGGCGACGACGACTACGACGACCACGGCGACGACGACGACGACTACGACGACGACGACTACCACGACGACTACGACCACGACTGCGATGACCATGACTACGATGACGACGACGTCGACGAAGGAAAGGGCCCCCCGCTTCACAATGCGGCCTGATTTATGGCCTGGCGCACATACATAGAGTTACACACGATATCATAATACCATTAATTCTTCGTCAAATTCCCCGCTGACTGAATCATACTGGCCGCACAGTAAATCACGCGCGACTAATGTGAACGCGCGACCGACTCTCTCAATCCCTCTCTATCTCTCTCTCTCTCTCTCTCTCTCTCTCTCTCACTCTCACTCTCACTCTCTCTCTCACTCTCTCTCACTCTCTCTCACTCTCATACTTTCTTTCAATCTCAATCTCTCTTCTCTGTTATCTCCAGCACTTTGAACCGCGAGGGCAGGTGGATGCAGTCTCGAGACGACAATCTCGATCCGGTGATCATCGTCAGCGGCCTCGTCTGCGTCCGCGAGTGCCGCCGCAAACTGTCGCGAATCCAGACAGCAAAAGCAGGCCATTGGAGGAATTTCGGGAATGGCCAAAAGAGAATGATGGATTTCTCAACTCGCGCGGGGTTATAGGCTGGGGCCCTCGAGCTTGATTCTTACGCGCGCCACGGCATTTTTTATCCTGTCCGCTGTGGCTAGCACGGCACGGGGAAGGGGCCAGATATGTTGGCGGAGGAGAATGGGGGAGGGGGTAATGAGCGCTAAAGAATTGACTAAGAATCGGAATTTGACGGCTCACGTAATGGATGCTAAGTTGCAAAATTAATTGTTCTCGAAGGAGCCGTAGACTTTTCGTTGCACACTCACGCGCACACGCGCACACACGCGCACACACGCGCACACACACACACACACACGCGCGCGCGCGGACACACGGACACACACACACATATATATATATATATATACATTAAAATGTTATATCGGTGGTCTAGCGACTCGGGGAGCATTTATGTGTATCAACACCTTGTATCATTTATTAAATTTTACAACGGCCGTTGACGGGGAATCGTCATGAGATGAAAAATAACGAAGAAGAATGGATGAATAATTTATCGCTTCACGCGTAAATACGACAATTCCGAGCCTGAAGAAAACAAACGCTCCTTTCTTATTGAGCTCATGTTTTTCTCTTGATCATCGTTTTAATTGTCGTCGCGCATACTTAAAAAGTCAGCTCAAACCGCACGCGCTACATAACCCGACGATTAGATTACTACTGATTATTCGAATAAATTTAAAATCCTTTGATGCTTTTATCGCGAACTATAAACTTTTATGAGTTATGTAACAAATTTAAGTACAAGCGGGTTACAAATGCAAAAACACGGTAAATTAAAGGCAATTTATGACATTGAGCGTGATTTAATTTAACAGTCGCAAAAGCACACGTACATTATGAGAATATCGCGTCATACCCTGGGACTTGGCACCGACGATCTCCTACAGCATCGTACGCATGGAACACCAGAGTCCTTTCCTTATTGTTACTTCCGTAAATGAACGGTCGGCTGACAAAATGACAACGGACCGTCACTCCAATTATCAAAAAGTTATATCGGAGCTTCCTGTACGCGCAGCTTGCTTGCTCCTTCTAAACTTAAGCTTACCGATCGCGGCGAACGCAACCTCCCGAGCGTCCTACTCAGGAATTACCTTCGCCCTGGGATTAACTCGGGTCGAGTCATCGCGTGCCTCTCGCATTTCTCACGTATAGGAAAAGCGATCAGTCCGTCGTAGCGATGCCTCGCGCTATATCAAATATAAAATACTTGGGAGCGCTTGTTCATATTCAAAAACAGCCATTAATCAGGGATATTTATAGTCTCGAGAAATGACGGCGCGGCGGCGTATCTCGCGCTCCGGCTGATCCGGTGATTTATCCAGGCGAAGGTCCGAGTCCAAGATAGAGGTGGTCTCCTCTGCGTATGCTAATATTCCTCCCGAAAATTTCGTTAATCCCTGCCTAGCGGCACTTGGATTTTGTTTAAACATTATGGGGCGCGCGCGGGCGCGCGCGCACTCACCGTCCGCGTCGACTTACACGTTTGCGACTTTATAAATAACGGGTAGCGACGTGGGACGAACGTCTCCGCCGACGCGCGCCGGCACATGAAACGGACTTTATCTTGCCCTCCCGAGCTCGCAACCCCAGGGAAAGAAATACATCCGCACGACTTTGGCCCTTCTTACGCTGCCGCCCAGCCGAACATGTGCGCCCTGTGACTTCCTTTCCTTTGTGCTACGACCACACATGGACGCGACTGTGCTGAACGAGCGACCTTTTTTGCTTTGTCTTACGTCTCTCACGCACGCACGCACGCACGCACGCACGCACGCACGCACGCACGCACGCACGCTCTATCGGCATGAGTTTGTATTGTGCGCGCGTGCATGCGTCAAGCCCGAGAGCGGCGGCGGGGGAGAGAGCGAGGGGTGGGGGATTAGGCGATATTTGTAAGGTGGTGAGGGGGTGGGGGTGGGGGGAGAGGCAGATATTTCGCTCTCTATTTGCCAGTCGACTTTTGGTTGGACGGCTACTGCGTCCGAGGCCTATGGACCAAATAGAATTCTATAAGCTTTGACGAGAATTAGACCGATGGACATGCCACGATAGTGTTGCTGCTGCCTTTTTTTATTAACTGAATACAATTCGATAATTCTTTACCGCATTATCTATTCTAATGTTCTATCCAATTATCCTTTCTATCTAATGAATGCATTATTATTCTAATTCTTCGTGCATATACTATTTGTACAAAATTTAAGGATTGAAATGCACGAATCTTGAACAATTTAACTAAGAATGTTAAGTATTTTTAACAAATGCAATCGACAACGGTCTTTCATATAAGTAATTTTCAATAATATTGCCTTCTTATTTCGTACTCCGCAATAGCTGATTATAATTATTGCACTCGCGGCATCGGTAATAATCGAATATTCGACTTGTTTATAAAAAAGAAAAAGAAAAAAAAGACAAAAAAAAATTACTCGAACCATACCGTTGTGGTAAAATCTAATTTTTATGTCAACATTTATAATTAGAATAGTAAACAGATGAAATTGAAACGAAACCTGTGAAAAAACTGGCTTTACAGGGCTTTCGAGCGACACAATATAAATAATTATCCAGCGTAAATTGTTAATATTGAGAGAAAGAAGAGGAAGAAAAAGTCTTGTTTAATTAATACGAACGTTATTACCTATTTTCTAAGGTAAATTTTCTAGAATGTGTGCGTGCGTAGATGCGAATTTTTTTATATAAAATTTGAAGTATCACCGATCTTTGATAAATAAATTGTCGCGCGATAAGAAAAATATAATAAGACTATAATTTGAAAGTTTACAGATACATTTTACAGATAAACGATAAGTAAATATCTTATGTTGTTATTCTCATAATTTTTAAATACAATGAAACGTACAGTCAAGACATGGCAAATAACTTTTCAATAAACTATTTATTAACATATTTACCCGTTACGTACATCATATGAAAATAATAGGAAAAGAATTTTACGTGTATATAAATACAATTTTGGCAGTTTTAAAAATAAAATAGTCTGTTATTGTTTGACCAATATAGTTTTATTCCAACGCATATTTTCATTTGCCCACAGGCATTTACATTGTCGTGTGCAAAGTTTTACTGAATTATTAAATGTCCCGTGCGTCCAATAAGACCTGAATTTATCCTATTTATAATGAAATTATATCAACATCAACATAATAAAAGTATCTCGCCTAATCGAGTTGTTTTTTTCTCTTTCCTTTCTTTCTTTCATTGTTTCTTTCATTTCTTTTTCTTTCTTTCTTTTTTTTTTTTTTTTTTTTTTTTTTTTTTTTTTTTTTTTTTTTTTTTTCTAAAAATCGATAATAATATATTAGAGAAATACCAATTCAAGAGGTAAGCTAGAGATGCCTCTCTCTCAATTTTTAACGAGCATTACATATCCTAAACTGAAAATATTAATTTTCCTTTTGCCATTTTCACGTTGACGGCGATTCCGACGCATAAAAATCGCATTACAACATGCTAATGCACATTAATGTGCCGCCGAAGAAATCATCGGGCTTCCTCGATTCGCATTGGCTGATGGATCACTGTATTTATTATTTGCCATTTTTACAAAAACGATTGCGCTTAGCGTTTTACGTGCACGGACAAGGGCAATTTAACTACACAGCTGCGACCCGCGGTGGCATCGCACTGCGATCAAAGATTTCCCACTACAAACCCGATTCTCACGAGTCTCATCCAAATTCATGACTTAACTTATATTCGGCACGATCTCACGCATAAAAAGAGTACACTCGGTCTAACCGATCACCTGATGAATAATCCGAGTCCAGCCAAAAGTCGAAGCGACATTCAAAAACGTCAATTCCCTCGCGATAATGAGAGTCTGTCCTTATCGTAACTGCGCACATACTCCCGTGAAGAAAGCGAGCGGCTCCGCGACACAAGCAACAACTAACGGAGTCTCGACGAGACGGAGAACGAGATAATTCGCAAGCTATGGTCAGTGGAGTACTCACTCTGGCCGATGTGAACCCTCTTCATCCAAGGATAAATCTGGGGCGGATTGCCGCCCGATCCGTTGCCCTTGTTCGAGGAGTTGTTGCCGGTGCTACTCGTGCTCGAGGTCGACGAGGCAGGCGAGGACGCCGAGGAGGCCGTAGTGAGGGTGGAGCTACCCTCCCCGGCTCTACCACTGCCACCCGGGGGCGAGGACGCGGACGCGGCTACGGAAGACCTCGAGGAGCCGGCCGGTGTAGAGTTCATCTGACCACTGCCGCCGGCCTTGCTGGTCCCCGGTGCGCCGAGGACCGGGGCCGGGCTATTTCTCGTGTTCGTCGAGGTGGTGAGGTCCTGGGGTGAGGATACGTTAGTCGAGGACGTCGAGTCAGCGTATTTGCAGCTGGAGGCGGCTGCAGCGGCGGCGGCTGCCGCAGCAGCGGCGGCCGCCGACTGCGCGGCTGCCTGCAGTAGCGGACTCGTTGGGTCTGGGTGCATCTGCTGCTGTTGTTGTTGTTGTTGTTGTTGCTGTTGCTGTTGCTGCTGCTGGCTTTGGAGATGCTGCTGATGATGGGGAGCCTGGGGTGCCCCGTGAAGTCCGTGCTGCTGCTGGGCCGTGGCCGCGGCACCGAGTCTTGGCTGAGGCTGTAGCTGGGTGTAGTCGATCATTCCACTGGGAGCCGCATGCTGCATCGCGGAGGCCGGGGCCGCGTACGGATGCTGGGGGTAGTGCTGCTGGGGAGAGTAGCAGGGTGTCGGATAACCAGTGCTCGCGGCATTGGGGTTGTAATAATCGGGGCCGGCAGGTGAGGCCGCTTGCAGGGGTTCTCCCGGGGAATTGGCGGTACCCCGGGGACCCTGTTGCTGCTGTTGGGCCTGGGCCTGAGCACTCGCATAGCACGAGGCGAGCGAGTTTACAAACTGATAGGAGCTCATCCTGGTGTTTGATTTCTTGTTTTGTCGAGTTCCTCGATAACTCGGCTCCTCTTGTCACAACAACGTCTACGACAGCCGCTACTGCAGCTGCTGATGTTGCTCCTCCTCCGCCTCCTCCCTCACCCTCCTCCGCCTCCTCCCTCACCCTCCTCCGCCTCCTCCCTCACCCTCCTCCGCCTCCTCCCTCACCCTCCTCCGCCTCCTCCCTCACCCTCCTCCGCCTCCTCCCTCACCCTCCTCCGCCTCCTCCCTCACCCTCCTCCGCCTCCTCCCTCGTTTCTTTCTTAGCCTCGGCACTGGCTTCTTCTGGATGCACTGTGATCGACCGCGGGTGGCGACGAGTTTGTTAAGTGCGGAGGCGCGTCATCGCCGCCCGAATCTCGCACGGGGCCTCACGAAGTCGCGAACGGGCCGATCGGCATCTCGCGCACTCGCGCTACCGTCCGCGGGGCAAGTGTCTCCACGTGTCACCGGAGCACCGAAGGCGGCGTTGGCTCGCGGTTCCGGGTCACCTTAGCGGGTCTCCCCCATTCGCGGGCTAGTCGTTCGAGGATGGTGAACACAGTTCCGACTACCAAGTGATCCTCCTCGGTTGGCTATGCGTGTGCGTGGCGATCGCGTGCGCTGAGTCGATGCGTGCGCGGAAGGCGGTGGTATCGTACTGAGAGGCCTCGCGGATCCTCGGCGCAGGCCGGCGTGTGCTGCGCTGCCGCGCGGTAGCTGTCACGTGCCGCGCGCTGCTGGTTTGGCGTGTCAGGAGTCTCCTCTCTTTCTCTCTCTCTCTCTCTCTCTCTCTCTCGCTCTCGTTCTCGCTATCGCCCTCTATCTCTCTTTCAGGCTGGCTGTCTCCTTCCCTCTCTCTCTCTCTCTCTCTCTCTCTTGTGTGCGCTCTCACTCTCTCTCTCTTTCTCTCTCTCCGGCCGCGGCGACGACCAATCCCCGTCGTTCGTCAAACCTTGATTGGTCTCTCGCCGGCGCACCGGATTCTTCAACCCCGTTCCTTTCTCTCTCCTTCTTTTTCCTTCTCTCGTAGCGCGCCGTCGCCGATGTTGCTGCCGCCCGCTCTACCAAGTGACAAGCTCTGAAGAGGGGTGTTCGTGTTCGTGTGTTCGTTTGCGTGTGCGTGCGCGCACGTCTGACTGCGTGTGCACCGTAAGTCTCTGCGCGCGCGACTGTATACGTCTGTAACAGGGTGAGCGAGACTGAGAGAGAGAGAGAGAGAGAGAGAGAGAGAGAGAGAGAAAGAGTACGAGAGACGGGATCGAGCCGTGAGAGGGGAGAGTAAGCTCGTCAGGGGGGCTAATGGAGAGATATTCGGGAAGCGGAGTTTCCCAGGGTGGGGGAGAGAAGGAACGAACGACGAGTGGGACGTTGCTCTTATTCTTATTCTTCTTGTGGAGGAACTACGGCCTATCTGCTAGTGGTTGTCGTTGTCGTCGTGCGGCCGAGGGACGTCCGTCCGCAGGGAGCGACGATGATGTATCGGCTCCTTGCAGACATCCCTAAGCACGTCCTTATCTCGCTGAATTCGGCATCCCTGACACATTAATTGCCTCGTGAATTTTTCTTAGTTGCGTGGCTAAGTCTGCCGCTTTATAATCCAAGTCCTCCACACCTTCGACCTACATTTTCAATTAGTCCGTGTACCACTTACGCATTTCCCTTGGCACGCGTCTCGCGACCTCCGGCTTTCAGGTTGCAGACATCATTAAACTGCCGATCGACCAACTAATTCGTGTGATTTTATCTGAGCTACCATTACGACGATTATCCGACCTAAGTCGGGGGATTGGAGGCGTAAGGCCGTCGATTATCGAGTTTGCCGATGGTATCCTGTGACGCAGCCAGAGACTTGGCCTCGGTCGATAGGACAATTATAAAATCGCTGAACATTTCTGCCGATTAGCGCAAGATGTGCAGGGGAGCAGCGCATAAGTCAGACCGGTCGCAGCTGACAGTTTTATGAGAGTTTGATAGTCTCGCTCGCGCATCTCTCTCTCTCTCTCTCTCTCTCTCTCTCTCTCTCTCTCTCTCGTCCTTTTCTGTCTCTCCCTTTGGCGCACCCTAAGCACTCCCTCTCTCGGAGCGTTCATCTCTATTTTTCTGACTTGCAGGTTCTCTCCTTTATAGCGGACTATGTGCAGAGATATCAAAGTGATATAAAGAGAGCGAGAGAGATCGATAGAGAGAGAGAGAGAGAGAGAGAGACAGACAGACAGACAGATAGACAGAGAGACAGAGTGCGAGAGAGCGAGAGAGTGAGAGAGATATATGAAACGTGGGTAGAAGGAGGGAGTTAGGTAGGTAGGTAGGTAGGGGGAGGGGGTTGAGGAGGTTAAAAAGATAAACCGGCGACACGCGCGCATCGCTATATACGCACCGCACACTCGTTTATTGTCTCATAAATTCAAACCTGTTGCCCGATCCGCACGCGCCACCAGTAGGATAGACAAGAAAGAGCGAAAGATTGTGTGGGAGGGTGCAGGACGGAAGAATGAGGAGTGAATGGAGCAGTAGTTAAGCTAGTAATGCCATAACAGATGGAGAATCTTCGCATTCACGCGAGTCGATACATGAGTCGTCCGGAGGAGACCTAGACTCATTGGCCATCCGTAACCATGTGCGCGTCGCCCTCTGCGTTACCATTCGGACCTTCGAACCCTAATGAAATCGGATCTTCGAGACAAAGAGAGAAAGAGAGAAAGATACTGAGAAAGATGGTGCGAGAGGAAGTGGCGGTTAAGAGGGGAAAAGAGGAGGTCAATCGTTGGAGGCGGAGCCCCTTCTCGCTAACTCACCCGCTCTCTCTCTCTCTCTCTCTCTGGTTAGCAATTTTCGCAGATTTCTCCGGAAGCGATGTTCGTATACAGAGTGCATATAAAAATGATATTTTTACTTCTTCCCTTAGTTTTTCTAATTTAACTTACAGCTTCGTTAAGCGAAATTAATCTCTTCTATTTACTTGTACTAAATTAATATATTTTTCATTCCTTCGCCTATGAAGTTCGAGCCACTTAATATTTATTATTTTTTATAACATTTATAACATAAAAATTGCTGTATAATTAAATTACACAATTCCGGAATCTTGCGTCTCTATCGATGCTGCTATTATCGTATAAAAATTATTATAAATGAGATTTATTATTATCATGGAACATCTATTTTGAATATCTAATATATTGAAAAAAATGAATGAAGAGCGATAATCGGTTGTGCGCAGAAATTTGCGTTCGGGCAATTAAGCGGCGTCTAAGCTCACAGAGTTATGTAATAAAATGAATAAAAGGAGAAACGACGTGTTGCGAGAAGTTATAAAGTCTTGCTTTGTCGCATAAGCGTGAATCAAGATTTTGGTGAAATCGAGATTTCTAATAAGTACGGCAGATCAGCGAATGATCACAGCGCTTGGACCATGGCATTAGTTGGTTACGGTGGTCGACCACCAGGTGTCACGGGTGCGGTGGTTGCCGCTTGAATTGAAAGCCGCGCCCGCCTCTTGACTGCCCCCACCGCCCGAACATGGCCCCCACCGCTCGGAGTCCCCACCGCTTACGCCGCGCGCTACGGGGGTTTCCCCTCTGCCTTGGACTTACCAACGCTAATCTCGCGCGCACCTCCTTCCCCCCCCCTCACTCTCAAGCACTCGTTCGCTCGATCTCGCCCTCACTCTCTCTCTCTCTCTGTCTGTCTGTCTCACTCCACCTATAGAGCGCACACCTCTCTGCATACATCGTACGACAGTTGCTCGCGCCTCTTGCTCTTCGACGTACAACCGATGTCAAGAAGAACAACGGCAATTGGTATTCAAATTTAAACCTCGAGATATTTATTATGCGTATATGCTGTTGTTCTTGATCGAATCAACTTGCATTAGCAACACACATGCGTGCAACACTTGTAGCTTCGTTTTTCAATCATTAATTTTCTCTAGAACTAAAACAAAACAACAATGTTGTTACATTTGCCCTAGATAAGCATTAAATTATGTGTTAATTGTGCCCAGTAATAACACTTATGAATGTGCACTCTTCAAATGGAAATGAATCGTATTGAAAAGATTTTGAAAGAAAAGTTCACAACTTACATATAATATAAGATGGTGCACCGAAAAATAATGTTTTGCATTCCCTTGTCATCTATTGCAATGTAATATGCCAACATACGTAAATACACCGGTGTAAAATAAAAAAAAAAAAATGTATATATTAAAAATACGATGCTTCAGAATAAATTTGTCGAATTTTTCATATACTTATTTATAAAACTCGAAATAGAGTGAGATGCCAAAAATAACAATAAATTTTTAGTTCTATTAACTCGCAGTTAACTTAAGGACGAATATTTCTATAATTGCAAGTGTCGTAAAAAAAAAAAAAACGTGCTAATGCTATTGGCTGTTAATGCACTCGGATAATCTACAATTATAATTCGATGTCACTTGATATCGGTGTGATTGTCAAAGATGATTTGTCGATTAAAAGTAATATTACGATTAAATTCAAGTTGATATTATATTGCCAAATATGTTATGTTATGTTATCTTTATCTTTTTTGCGAACAAATTCAGCTTGAAAAGCTCTAAGTTAAATATTTTTTGTTATTTTCAATAATGCTCTTTTTAGTTATCTTATCGTTTATTAAAATCTCTTTCATTTCTTTTATAAAAATATTATTTTCGGCTTACCAGAAAAGTAACAATATTTTCAAAGTGTTATTATAGATAAATTAAAATTTTTCTGTCAATTTGCCTCATTAAGCATTTTAAAATCTTTGAATATTTAATGATCGTTATCGCTTACTTAATCCTACTTTTTTTTTTTTCATATATATTCACGCATTTGTTTGTATACATATGTTTGTACTTCGTCTTTACAATTTGTACTAAATGCTATATTATCGACCTATATAATATTATATTGCATAATCTATTTATATATTTTTGTAGCTAATAGATAATTTACAACTACGCTTAAACAAATTGAAATTAAAACTAAAATTAAAACTAATATTATTTCAAATGTTATCATACATAATGTAAATTTATTTATTTCTTTATTGACAAACCCGACAATTTCTTAAAATGTTCTTATTGTCATATTGACATATGTAGAGTTTATTTTTACTAAATTTTTTAATCATCGCGTTTCTGATAAATTCATTTCCGTATTTAAGAAATTTGAAAATTAATTAAAATTCAAAATAATATTGTGTTGTGCTTTTAAAAGCAATTGCCAGTAACAGTCGTTATTTAATAAATTTTTACTCTTTAATAATCATTCAATCTTATATATTTACTTATATATTTATAAAAAAATTAATTTTTTTTTTTATTTTATTTATTTTTTTTTTTTTTATTTCATAGTAAAAGGATCAATTTTGCGAGTTATATATCATAAATATTTAGCTCGCTGTTACCATAATTGAAGGAAGTGATCTATTTTCATGTCTTTAATTCAATGAACAATGTTTTCATTACAGAATTTTCTATTTAATATATATTGAATAAGATTATATACAAGTTATAAAAGCATATCATTTAATTGATATTTTTATAAGAGCATTTATCGTAATGTCCAATGACGGTAACCGAAGATACAGTTGATAATGATTTATTAATAGATTTAATTATTTTTAACAAGCCAATAATTAGTTCGTATTTTAATACAAATTTAACAATTTTCAAATTAGTTATCAACTCATATACTTTCCATATTTTCGAAATAAAACAATTTCTAATCATTATTGTATCAATATTATTCGTAAAAAATATTATTGCATAAGTATTTACTTTTAACGAAAATAATTTTTTTCTTGAATATTTATACTCGATTTTCGAAATATCAATTGGAGCATATGAGATAGCACATTATTTTTGGATTTGTAATTAATGTTCTTAGATAAATATATCTTCTTCCATCTAAAAATGCAAATATTTAATAGAAAGTTTGAAATCTGTTTTCAATAAAAACCATTTTCATGACTATAATTGTCCTTTTTATGAGTAAAAATGAATTTTTCTTATAACTTTACGAATGAAAGTCGATTTGAAATTATTTTATTTTTTCATTTCTCTAAAACGAAAAACTCGTTTATATTGACAATCATGGAATAAAAACATTTTTTTTTTTTATGATTTAGCTTTGATTCTATCAATTATTCACATTTCCCATAGTATGATTATTTCCAATAAAATTTTTAATTTAATAAAATTAAAAACGTCTATTATATTTGTTTCTCGATAAGTCTTTCTGGCTTACTTAACATAATTGTGCAAATAATATTAATAATTTCAATATTATATGTTTTACTTTAGTCAAAGAATTATCTTCGTTGTGATATGCTGACGAAATTTTTCAATAATTTATTTAATAATTTCTGGTATTAATCGAGTTTATAAAATCTATATAAGATAAATGTTATTCATATGAAATTCAATTCATCAAATCAGATATAATTATATATTATTGCTAAAAATTGTTTAATTATAAATCGATTATATTTATTCTGTCTTTATTCGATATTTGATATAATAAAATGTGCATGCGATCATGATTGATATTCCTATTTAATTAAATACTTATAGAAAGTTGTATTTACTCATATTTGCTTGAGAGTATAGTTGTTGCTTTTATGTATTTGTCAATTTGATGCACTTTTTTAATTTAAAAAAGGAAACCGTTAATTTACTGTACTCAGTTAATCTTATAATTATTTATATAACTTATAAATATATTATAACATAAATTTTTAGTTAATAAAATTTTCTCCACAGGTAATAAGAACTATACGTTTGTGTACATTTTTTATAAAATTGTTTTTAAGATAAATAACTTTCAACTACAAAATAATTGAAATTAATGAATTTTTTATAATTTTCATTATTTTTTCAATGCCTTGATAATGACTTAGAAACGAAAATCAGCAAATGTAATCAAATTATTAATTGTAAAAATAATTAACAAAACACGTAAGCAGTAAAAGAAGCGTCGGTATGATTTTGAAAATTGAAATAGTCACAGATCATTATTGCTATAGAAAAATTATTCGTCAAAACTAAATAAGCACATATGTATGCCCCTTATAATTTATTAATATATAATATACGTACAATATTCGACGGACTATGTGCTTAATTTTTCATACATAATTTCATGAGACTATGCATGATTTGACTGTTGACTATATGAAAATATATGTATTAGAAAAAATTTGGACTATTATGTCATTATAATATATACCAAATTATAAATATAATATACATTGTTGAGCCCACACAACACACACACACAACACACACACACACACGCACACACGCGCGCACACGCATACACATATGTATAGGTTATGGCAGTAACTTATATATTTATCCTTTAGTATAAAATCATTCATTGTCATCTTCCAAAGAAGTCAAGAATTTTTAATATCAATTCTTATCTTATCGAAATTATTATTTAAATATAATATTTTACATTATTGAAATACCAAATCGAGTATTTACAAAATTATAAAATTAAATTAAATATTAAGACATATTGTTTTTTTTTAATTTTTATTATATTTAGAATTTATTAATTTTCTTCATAATGTCGAACGGTCTCTTAACTATTATTCCTAACTATAAATTTATAGAAGAATATTATTTAACAATAGCCAAAATAAATGTATACGTAGTTTTACTGTGAAATGAATGTAAGAGAGAAATCGTAGAGATTCATAAACGTGTAGGCAGAAAGAAATATTTGATTTTCAACATAAAAATAAATTAATTACTTCACTAATTTCAATAAAATCATTCTGATTTTAGAATCTGGTAAATATTTGATTAATATATTTTCACTAAAGTTACTATCTTGAGAAATATAAGATTCTCATTTTAAGAAATTTCTTCAGTAGTTAAAGCCCAATTAAATTCGAGTTCAATTTGTTTCCAAGTTTGTTGTCATTATTATCGCTCAATTTTTATAATTTTTTTTTATAAAAAAAATATATATATATATATATATATATATATATATACGTATATATTTCTTTGGCTAATAAGAAATTTGTATTAAAACAATTAAATTTACGCCATAATAAGCCTTTAAAGAAACTGATTCGTTAATATGATTAATTGAAAATTCATATTATAATGGGATAAGTAATACTGCTATTCGAATTAGTAATAATAATTATAATATAATATTGCTATAGTCTAATAATAATAATAATAATAATAATAATGATAATATTACAATATTGTCAGACATATTCTATAATATTTGTATTGTTACAGGAATTTTAATGAATTTTTCTTATGAATAATTTTATAGAAACTATAGCAAGTGTTCATAGGAATAAAATGTAGGCATTTTAATTATCTGTAGTTTACTTATATTTTCTGCAATATAATTTTCTAAATCATTAATTTCATTAATTAATTCACTGTTATTATGAAGTTTTATTTATATGCATTTTCATTAAATTACTCTAATAGTTTGTTTTAAGAACCATTAAAAATGTTAAATTATGTAGAAAATAAATTATTTCTCTTAAATATTATAAAATATCAGAGAATAGCTTATGTAAATTTAATAAGCATATAACATTATACTAAAATCATTGATTCATAAAAAAAAATTTACATTATAAATAAGGAAAAGTTAGTTGAAAAATTTTTTTTTAATACATTTTCAAAGTAAATTACAGAAATATAAAATTTTCTTTTATTATTATTGTAAATAAAATACAATAATCTTTCAAATGAATTGTACTTGGTAGTTTTTTCTTATTTTATTTTCAACATATAAATCAGATATTAAATTTAATTCAATAAAGGAAAGTAATATACTATAAAATACTATATAAATAAAATTGAAAGGTATATAAACATTTGAGATATTATTAAAAGTTTTCATAAATTCAAATTCATAAATTCAAAAATTCAAATAAAAATAATGGAATAATATAGTTTTAAATTATTCTCGAATAATTGGCATCTATGAACTAGCAATTTAATATTTAAAAAATAATAAACTAGTTCATGTTTAATTGTATACTTTGATATATATGTTGTATATTCGAATAAATGAATAATTTAATAACAAATGTAAACAAAGAAAAGAAAAGAAAACGTGTGCAGTGAGTTATTGATTAGTAGGCTGTAAACGTTATTCTGTCCGTTTGAAAAGGTTCATAGCGTTATCATGTTTTGATTTGTTATCATAATCGAAGTTCCATCGATGATATGGATTCAACATATTTGCTTAGAGCCTGAGACCTTTGTATACGCTTTGTAAATTTTAAAAAGCATGTAAACTATAGCACAGACGGCGACGAGCCTCTTAATATTTTCGCTATAAATCTGTAGCTGTGTAGATAAAAGGGGAAATCGAACCGTGTATGGACACAAAAGATCACTGTAGCAAAAAGGACGAATCCTTTTAAGGTTGACGCGAATACAGACTACCTATAACCACCCTTTTTCCGCCAAAGATTCCGCCATATACGTACTGTTTACATTTACAAGTCTGCTCTTTAATGCGTGAGTTCACGGACCCGTGAACGAAATCATCCATGTCAGCGCGTAATTCTGGTTCTTTGACGAAAGAAACGACAGTAAGAAGTCGCACGATTAGACCATTTTGACTGTTGCGAGTACTGACTTCCCCGTCCATTCCGTGCGTCTCAAGTATGTGTCAGTATTTGCAGCGCCTTTCCCATCGGAATTTCTAATAAAGCCGTCGTAAGTGTAAAAAAAAAAGCGTATCGGGATAGCTTGGAATAAAACGGGCCGCCAACATACACGTGTCAACAACTTCACGTGTGTGCATGCGTACGTGTGCGTAGCACTGCTATAGTGCATTATGCGTTTTTTCCTTCTGCCGATGTCCCTTTTTGACTTTCCGCCTTCCAAGATGACGTAATTATTGCACAATGAACCGATTCTTCTGTGATTTCACATATTATTCAACCGCATCGTTGCTATTATAATTCACTTGAGTTCTTTAAATTCGTTGCCAATCTAGATTATTCTTTTCTTTATTCTTTTTTCATCTTCTTAAAACTTAAATATAACTTAGTGTATTTGTCGTGATTGATGAAAACATGTAAATTTCAATTTACAAAGATAATGTTTTAGTATGCTTGGTTTGCCAAAATCTTTTTCATCTAGATATCTGATAATTTATCATAAAATATTATCGGTAAGGATAAGGATATTATAAAATTGTATCGTATCATTTATCAACTTGCGTATCAATTAAGGATGTTTAAAAAAATTAAAAAATAATATTTATAAAAGTACCAATTTCTATGAAAGTTTTTATTTGCAAGTAAAAAGTGTTTTTACTTTATTTAAATTGTACCTGACATACTAATAGTTGCAAATATTTCCACTCTAAATGTGAATTAGTATTTCATGTAGTTTAAACAAATTATTAAACTTCTTCTTGCATTGACACTTGCTTCTTACGAAAATTAAATGTCCTGCTAATTATATTTAAAAAAATTTATATTTCATATATCTTAAAAATACTATAAAGATAAATTGTAATTATTTTATTATAAATTTTTCATTAGATAATGAAAATGTTTAAACCTGAATAATCATTAACGTTTTAATTAATTTAAATCTGAATAATTCGTAAAGAATAGAGAATAAGCGCTTTTATATAAAATAGAACGTTGAAAATCTACAGCAAAGAGACAGACGTAAATTGAATTAAATTGCAAGACTCAAGTAAACCAATACGTATTCGCGTACTGGTCATGATGAATTACCAAGGCTATGGGAAACTATCTGTCAAGCAGAATATCGATCCTCTTTCTCTTCCTACGGCCCTTGCAAATCGTAAGTCTGCTTTCATTGCCCTTGCTGCCACTTCCTAGGGAATAGTTTTACAATTTAAATTATTGTTCAGATAAATTTGGATTCAATCAGCGATCTGTAAGTAATTATTCGTCTGTCAAGCATGACAATTTTACTTTCTTTTAGATTGTTTTATCTGTTTTAAACAAAAACATGCATTATGAAAAGTAGTAGTGATAACCTAAACAAGTTGTTCGTTAAATCTGGAAAATTATTGTTTTAAAATATTTCATAAAAAAGGTATTATGATTTTAAATTAATACAGTTGAGCATTTTTCCTGTATATTATCATTAAAAATTAATTCGACTACAATATTCGAAAAATTATTGATTTTCTTAATTGATAGGAAACTGTAAAATATTAAATAGCGAAGTATTTTCTTGAAGAATGTAAAAAAACAAAAATTTTCTAAACGTGCTTCACATATTTGGTTAAAAATTTTACTAACAACGAGGAAAATAAGTAAATTTTCTCGGGCCGTTAACAATGGTTTGTTTTGTTTTGTTTTTTTTTTTATTTTTTTTTTATCTTAAATAATACGAGTCCATTATTGTTCGTCATTTATACAGATTTTGTGAAAACAAAAAAATTAAGATAAATTTTTTAATTCATGGATGAGTATTAATTTTCAATAATATTTTTATATACACGTTATTAGCACCTGAAGTATATTGTTATTAACATAGCGCTGAAATTTCGATATAAATTTTTTCAATTCTAAAAAATTATTAAATATAAAACTCGTATAACGTCGGCTTACTTTTCATTTAAAAAAATAACCACATCTTGCATTTTTTTTACCGACACGCGTAAGCTATTACGGTAAAAGAGTAAAATAAAAATATAATGAGTGGAATGAAATTTTTATTAAAAAAATTACAAATATCTATGTTAATTTAAAAATAGAAAAATATTTATTCATATATTAACATAGTCCCTGACATAAATAAGAATTGATATTTCTAATTTAAGTTTCAATCTTAAGAATCAACTTAATATATTATAGACATAATTATTTAATTTAATAAACTCATGTGATAAATTCGTATGTACATTGTTCTTTCACAATTTATTTTAAGTATACATTTTCATTTTGCCTCATGTTGGGCCTAATGAAAAAATTAAAAACAAAATAATATTAATAATATGCAGTTATACAGTAAGTGAACGAGTCATTTTATATTTGAATAATTTATTTGTAGTATAAAATATATTTTTGTTTATGACAATTTACAACATTTTTAAGAACTAATAGACTAGTAAATTCAATACAATGATGGTAGAAAAATAATTACAATATCATATAATGTTTAATACTTAAAGGTAGAGTAGATTTTCATTTCGCATAAATAATATGATTATAAATATTCACATGGTGTATTCATTAAATTACTTTATACTGATTTTTTTTTTTACTTTTGGACATATCAAAATATATTAATTTTTTTTTTTAACGCAAATGATAAGGCACGAATAATAAGAAATAATTTTACACGTGCTCGTCGTCATTTTGGGATTGTTAAATTAAGCGTTGATTCTATTGCAATTCTATGAAGAAAGAAGCAAACAACTTTAACGATGAATAAACAAAGTATAAAAAATAAAATACTTATTTTATTGCAGTATCGAGATCGTATAAAGTTTAACTTCACTATTCATACAAATTATTTGCCTTACCTAGGAATTACGATATAATCTATTTACAATAACAATCGTCTAATAGGAACATGTATTCGTTATAATTATAAATAACATCACTTTTCGGTTAATTTTTTAATTTCATTTTAATTTTATAAAAATTAGCATCTTCCTCTTGGCAAATATCTTGCACGCTGCATTGGCAGATTTCAATGTAATCGAGCATAGAAACAATTATCCCTGTAGATTATCCCCGCAGCTGACTTTTACTTTTTATCCTGTTTTTCAGCATTACCTGTGCAATTATTTTAGGATCGACTGTTTACCTCCTCAGTCGCTACAACGCTATCAATAATTGCCGGAGAATTGCATCAAGAAGATTAAGAAGGATACGAAGAGAAATAAATCTCAAAATAATACATAAATGTCTCGCGATTTGACAGGCGCGACGTTGTTGAGATGTGAATATTCGTATTGAAAGATAACCTCTAATATCCTCTGGTTTCGAAATTCTTATCCATAATTTCATAGCCACTCACATAAAGTTTTTATTCCTTAACAAATTTTTCTCGAAAGTCTCTCATTGTGATACTTCTATTCGCGCATCCTTGCCTACGTCCTTCTTTTCCAGTCCATTCTTTTTTTTTCTCCCTCGTTCTCTCTCTCTCTCTCTCTCTCTCTCTCTCTCTATCTCTCTCTCTATCTCTATCCCTCTACGTTCCTGTTCCTTCGCCTATCGGAATTAGTCACTCGCGATATTTAGACGCGCACCACCGACTCGACGAACGTTTCATCCGACCGTTTCGCTAAATAATCAAAGGCAAAAACAAATGATTTGTATTATGAAAACGTAGTGAAAAATGAGATGGCCACGCTAGGCGCGCATACCGTTCACGGCCATCTTCTTTTCGACGTTAGAAAGTGTGCAGCTGCGCGCCAGTCGGTGACCCCCCACCCCGCGCCGCCCCACCGACACAACCCCTGAAATTTCTAACCGTCTCGAATGGTGTTTCCCTTCTTCTTGTGGGACGAGAGGCTACTTTTACCGGGATTCGCGGGAGATTTTCCGATATGGATTAACGAATGGACTCTATTCTATTTCATATCTATCGATGTGAATATTATACTGAGTCTTATGAAAGTTTGTCAAATACTGAGCTAATCATTAAGAAAGTAATATTGGATAATAGATGCTTTAAATATTTGACTGAAACGTTAATTAACATTTAGTGCGTAGCTTTTCACTAAATGCGTATACGTAAGTTAAATCGTTCGCCTTGTCGTCCTCCCCCGTCCCTGAGACATACGAATGTTTTTTAATGTAAAAGTTGATGTTTAAATCGATCCGATTAGAATATCTATCCGATTTCAAGCGCGTATCATTGAATTATCTAGCGAGTAAATTGTGTGCCTCGAAGATCAACAAATATTCGTAGTTTGAAAATGTCAATAGGATAAATATCTGAATGAATGTGAACAGCTCATTGTGCAAGTTATTTGCCCAATCGCAGCGGTAAGAATTTCGGTAGTCGTACTTCATGGAAGGTCGAAAGATTTTTGAAAAAAAAAACAAAAAACAAAAAAAAAAACAGAAAAAAAAATGGAAAAAACACGAGACCTCCAATTCTTCAAGGACCAACTATTAGCCGTGGTTAAAGTGTCAATTTTCAAAGGAAAAATCAGCGTCAGCGCTCCTATTTGTCTCGTTAACGGCTTTTCAGCAGATTCGCTTAAAAAACATTTTATCGGCAATGATGTGCGCAAAAATCGCAGTTTCCAAATTACGAAGCTGATGAAGCTTACGAAAGCCAAATTAGCCCAATGAGTGCGCAATGAAAGAGAGAGAGAGTGAGAGAGAGAGAGAGAGAAGCCAAGAGATGAGCGAGCCACTGAGGTGGGGATATTGTCGCGTCCGGCGAAATTCGGCGTGAAGGGAAGGCGATGCGTTTTCGGGCCCATATACCTGTACACGTTCGGCCGCTCGGGCCCCGGCCATAAATCACGAATGGCCGCGGCGGAGGCAGCGGCGGTGGTGGTGGCGGCAGCGACGACGGCGGCGGCAGCAGCTACGTTCGCTCTTCCATCGGGCCTCAGCTGCTCGGAATTTTCGTTTCACGAGCCGCTACGCTCGGGCCCCACTCGGCCCTCTGGCCAGTAATCGACCGCGCTCGGATAGCCCTGTTGCTGTATCTGGGAATGCTGATGGTGGGGGGGATGATGATGATGGTGGTGGTGGTGGTGATGCTGTTGGTAGCTCGTGTACGCTTCGTGCATCTGCTGCTGGAGCTGGCAATGCTGGTGATCGGGTAGGGAGCCCTGGCCGCCAGCGGGTAGCATCATCGTCGTGCTCGTGGTGATGGTCGTGCGGCTCGTCAGGAGCGGAACCTCAGGGCAGACGCTCGTCGGCTCCTCGAGGGATTCCGGCGAACTGTATCCGATCTTGCCGTCCTTCTTCGCCTTCATGCGCCGGTTCTGGAACCAGATCTTGATTTGGCGCTCGGTGAGGCAGAGCGCGTGCGCGATCTCGATCCGGCGCTTGCGGGTGAGGTAGCGATGGTAGTGGAACTCCTTCTCGAGCTCCAGGGTCTGGAAGCGCGTGTACGTCTGCCGCGTGCGCTTTTGCCCCGTGCCATTTGCCTCCGACGCTAATGTAACATACAAAAGAATTAAAGGCCCTTTCTTGCTCCGGGGTATGAAGCGACTATCTCTTCCCCTCCCCCCCCCGATACGGACATGTTGAGCGCCTCAACATGCCGATTTGATGCGCGAGCCGTTGTTCTGTTTATATTCCAGTACACGATGCTTTCTAGATTATTTTAAGCCGATTTCGCGTTAATCCGTCGGGACTCGATCTCTACCTCCTCCTCTATAGCTCTATTTCAATTTCATTTATAAGTTGATGTTTAAAAACGGATTTGCCCAATATTTTTTCACTCTGTGAACGTAAATTTTGCCGCTGCTCGAAGCTCGTGTACCGTACGATGCGTCAAGTGGATTATTAAAACATATCGCTAAGGTCATTGTCTTCTAAGCTCATTTACCTTATGTTTACGACAGATGCTTCATTACGTAAAACTGCGATATTAACGGATGCATAACTATAATGATTATTTCATAATTAATATATATATATATATATATATATATATATATATATATATATATATATATATATATATATATATATATATATATATATATATATATATATATATATATATATATATATATATATATATATATATATATATATATATATATATATAGTAAACGGAATGAATCGGAATGAACTAGCAGTTTGTACACTTTTTGTCAGTGTGACATGTACTGTCATTATATAATACTTTAATTCCATTATACTTATTGAAACGAAGGTTAAATCTACTATTATCTATATATTAAAAATAATACAAAATAACGAATAATTGCGTGTAGCCGTAGTACGTTGGAGATAAAAAACCTTTAAACGTTAAAATTCTCGTGACAATGTTACAAAAAGAAACTTTCATATTGATGAACTTAATGTGAAAATAGCTTGCCTACAATATTTTAACAAGCACTCGAGTACTCGAACGAGTAATGTTCAAAGACCTATTTATTAGAAAGTGTAGCTTAAAGTAAGATTTAAAAAATATAATCAAAAGTCAGGAATTTCGATCGAATGCTTGGATTTGACAGCGCCACACAAAGTTTACATGAATTATGCAATAGTATTATTAAATATTCTCGCACACATAATCACGCATACGCACACGCAAACACACAGGCGCGCACGCTCAAACACACACGCACGCGTATGTAAAGATAGATACGGAGTGAGTCATAAAAAAGGCACGCGCGTAGCTAAATGAAATACTTACCGCCCGCGTAATTGGACTTCATCCAGGGAAAGTCGAGTTGCCTTTGGGGCTGTTGCTCGTCCGAGAACTCGCCGACTCCGTTCTTGAGGCTATTGTTGTTGTTGTTATTGCCGGCGTAGGCTGCATTGTAACCGGCAACGACGGCCTCGAACTTCACATCCGGGGCCGTGGGTGCGGGGACGGCCAGGTATCCCGTGCTTTGCGCCTGCGCACTCGTGTAACCGGCATAGGACTGGACATAGCCGATGGCCTCGGAAAGACGTTCCCGTGGTCCCGAGTCCCCGGGCATGACACCGGCCACGGGGGAAGTCCTGTCGGATGATGAAGACGGGGTATACGGCGGCGTCTGACACTGAGCATAGCTTATTTGCTCCTGGGGCTGCTTGGAGGTCGTGGCCGCGCAATTGCTATACCCCTCGGCCACGGCCTCCTTCCCGTGTCTCAAGAGAGTCTCCAGTAGGCTCGAGGACTCCTGCTTCGGCTTCAGCCCGTACGGTGGGCTCCCGGATTCGCCATTCCTCGATACCGTCTGCTGCTGTTGCTGTTGCCTCTGCTGTGATCGCTGTTGTGATTGCTGTTGCGGCTGCTGCGGCTCCTGCTGTTGAGGCTGATGCTGTTGTAGCCGTAGTTCCTGATAAGGATGCTCCTGGTAGCCGGTCGACTGATACACGTCGGTATAAGGCCAGTAGCCGATCTCGTTGTTCGCGTAATAGGCCGAGCTCGTCATCGTCGCACCACGCGAAGACTCGATCGGCGCATGGGTTATCGAGAAAGTTGCGAGTCCACGATTCGCGTGATGACCAACTTGGACGTCGGCTACGTTCTGGCGGGCACGCGCTAACGACAGCCAGGAGCAGGCTCGAGGCCCGCGCAGCTAGGCACAATGATGCCAAATGATTTGTGTCCCCGTGACGATTTCGAGCCCCTGGAGTTGAGAGACGCAGCCCGAGGAAGAGAGAGCGTGTATCGAGGGGTTCGCGCGTGCCAATGGGTCCCCGAAAACTTTCACCGGTTTATTGCACTGTTGGAGTAGGCGTCCATGCTTATGGCGAGAGGGGGAACCGAGGGGGTCCCACAGAAAAAGCCGACAATATTTCGTACCCTACCAAGTCGCCTCGCTCTCTCTCTCTCTCTCTCTCTTACTCCCTTTGCCAACAAGCGCCTCCTGCTAAGTCCAGGATACCGAGCTAAACGCGTGCGCCTCGTATTTTCCAGTCTCTCTCTCTCTCTCTCTCTCTCTCTCTCTCTCTCCCTCTCTTACGATCCTTTTTGTATGCCGACAGCAGGGTCGCGCAAGTCTCTGCCCCTCCACCCCACCCCACCCCACCCCATCGCACCCGACACGAAACTCCCGTATCAGCTGCAGGGATCGCCGCTAGCCACCCCCGACGCACGCGATACCTACCCCTCCCACAACGTGAGCTATTGACACAGGACCCATATTGAATTCACGCTTGGCGACATGGACGCGCATCACGCATGTACAATGAGTGCACGGGGGCAAGACCATGTGTCCATGTGCCACCGCTAGCAGCAGCCAGATTTCGTATGTGCGCGCGAGTGTGGCAGGGGCAGGGCTTCGGAGAAAGATAGATTGATAAAGAGGGTCGGAGAGAATGGGCAGCTTCGGCGTTAATTTTTTGCTCGACGATTGTGTGAAATTTTTTTTCTTCGCACTGACTCGTCCGATCTCTTTTTAGCAATGGATCGTTAGTTGGGAGCACCGTAGCAGTAAATCGTCAACTGAATATAATTAGGTTATTGAGGTTCCTAATAGAACCGATGCTCTTACAAATCCATTTCTAATGACATTCATCTCGCGCAGTCCCGTCAATTCCGTTGACGCCTATATCCCTCATTACGTTTGCCCTCGCTTTCCTTTCCTCAGCATTTTTATTAACAATATCCTCCTCCCGTTTTCACTCAACCCATCCACATGGATTTTACCACCAGATTTTACCATAAAATAAATATTTATGATTTGCACAGCTGGCCGGCACTTTGCTGTACTCGGGGCTCGAAAAAATCCCTTAACTAATTCAGAATTTCGCTCAATTACAATAAAACAATCTTATGGATTATGCCGACAATTACTATCATAACGGGGCGCCACTTAACGCACCTAATGAGATCTAAAGCGATATTAATCTTCGGGACCTGCCAACTTCCCAGCCAAACCATTTTACAGTCTTTTTATGAAGCGGGCCCCGATTCGCCACAAACACATTCATTAGCACTTGAGCGTATCATCGGAATTAAGTTATATTTTAAAGGCTCGTAATTTTAAATCTCATCTCGTACGAACGAAATATAAGCACCGCAGAACAGCATTGCAGCTCAATCGGCCAGAGAAAGGCAATAAATAAAGCTCTTAGAGGGGTGAGGTCGCTTATCCGCTAAATGTGCATAACCCAATAATTATCTAAGCGACGAAATGGAGTCGGACTGCGGCCATGATGTACGCGTCTTTTGTAGCCAGGCTCGCTCATACATATATATATATATATATATATATATATTACCGCCCTTCGAAATCCACTGCTCCAACACCCCTCGATATTTCCCTTCACCCTGCCCGGGAGCGGTCGCGCGATTATTATTAATTATATCGGCGAGCAGCCGCGAGGACTATATATATATATATATATATCTTTTCTTCGAGTGTAAATGCTCGCGCGACTCTCGGAGCTCTGACGATATCCGTCTTTGGCCACGTCGACCTCGAGTCATCGATCACCGACTCCTTTTGCCTCGCGTTATTTCTCTTCCTTTATGGATAGACAATGCGAGGAGGGCGCCTGGCTATTTACACTTTGCGCCGTAACGAGCGGGACCGACGACGTGCCTTCCTTATTGATTCACTAGCGATTATTACTCCCTCGCGAGTTGACCCGCGATCATTTTCCTCCATTCACCACTGACTTACGCGACGATTATCCCCGAAGTATTGCCAATCGCACTCGGAGCTACTTTAACGTAGCAAGCATCGACATTGGCCCGGATGGCCACTCACCTTCAACTTTCACATCGTCTTTATTCATTATTTCATCATGAGTGTTAAATGATCGAGTCCCTTTTGGAGATCGTTATCTCAGCGTGCCTGAGAGCCGTCGAAAAGTGGAATTAATGAAAATACACGCGGAAGTGGCGAGAGCCGGTCAGAGTGACGATTGTCGGACGGGGGGGTGAGGGAGGGGGATTGGGGGGGGGGGGGGGGGTGGGGGGGGGGGGGGGGGTGCGAGACGGCAAAAGAAGCTGGGAATGCCAAAGCTCACATGGGTTGAAAAGGAACTGCTTGCTGCACGCTAAATGCACGCGCGTATAATGTTAGACGATGAGAGAAACCGAGAGAGAGAGAGAGAGAGAGAGAGAGAGAGGGTTTTGCAGACTTGATTAATCGTCATCGATAGGGACGTGTTTGTTCAAAGAAAGAGACGTCACCGACACAAGACTATTCCTTGGCCCTTCGACGTGTACACTTTGTTTGTTCACGATCACCTTTAGTCGTCCTTTTTTATCCTCGGCTATTTCCCCGGATTTCTCCCTATAACTGATACATTCGATATTTCACGCAAAATTCGCTCGCGTCGATGATTTATGTGCTGCGGTTTCGAGGATTTTATAAATAAGTCGAGCATCATTTCTAAGTACACAGTGCCACCGTGACGGATAACAACAAAGTCTTTCCTATCGGTAAATATAAATACATGCGTATTTACAATAGTTTATCCATTTATCTAATTGACAATTCGACCTTACCATCCAACTCGCGGGCCCCGCAACCCCGTCTCCTCGACAAAAGTTCGACTCGACGGAGGCCAAGGTCTCCTACAATTGTACACGCCTCCCCCTCTCCTCCTCGTCATCCTCCTAACCAACCGGCCTTTACGACACTCGGGTGCAAAAAACACGAGCACGACTTAACCGTTTCGCAGACGCGTCGGCATCTTTCCTTTCCACGGCCGACGGCCTTTTCGGTTTTTTTGCCGTTCAGCGGGCGGTAGGCGCTTTTGATTTTACGATCTCGCCTGGGAAAGCGGCGCGCGACACGCGCGCCACGCGCCCCAGTTGCCAGGGGCGCGAGCTCGACTTTTCTGTTACCTGGACCGGAGGAGCGGTCGAGTGTCCAAACACAATCATAAGGCTCGGTTGTCCTTACGTCCTGTCACGACCGGGCCCCAGGTACCGGGCCGGAAGCGCCCGGGCGGATACCAAGACGCAAGCCCCTTACAATACGCCGTAAAACTTTCTCCGCTTATGGACTTGCACGCTACCTCTTACGGCGACTCACTCCCTCGTCTGTTGGGCTGCCGAGCACACAGAGGTCCGCGGCAGGGCCAGCCGGCGGGGGGGGGGAGGTGATGGCCCGTTATATACACGATTTACGCCATGACGGAGTTTACGTTTTTACAGATGCTTATTTTCCTTCCGTTTGGTAATTTTCGGTTGAGTAGGGAGACACGCACTCGGCTGGATGTAAACTGTTGTAGTTGACACTGACAGAGACGTCCAGAGGATCTCGTTTAGAAAGTTTTTTCCTAGCGTTCGAGTGTCGAAAAGTCGTGTGCCACTTTATCTCTCTCTCTCTCTCTCTCTCCCACGGAAATTCATAACAAGGCAATGCCTAGCTGCTCGCACAATTACACAGATTACTTTGTTTATAAAAGTAAGAATTTGTTTTGCTGCTCTTAGCAATTGATCTATTAGCCTCTGGATTAGTATTTGGTGATCCAATGTAATATTTAGTGCTATAATACTTTTAGTATATGATAAAAATATCGTTGTAATAAGTCATAATAACGATACGTACGATTGTGGAGACGTAATTACGTGTAATTTAAAAATAAATAAAAAAAAGGATTTCAATATTTATTATTAATAAGTGGTTTGGAAAATATTCTTCAGAGGTATATCATTGACTCGTTAAAAAAAAAGTTTAAATATAACGCACAAGTAATTTTAACGATCCGTGCCTAACCTTGAGCGCCGCAATTCGTGTAAATAAAATCCATAAATCAATATCCATTCGATAATTTTCACAAGTCCGAAATGAAATGATAAAAGAAAGAGAGATAGATAGATAGATAGATAGAGAGAGAGAGAGAGAGAGAGAGAGAGAATCAATGCAACAGATCGCAAATTAAAGTAAGAACAATTTTTCCTTTGATCAGGGCGAAATATACTCGATCCCCTTTCCTCGCGTTCAAGACCTTTCGTCCCTCTATATCGTCCGTGAAAATTTCTCAATTTATACAATAAGAAGAGAGGAAAGGGCCGGGCTGGAGCGCAACATATGCGGGCCCGGCCACTGAGAAATAAGGGCAGGGAGCAGTGGGCGCTCACTACTAAAGGGGGTGGCGGTGGTTTGGGTGGCAGCGGCGGTAAGGGCGATGGGGGTTGGGTTGGGGGGGGGGCAGTAGCAGCAGTAGCAGCAGCAGCAGCAGCAGCAGTAGTAGTAGTAGTAGTAGTAGCGGCGACGGTGACGGCGGCATTTGCTGCCATTTGGGAAAATTGGGAATATCGAGCCAAACGGCCCTCCTTCATTCTGCCCTTTTCTACCATTATTCCTTGATTGATTTATATTTTGTTTGCGGTGCGCGGCGCCCGCGATCCATGCGATTAGCGCGGACGCGGACTCAGCCTCGCCAGTGGCAATCCCGACTTTTGTTGTTCGCCGTTGCGCCCGACACCCGAAGGGTACCACCACTCGCTCCTTTCAAATCGTTAAGCCTGGCGCACCATACGAGCTGGAGCTGGGGGAGATCAGCGGGACGAGCTAAATATCAATCTCGGATCCCCTGGCACCCTATTACAATGCACCAACTACTTGAACTTTCGCTTGCGTGTGGAGGCGTTGTCTACCCACCTATCACGTTCGTACGTACAACGATGGCTGGGAAGTCTTGTAGCATCGAGCGAAATTAAATCAGTGCCCTTAACCGAGGCACTCGAATGCACAAAGAAAGGTCCCCTCGTTCCTTGCTCGCCAAACCCTATGCCCAAGAAATTTTTATCCTCTCGCAGTTCGCGAGTCGCTTAAAATTGCATGCGCACGGGCATAGAGAGAAACGAGAGGTCGTCCCAATGTCCCTCGGCCCATAGCTCGGCGTGGGTAAGCTAAGCCTCGGCTGCCCCCGCACACATCGACGTCTATTTCGAGATCCGTGGCAATCGCCCGTGAAGTAGACGCAAATGTCGGCGCCAGTGCGTAAAATGGCAAGCGTTGGCGCTGCCGGGCGCACGTTGCGTTATCGCGCGAAGCCTCGCGGACCAAGAGCGAGGAGGAAGAAAGCCCTGACCTCCGCTAGCGGGACGAGCTGAACGCGCGGGCGAATGAAGGAGGCCAAGCTGGAGGAAGCCGTGGAGGTAGGCCCGTTACAGGGGCCGGGGATGCGACGAGCGGGCGTTCCGGGGCGGAGCGCAAAAAGTGCTGAGCAACGTTTTGGAGGCGCGTAGCGGACCCGTAACTCTGCTCCCCGCCCCCTTCCTTCCTTCCTTCCTGCCTCGCGCGGCTTTTCTTGCGCTCGCGCACACGCTGCGCCGCCGCCGCCGCCGCTGCTGCTGCTGTCGCCTCGCTCTTCGGCAAATCGCGCCCTGATCGCTCAATTAATCCTCGCGATTGAAATCGAAGGAGTGGCGAGCGCGCGAAAAACTCGCTTGCCTGCCTGCCTGCCTGCCTGCCTGCCTGCCTGCCTGCCTGCCTGTCTGTCTGTCTGTCTGTCTATCCATCCTAACGTCACTGCACGATCGCCGCGACAAATTCGCGTCCTTTTTTGCGGGAACGCGCATCGCTCGCGTCCAGATAAATTATCGCGGCAAAATGTGTCGATAATGTCTTGGTACTTGGGCATTTTATACGCTGCCCCTGGCCTATTTGTTAACTTGTTTACTTGTAGTCGCGTGTCTGGACTTGTGTTGGCTACGGTGCGCGAGCTTTTGGACGAGAATACCCGGGCGCTCTTAATCTTATTAATTTATTATTAAGTTTTAATGTAGCGTAAGGAGGTCACCGGACTATTGTATTATTGGGTGGTGTCAGGCCGCGTGGATACGCGTGATGAAAGCCCCTACGGTCCTTTCGCAACATTAATTTGCCGATTCGTTATATCGAGTAATGTCGTTGGCGACAATTTCTTCGTCGGACGCGAGAGTCTGAAAAATAATAATATCAAAATGTCGATCGTGCCTTTTCAACGGTCATTATGCTATTATCATGTCGCTTTAGCCAACTTGGCGGCGGAAAAAGACGAGCTTCGTTGGCTATTATTAACGCATTTAACGATATCGTTACGGCTGTGCGTTAAAGCGCACATTTTTATAAACGACGCGTAGGAAGGTGAAATAGATTATTTTCTTGTTATTTTTTATTTCTTTTCTTTTTTTGTCAAAGGCTCAATTGTAAAATGCTTGTTTGAAATTTGCAAAATTCCCTTGGCAATTATAAATCTCTGGTATGGGCGCGAAAATATCGATGCAATAATATCGTCGCTATTTCAAGAAAATTATTATCCTACTTGAGGATTTATGTACGTTGTTGCCCAATTGCCAAAGCTTGTGTTTCGGCACTTGTAAGTGTTTCGTTTATCATAATTTGACAAACATAATGGCCAACTCCCAACATGAGTCATATTACCACCAGTGACAGCTACATCTGGGGAATATGAATTTGCAAAATAAAGGATTATCCTTCATTACAGCTCAGGTAGATTTTCTCTTGCCGATCTCAAGTCTGTGCATAGCAGAGATTATGATGTCCCAAGGGTCTTCTTTAAAGGAATTATTGAAAGGGAAACATCAATATTGACAAGATCCATCGAGCGATACTTGTAAATAGCAAATGTCTACGAGGCTCAAATCACGTCTACAATAAGACGATGCTCGAGCAAAGTTTTTTATACCCAAGACGACACGTCAAAATCCATCGCTCCATCGCGGCTTTTAACAAGCTCCGTACGTCACGTCACACATTAATTTAGTTACACATCCTACGAGTAATACATAATTATTACTGCATCAATTAGTCTACATTGATATTCATGACACTTTTTTTTTTTTTTTTTTTTTTTTTTTGCTCCCCTCCTCCCGTTAATTAAAGTATGAGAGCGATGGATATTAATTATCGAGATAGAACATAAATAACGGAAGAAACTAGGGATCGCAAAACGACATGGTTAGCGCTAAAGTTAGCAATTTCGAAACAAAAACACGCAGGACCATCAATTTCCGAGCTCACTCAAAATATTCGTGTGAAGTGAGGAAGGAAGAAGCCCGGGATAAAAACGCCGGCGCCGCGTACGCCGACAATAACCGCCGATAAATCGAAAAACGCGGAGAAAAAGCGGAGGCGAGGAGGCGGTGATCCACGAGATGATCAGTTTCACCGAGACTCGTATACGGTTGATCGAGCGCGTCGCGACGTCGGCGAGCGTCCTATCGATGCGGCCAGGCAAAGATTGACAGTGTGAGCTATGATAAATGGTCCTTGCGCGCAGACAGAACCCGACGTTCCGTTTTCTCTCCACTCCCGTTCTTTCTTCCTGGCGCTCCTTGGGACCTCGCCGACCCACCGCGTGCCGCGCGCTTCTAGGGATCCACCCCCGCTGAGATGCCTGAAAAAGAGAGCGAGTGAGGAATGAGTGAGACGGGGTTGGGTCGTCGAAGGGAAGGGAAGGGAAGGGAAGGGAACGGGGCGGGGAGGGGATGGTAGGGGGGGGGGGGGGGGGGGGGGGGGGGGGGGGGGGGGGTGGTGTGGTGGTGGCGGCGATGGGGAGGAAGAGACGAAACGGGGGGAATTACGAGGGATCGCCAAGGGTTGCTACGTCTGGAGTACGTTATGCTTAAAGAGTAGGTCGGTTCGACTGCTCGTGTAAGAAGAGAGAAGAGAAGAAGATAAGATTCATGGTGAAAAATAAACACTTGCGTGCTGGATTGAACGTTGGGAAGGAAGGGGGAAGGGGTGGGGATCAATAAGAAACCTCGCGGTGGACTGAAGGGTATGCAAAGGATATCGAGGGCTGAATGTAAGGAAAAGAAGTTTGCTGGGCCGTAATCAACGTTTCTTGATAGACATTTCGATGTCGTACGGAATTTCTCAATTGTCATGCCGCTTCACGATTATTACAATCGATGCGCTACATTTCGTTCAGAAAAATATATTATGAATCAATTAAGTAACATTATTTCAAGGATTTATATTACACAAGATACTCCAACTGCCAATTACTTGAGAATATATTTTTAATAAAAAAATTCGGACAACGATTAACGTTGCGGATAAAAGATCACATGCAAGAAAAGAATAAGAAAAGAAAAAAACGTTACAACTGTTACGGCAGTTTTTAAATTAAAAATTTTTCAATAATATTTCCTTTCCCATTTCGATTATTATCAAGAATATTGAAAAACAAAAAAAAAATTTATTCCTACCTTTACTCGTAAATAGCAAATTTGTTAATAAATGTCAAAGTTAATAAAAAATCAAAACTTTATTAATATGTTATTATTATCATTTATTGCCCGTATTTGTCAAAGATTGAAAATTATTATTTTTGAAATGCAAATAAAACGACAGATTGCATTTCATTTGTCATTTGCTATGAGGGTCCAATTTCCATAAAGAATGCAGCTGCGAATCATGTTTGAAAAGATTGGCCAAACTGATTTACATTCCTTAAGAGAATAATGAATAAAACATGATAATTATCGAAATTTCTAAACAAATTTCACTTTCAATTCCGGAAAATATATTTGCAATTATACTGTACAACGTGCTCTACTATCATTATAAGAATATTTTAAGATAATATCAATACTAAAACAACAATCATAAAAATAAACATAACAATAAGAATAATAAATAATAATAGCGATTTCTATTATAATTAATTATCCAAGTAATTTCAGAATTATAAAAATGCTTTATAGCATCAGCACGAACATCAAAGTTATTTATATTCTGTATGAAATTTATTCACACTTCTTAACCATTTATACTTCTTTCGTGTTCGACTTAATAATATCTTCATGGATAATGAAGACACACACACACACACACACACACACATAAATTCCAATTATTAAAATGAAATATAAAAAGTGCAATTGATTCGGACTGCATTCTCGTTATTATTTAATTCTATTTGTTCTTCACGTTCTTTCAATAGTTTGGCCATAAAATTTTCAAAATTTAGATTTAATTAGAAAATTATTGAAGACGTATGCTTTCAATGGATAATCGTTAATTACATTGCAATTATAGAATTATTCATAATTATTAGCTGCAATAAGTACTTATTGAAAATCATTTCGATGTACAGTGAATATCGCCGATGATTCGAAAGGAAATTCATTATTTGCTCTATTCTACTTAATTCGATTATATATTAATTTAACTCACGCTATTAATCACGACGCGCAGAACTTCTCTTATAAATAGGTTTAAAGTAATTTCCTTTAAGCGAAAGCTCGTTAAATACAAACTTTTTTGTTTCGGCCCAACATTAGAAAGGCTACATACACGCAATATTAATCCTAAGGCTGGATTTTAACATAAATTGTTATTAACATTAATTAATCTTTTTTATTTTTCTTCTCTCCGCATTCTTCAACATTCTCCGCGGCAAACGTATTATCTCGCTCTCCTTTAAGCCAAACTGAGCGAAAGAAGGCTGCATTTTGTTGGCTCAAGGTGTACACATGAGCGAGGCGTCGCCCTTTTAAGAATGCAAAAGCGAAGGTTAACCGTATGTCATTGCGAAGAGCGAAGGCTTGGAAATGTCGATGCTGTAACCGAAATGCCGTGCGTTTCAAGGAGGCAAGTTAATGAGAGTTTCGCGTGTACCGGAAACTAGAAAGCCACTCTTGACGCGCAAACGCGCGAAAGATAACAAGGGAGTCGTCACCCTACCATTGTCGAACTTCCGAAGGTCCTAACCACTCCCTATTTTCGCACGCACCTCTTTTCTCTCTCTCTCTCTCTCTCTCTCTCTCTCTCTCTCTCTCTCTACTTTACTTTTTTTCGATACATGAAATTTTACACAAAGAACTCGTCTATTACGTTCGCGAAACTTATTTTATTGGTTGATTGGTTGTATCTACGTTTGACATGAGACTATAATTAATGATGTAATTTCATGCTGATGTTTCGGTCTTTTAAATGGACCATTTAATCTCAAGCATTAACATCGTGTAGACTTTTTTTCGCGTAAAAAGAAATTTTACAACTTAATCATTAAATTCACATTATAATTAAAATCTATCAATAATGGAATAATAAACTGTATTTGGACTTCTTAATTCTTAATTCGATATCATTATAGCTCATTTGAAAATTCAAATACTGTGCGAGTGTGCGTGTACGTGTGCATTTGTATGCGTATTTCCCATTGGTTTTATTCCTTTACCAATATTCTTATATCATTAATTAAACTTATTGTTCTCATTTGAATATAAAAAATTATATTACGTTTTCAATATATATTTATCATCATTAGTATTTATACAAAGTTAAATTTATTTAATATGAATAAATTGCTAATGATTCATTAATAATTATATTACTATATTAAAAATTATTCAATTGTTGTCAGTTTGAGGATAAATGTGACGTTAAATTTTTCGTTTAGACAGGATATAATTTATTATTCGACAACATATTTACATCCAACTGAATAATATCACGAACATATAAATATTATTTAGGACTACAATAATTAGAGATTCAGTCCTGTAACATTAAAGAAATTATGGCTAAGGCTGTAATTTGATTTTTGACCACATTTTCCATTTATCTCCATTATTATTTTCTCTCTACTTTTCCTAATGAAAGTACTACTTACTGAGAACTTTCGTTTTAAATTATCAGTCTCCTTGTCATAATAAGCTGCAATAAAATCATTATTTAATTCAAGTTGTAAATATTTTACGATATACTAATATCTTACAGCAACAAAATGGTATGTTTGTGTATATTATTAATATTAATGCCTTTCAATAATTGAAATGAACTTTGACGTAAGAAAGTTATATCGATGCACGAATTTTATAGGATATTTAATTAGATCGTACAGTCATTAGTACTAATTTGGCCCATTAAAAAGAAAATTTATAATAAAAAGAGTAAAAATTTCAGCTTGTAAGTGGCATATACTAATTAATAAATTAGAATCAACGATATATTGTACATATTGTAATTTCTCGACGATTGTACATTTTTATTACTCGATCAATCAGCCGTACCTACAATCTGCATTCGAGATTAAGATCTCTAGGTTCTCACACACTCGGAAATCGGCTCTCGCACGCACATCCTCTCTCCCAAGATTATTCTGCACATCAAAAGCCATGATCAGGACGGGGTTTGAGGGGCTTGTGGTGTTGGGCGGAGGGGGGGGGCGGGGGGGGGGGGGGGCAGTAGCAGCAGCAGCAGCAGGAGCAGCAGCAGCAGCAGGAGCAGCAGCAGCAGCAGGAGCAGCAGCAGCAGCAGCAGCAGCAGCAGCAGCAGCAGCAGAGGCGGCGGGTTTAGGCAACCGAGTTTAGGAGCGATGGCAACGGCAGTGCATTGTTAGTCGAAATAGTTCTCGCAACCAGATAAATGAGCCAGTCGGCTCGTACTCGACTCGGATGAAGTTGGCTTTGCTCGCTGGTGCACGTATTCGGCAGTCTCAGGGCATTTGCGACGCGAGCGAGAACTGCGGGGCCGCGAGACCGTCTCTATAAATGCGCCTAATGATACGTCGGGGGCAGGCCTTGTGAATCGATTAATGAACACTGACTCGATCGACGTGCCCGATGATTTCTCATAGGGACACGGTCGACCGTACCGCAAATTTTATTTCTTCCCTTTAAGACAAACAATCAATTTTTCATTCGGCCCATGCGCCGACCATCAATTTCAATTGTATTTTACGACTGCGTGTTCCACGTGAATACAACTGTTACTTCCACTACCATTATTACCACCACTGCTGCTACGCATTATGCGTAATAATAATGCTCGTACTAATAACAAAATAATAATAATAATAACAATAATAATAATAACAATAACAATAATAACAATAATAATAATAATAATGATAATAATAATGATATAATAATAATAATAATAATAATATATAATAACAATAACAATAACAATGACAATAACAACAACAACAACAACAACAACAACAGCAACAATCGTAATAATAACAATGATATAAAAATAACAATGACAATGGCAATGCCAATACAACTAGAATATAAAAGTTGAAGTAATTATATATACACTTACCATTATATAACAACTGGAATATATAATTAAAAATATTTAATGATGCAAATATATATGTATACATAAGATTTTAAAAGTTTTTTAAATTTATTATACGTTACGTGGATCGTAAATTAATCAAAAATTTATTAAAAATAATTTTACGGAGACTTTAATATAGACGAAAAATTTGTTATATTCTATAAAATATCCTATATATATATATATATATATATAATACGTATTTAGAAAACAATAATATTATTAACTAGTTGCAAAATAAATTTTTTCTTGTATATTTTATTACACTTTATTTATTTTATTATTTTTTTTTTTTTTAGTAGTAGTTAAAGTACATTTTATTACACTTTAAGAGCTTATTATTCATACAAAGTAGTGTAAATATTGTCTGTGAAATCTTTGACAAATACTTTTTATATTAAAAATAAATTACGTACCTATATTATAAGCTTCCTAAAATGAAATTACTAAATTATTTCATCAATTGCTCATTGTATTTTAAAATGACTAGTAGATGCGTTGTATGGATGAAGCTTTTTATTGCATAAAATAGATAAGGGAGCATGAAAATCAACTAACATTGTTTGCTTTATTAGTCAACTTGTATTTTTTTGTCTATATAGCAGCTACGCGATAACAATATCAAATGCTTTCTCTAGTCAAATAAATAAGCATGTAATCTTGAAGAGACTATGACGTCTGTCATCACGCCTCAAACGGAAGCTGACAATAATACCAATCGATTGTTCACTGTGAATGTTGCTCATTTTTTTCGAATCAAACGATATTTCAAGTAGCGTTTGTCTTAATTAAAACAAAAAAAAAAAAAAAACAAAAAAAACAAAAAAAAGAAAAAAAAAAGAAAAAGAAAACAACTTGTATATTTTCTTTGTTTCAGGTTCAGGTTTACATAAATTTCATTTATGCAAATGCAATTAGTATTGCTTCTGTCTATACGTTTTCTTCTTACATGTTTTATAAAACATTAATTGATATCGAATATTTAAATTAATTATGCACAAATCCATATTTTCTGTTAATATATTCTGATAATAACTTATTATTATAGAACTTTATATCAGTATTATAATGATTTGTTATATTATAAAAATCCTTCGTATATAAATTAACTTTTTTTTTTGTTTTATATAAAATTGTATAAATAGCCTAATATAATGAAATTTCGTTACTTTCCAGTTACATACGATTACTCTGCAAATAATGGAATTTTCACAAAAAAATTTACCGAATAATCGTTAAAAGTATTGTAATGATAGTCAATATACATTATTATCTATAAAAGGCCATGTAAAGCATTGGTAATTTTAATTAAATAATTTAATATATCTACGACTTCGTCTTATATTGGAAATATTAACATAGTGAGCAATTAGTATCCATAAACTTTGAAAAGTTTTTGTCAATTGTATATTTATAGAGTATATTATATATATATATATATATATATATATATATATATATATATATATAAAGAAAAAAAAAAGTTTTAAAAATTTTTACAATTTCATGATATTCGCTGTATCAAATCTTAAATTAAACTCATCATCATTTTTAATGAGAAAGAATTCTGTATTGCATTGATAAGCATAAATAAATATAAGATTATAATTTCAAGTATAGGAAAAATTGTTTACGTATACTTTTGAAAACAAAGAAGAAATGAGTTAGATTTCTTGATATTTTCCATAATATATAATAGCCATTGGGATAATTTACAATAATTGCAATGCAGATAAAAATATTACTTAAAGTTTGATTTAACACTAGTTAGTTCGTTATAGAAAAAGATTCTTTAGTAAAATTGGCAATATTATCGCTGTAATTATAGTTAATTAGTAACGTCACATACTCATCGGTAAGCATTACTCACAGTGCGTATAATTTTATGCAGATAATACAGGATTAAATTGACGAAAAAGTCGATGGCATTCTATATGAGATTAGCGCTCGAACTGAAAAATGCGACGAGCGAGAGAGCAAGTGAGAGATGAAACGAGACGAGGAGGTTTCGGGACAACGGAGAAAGAAATGCAAAGACGTCCAAATAGAAATTTAATTGATCTTGTCGAGGTTGCGCAGAGCTATTCATCTTGGTCCTTCCGGGCGCGGCAACGCATCTACCTATCAGATAGTAATTTCCGCGCGATGGTTTGCAATTCCATCCGTCGCGTAGCGCCGAAAAAAGGGGACAGCTGTCCGAGGATCGCCAAACTGCCCATTAATTATTGGGCCGCAGACCCACACTCGCGTACGCACTTTGTTTGCTCTTCTTGTCCTCGTATGTCCGCTTCTGACCTGCGGACAAAAATGCCACTGTCAGAGCGGCCAAGACAAACTCAATCCTCGACTCGCGACGCGTCTTCTTTTTATCAATTTGTCTCTTGACAGTTCATTAAGGTAATTCGATAGCTATGCTTGTTCTTTGCTTGTCCTCGGTGTGGGTGTTTAATGAGGTTATAAAAGGGAGTTAGGAATGGCATTAGCATGCGACTCGAGAAATGTTATTTGCATGCACAAAAACTTCTATGCTGGATATCGATGGCTGGATAGATTGATTAAGGACTTCCTTTATAAATAAAAAGTTAGCTAATTTAAGGTTATTATGTTGTTAAGAGTTGGACTTTACATGGCGGGAAATTCTTGCGATAATATGGTCCTCTTGAGTATCCGTTGCAATTTAGTGCAAGAAAAATTACTACGACAAGTCAAATTTCATTGATAAATTAACAATTTTCTTATAGAAAGTGTATTCTCTGTTATAACGTTTTAGATGAAAAAAAAAATATATATGAAACAATTAATAAACATTTACATCCTAATAAAGTTTGCAGAAGTTTATAAGTCGCTCGGTAAATGTACCGATAAAACTAAAATTGACATTTTAGTTATAGATTAGTAAATACTCCCTTACATTCAAAATGTAAAAATTTCTATTATAAAAAGTTTTTTATTTTTTTTTTTTTTTTTTTTTTTTTTTTTTTTTTTTGTTGACTATTCTATAGTATTAAAATTATTTATTAGTACCTTTTATTCGTGCGATTATGCCTATATTCTATTTAAAATACCATCGATCTTTTAAGAAAAACACTATTACATAGGTAAAATAATTTCAAATATTATTTAAAATTGAATGTATGGAATATTAAGTTGCTTCGGTAAAAAATAAATTAAAAAATATTTACAATTACAATAAATACCCCAAATTCTTGAAATATAATAGTGATTTAATATTAATATTTTACAAACTATTCATAATTATTTTATATTCTTGTTTTCGTTAATGTTTCGTAATTAGCTCGTTTATAACATAATTTTTGTACTCATAATATATTAATTACAATAATCTTTTTATTTTAACAACAGATTTTTAAAATTGTTATGTAAAAATAAATTTTATTCGTAGGAATGTTATTATAATTTTAGGAGTTTACCAAATCCAACATAGTAATAAATATTTTGTTTTTTTTTTTTAAATAAATAACTATGATTATGTAGTAATTACAAATGTAAAACAATCTTTGTATTTTACATTACCTATTTTACATTTTACCCCTTACATTTGCATGCCTTAATTAATTCAAAGTTTTTGTATACTTTTCTAATTAAAAATCCAAATACACATAGGCAGTTATTTTATTCTAAATTACGTATAACGATTAATTAACAGATATTACAAATAATAATTTCATAATTCATGAATTTTTTCTATATTCAATGCATATAATTGGCTACAACATTCATTCCGACAATTAATAAAATAATAAAAAAAATGAACTATAATCAGTTTTTCATATAAATAATATTTATTTTCATGAAATTTAGCTTTACGTTTTCTTAGATTGTACGTGCATAATAATTGTACGTGCGTAATAGTTTTAGGAAATAATATAATGCTTCATAAATAAATAATGAATTTCTTTTCTTCTTTTCATAAATTCAACGTCACTGAAATATATAATATAAGAATAATAATAATTATTTTGCTTTGTTTAAGCTTACTATTAAGTTAAGATTTTGATATTTAAAATATAAATTTTAAATTGAGATAATAATAAGCTAATAGTGTTATTCACAATTAAAATAAACAATTTAATATTTAATTTATATTAATATCATAGTATTTTTATCGATATTTTTCCCTGGAAAAGATTTGTTCTGAAAAAAGAAACATTGTGTAAATTATTTTGTATTCTTTAAAATATTTTAAACAAAAAAATAACAAATTTCTGCATTGTAGCAATATAAGCATGTGCATAAATAAATAAATAAATAAATAAATAAATAAATAAATAAATAAATATATGAATAAATCTATCTACGTACATACTTGGTTGATCATTCTTTTCGTAATACTAAGTATTAATAATGAAATGTTTTCTTCTTAATTTCAATTCTTTTCAATTTTCATGAATAAAATATACTAGAATTACAAAGTCGAGTATTTTTTTTTTCGACTTATTTAAAATTTATATTCTTTATAAATTAATAAACCTTACCATTCAATATAATTGGAAAATGTTTTTGTTTTGAATTAAAAAGTTAAACGAAATAAAATTATCTTGTGATAAAATATATTAATCTTTAATTTTCTAATTGTACGAGATTGAAATTTATTGAATTCGTTTATTGAACGGTTTAAACTACTCATATAATATATAAATTATAATCAATTTCATAATTAAATATACTAATAAATAGTATGGGAGGTAATAATTATCATGAGGTGGGATCTTTTGAGGTGAGGAAATGATGTTTGATTAACGTAGTCGGTGTCGAGCGTCGATAACATATTTTAATCAACCATGTATAAGAATATTTTATTGATGACATTAAGCGTTATGTATTTTTTATCTAAATGCTTCATTGAAATAATCGTAATAATCAGCAGCCGAATAAAGCTCAATAATATGCAAAATTACAGCATTAAATTAACCCTCGCTCCTTCCTCCTGCCGAACTCTCTCACACGGGGGGGAGGGGGGGGGGGGGGGGGGGGGGGGGGGGGGGGGGGCATTGGTTCGTACGGTCTCATGAAGAAAGATAAGAAGAGCCTACCGAGCCAAATAAGAACGGAATAGTCTTGCGTGAATATACTAATATAAAGTATCGAGGCTAACGGGGCGTCGCATCTGTGCTACCGAGCATGGATTTCTCAATTGCCGCATCGCGTCCACGCAATATTAAGCTAATTGGAAGTACAGCTTTATTACCCTCGACCATTAAATAATAAAGGGCACATACAATGTAAGTTACCTTTCGAAAGATATGCTCGAACGCGCGTCATTTTGTATAAATGAGCGATTCGCCTCGAGGATACGCGATGAAAGTAAAAGATGAAGAAGAAAAAAAGAATAAATAAATAAATAAAAATAAAAAAAAAAGTACAAAGAAAAAAGAAAGTAAAAAGAAAGTAGCACGAAGAGTGAAGGAAAAGCAGAAAAAAAGAAAGAAAGGAGCAAGCAATACGAGGCAACCAATCGCCGTTACTCGCCCGCTCTTCGATAAAACAACGCTGCCTGATTTTTCTCATCGGGCCCATGCCCCGAGCTCCGAGCTTCTTTACATTCTGTGAATACTTCATCGACCTCTGTACTTATCTCGGATAATTATTATCATAAATTATTTAAATGACTCGAGTCAGTCGTTATTGGAGCTTGCGATTTTCAATATTCGCAGAGCACACGGCTCTCCTTCCGTAAGCCGATGTGTGCGCATACGTGATCTTCACTCTTCACGTATAGTTAATCGCACAAATAACGAAGATTTTCGACACACCTGCTTAATTAATTAACCTTACCGCGCATATGAAGAATACTTTGTAGGCAAAATTGTAGGCAAATTTTATGGTAATAAAGAGAAAATGCGAAGGGGCTCTTGAAACGCAGAGCCCTGTACTTTACATAAAATATACGATCGTCCCTCATTAAAAGCACAAGAGCGACAATGTCTCAACCTCGGGCGCTCTCTCCCCTCCCGCCGGCCCCGAATGTCGCACTCGCGACTGCTAAAGCCCCCGATTATTACCCTCACTTCCCAATCGCAATTCCCCGATAAATCGCCAATGAGTCCTGCTCGAAAATTGGTCTCGCAGCACATGCCGACCTCGCGAGCACAATGGCACACGAATCTCGAAGACGGATCGCGAGGAACGTCGTCGGGGTTATATGGGGCGCGTCCCCCGGACTATGCACGCAGTGCGCAGCCCTCGACTCCATTATTTGTTGCTTCCGTTTGCGCGTGACTATTTCCAACGCGGCGCCCCTCGCCACTTTCCAGCGCACTCTGATGCTCCAAGCGAAATCGGCTCCATGGCGTTTTAAAGGCGCCGAATGTTCAATGGCTGCTCGCGACGTTTTGCCAACTCTCTCGCGAAGGGATTCGAAAGGGTGAGAAGAAAGAGAGAAGAGACGAGAGAGAGAGAGAGAGAGAGAGAGAGAGAGAGAGAGACATAGATGAAGAGATAGAGATAGAGAGACAGAGAGAGATAGACCCGGAGAGAGAGAGAGAGAGAGAGAGAGAGAGAGAGAGAGAGAGAGAGAGGCCGCTCGGATACCCTACCCCATCCCACCCTCGGCCACATCGGGCTTGAGCCTAGTGCGAGTAGGCCGCAGTGTTTGAGTTATTAATATACACGGGTGCGTTGACAAATTTTCGCGATATTTTTACGGCTTAGGGCTGAGCTACTGGCCAAAGTGAGCGGAACTTTGGTCTTTAAAGCGCGATACCGCAGCTCCCATGATTTATGCACATCGGATGTTCGCCTTTCTATTGTTAAATATATAAAGATTTTGAACTGCACCGACGCCTCGGTCACTTTATCCGTGAACTTTTCACTTTCTTCGGTATATTCTACATTTATTATTATCTTACGTGCTTGTTTCGCAAATTAAGGCAAACTTACCTTTTCATCGACTGTTTGTTTGTCATTTATTTATTTATTTATTTATTTATTTATTTATTTATTTTATTTTTCATTGATACACATATATCAATGTTAAGTTCCACGTGATTCGTAAGTATAGTATAATCGTTAATATTGTAATAGTGATAAGCGAATTAATTAACTCAATCGCAACTGTCAATTAAGAAAATATCAGAATCTCATAATTTTAATGATATTCTAAGATAGTGAGTTTATTAGAAATTACATGCATATAATTATAAATCAATAAATGACTATAGAATATAAAATAAACTACCCATGGACTGAATTAATTTTATACTATAAAAAGAGATAAGGACAACCAAAAATTTGCCTTATTCTACTATTCCACCTAATCGCAATGGCATTTCTTAATAACTTATATATTTTCAGAAAATATGGGATTTTTATTGAGCCTCGGTCTCTGCATTTATCGATTTATCAACTAAAGTACAATATATTGATAATTTTAGACAATCTTAGATGATGAAAGAATGAATTTCTTAATTACATCAAGTTACCGGTACTGGTCCATTAATCAAAGGAAAAACTGCTTCTTTTTTTTATTATTTTTTTTTTTTTTTATAATTTTTAATCAGTCTATATCAACTAGACTGTAAAGCAGTTTGCTTTTACTTTGATCTTTTTACATGAAACATAAGCATTCTCTTGTAAAATATTTCATTACGCTAGAAATAGAGAAAGATTTTCTTTTTATGACTTTTATTTGAATAATTTAATTAAACGATATAAATACATTCTAATATATTTTTTGTTACTATAAATTAACTTATTACAATATTAAGAATAAAAAACAATCGGAAATATAAATTGGGAAATATATGCATATGAAAAAAAGAAAGTTTTTTCAATATTATTCCAGTTTTAGGAAGCACGAGGAAAAGTCACGACTGTAGCTTGCAACGTGCAATCGTTAGTTATCGATCAATAAATGATGTTACAGCCTAATTGATTTCAAAGACATTGCCGCTTTTATTATAATAAGAGCAATTAACAATTAATTCAATTTTAATACATTTTATAGAGAGATTTATTGTGAATTAAAGAGAATTCAAACTATTTCGATGGCAAATTATTAGAGCTCATTTATGGGTGATTAATATATTGTATTAAAGCATCGACGTTTCATTAAACTACTACCTTTCGCCTATTATCATCAACAATACAGTAATATTACTTTTTTGCATCTAAGCTATTGGAATTTTCTTATAATTTATGCATAATACGCGCATAAGAAGAGTCTTAGATATTTTATACTGAAGATTTCTAATATGATGCGAACGGATGCTCGCACTAAACGAATCAATCATTATGGGCTAGGTAATTTCGAATTAAGGTAGGATTCTTGACTATTTTCATCCATTTTTTTTATTATATCATTGAAATGGTTTTTAAATGCCTGTTCAACAGCGAAGAAAAAATTCTATTTATTTTTATCGACTGACATTGTGACGCGAAATGTCTTAAAAATCAGCGTTTCGATAAAAAAAAAATAAAAAAAAAAGTACACATAAAAGGAAAAGTAAATCAAGCAACGATAGAGAAATGCATGGTTTTATCGTTACTGTTGCCGAGTAAAATAATTTTAATCTAAAATGCATACGCCTAATTATGCAATTTAAGGTCGCAAAGAAATTTCGAATTTTTTGCATTTAGATGATTGTCTTTATCCCTCGAACAATCAAAAATACAGGTTAATTCATAAATTCAAATTCGTAGTCTAAGAATAATAAAGCAATTTACAAGATAAAAAATTTTTCATAATAAACAAGTTCACTTATTAGAAATTATAATGAAAATATAAAAGAATTGCGAGTGCCGGGAGTATCATATAAATGCACCGTTCGTCAGCCCTCATCCTTTACGATGTCTCGCACTAGCGTGGCAAAAATCTTATCACCGCTCTTAATCGAAGGATTAATGCGATATTAAGTAAGAGATAAAGCACGATAAGATAAAGAGAGAAAAGCAAAATGATCGGTCAAACGATTTCCTTGGCGATGAGGCCGACGAAACGCTAAGGGGATGAGGATAAGAAAATCTTACGGGCTCCCGAGCTCGTTAACTCGCGAGTGCGATGCTGCTTACGCGCATTGGCGATTCGCAACTCGCTCGAGAGGCGCGTTACGGGGCGATGGAGCGCCGAGGTGCTCGTTATTTATCGTTGGGGTTACGTTTAAAAACGCTGTACGCTCATTAGCCGGCGGATTAATACGATCCGGCGCTCCCGGCTCAACGAATGTCGCGGGCTGACGGTCAGCGCTTTTCCTCGGATCGCCACGAGCTTTATTTATAGAAAAGTGCCAGCTGATGTGGCGCGCGACCCGATTACCAAAATATATAATTGGAATTTTTCGGGCGTGATGAATTTTGGACGGCGTGGCAGGAGGAGATGGAGAAGGGATGATGACGGTGTGGCGTGGCTGGGAGGGGTGGGGGAGACTAGCTGCTTCCTTCGGATGTAAGCGCACGAGAATACGAGGATCGATGTTTTTTTCTTCTTCCATTTTTAAGGACCTGGCAATAGGTTGACGCAATGGTATAGTGATATAGTAATGCGGTGCTTATTCTAGTGTAATAAGAGTATCATAAGTATAATAAGAGAATAGTGAAGTTTACTAGATATGTATAAAGTATAAAGATGGTGTTGCCTTGTTGCGATGGTTAAATAAGAATTGCGCGAGATTAACGAAGAGCCGAACAATTATTTGCATAAATCAGTCTTATTCTTAAAGTTTGCTAATTATTAGGAACAGCTATGAACGTATGAAGATTAGTCGAATTAGGCTTTAATTAATTATTCAGTTCTGTGGTTAATTATGTTAAAAAGGTATTGAATATTGTAATTGTTGCTTATGCATTTTTCAAAATATTTTTTCTGTCGAATAATTTTCTACGAATTTTATTCACATTTTCAAATGCATTTTTTAACAATTAACGAATCCTCCATTATATCAAAATTTGTGATGTTTCTTTCATTTTTTTCAGTTTCTATTTTTATTAATGAAAAGTTCTTATGGAGACGACTTTGTTGCAAGATTATACAAAATTAGGAAAATCTTTTTATTACATCATCCAATTCGCTATTATAATTATGATTACAAATTTCTCACAACATCTTACGAATTTTACAACTAGTGATAGTAAAATTATTTCATTTTTTTTCTATAAATATACAAATCTGATGCGAACATATATTTCCTCGGATTAGAAGAAAAACTATCAGTTTCTCATTGTGCCCTATCTCCTTTCAAAATTCAAATAACAATAATATATGCATATATATATATATATATATATATATATATATCATGCGGAGATATAATGACTTTTATGAAAAAATGCTTTTTTATATATAAGCCTGATATTTAAATTCATATATCATTTTTTAATTCCAATCATTTTTTTGCCACTGTAACGGTATTTTTTAATATAAGCAAATTGCTTTTATTTTCTTTTGTATTGTTTTTTTACTCCATCATTATACAAATTAAGACATTATATAGTTTCCGTAACAAAAGAATCTTTCAAACAGCCTTCATTCAATCGGACGCCATTAAAGTTTTTGTTGCACACTTGCATTGCGTGTGTACATATCATTTAGCAGTATCAACTTAAAATTTATTATTATGTTAGTGCTAATAGTATAATAATTGGTTACAATTTATATCGACATACAGTTTGTCTTTGCATCGATATTTAAAAATTAAATGTCATTGACCAATTTTAAAGTAAGAACTAAACTTCTTTCACCATAAATTGCACTGCCGCGTAGACAGCATATATGTTTAATATGGGGATGAAGGATAAAAGTGTGAGAGGAAATTTGACGAGGGAAAATCTGCAATTAGATCTACTCCTATCTAAGAGGGCAATTATATAAGTATAAGAGAAATATGTGTGAGAAGAATATAACATAAATCCGAATTGCAGGAAGTAAACTTTAATATTGGCATTGACATTCTATGCGATAAGTAATTGTGGATTTTTTTTAGGAGAAAACAGGCGATATTTATTCCAATTTCATGAAAACATTATATTTTAATTCCAATAAATTTCACTATTATATTACATTATTTAGATAATTACAAGTTACACATATTATTTCCTGGTACAGTATTATAATCAAGCAATTCTAACTGAACATTTATGTATTTTCTAGTACTTCGAAAACAAAGAAATACATAAGTGATTAGTGTAAAACAAAAACAAAAAAAAACAAAAAAACAAAAAAACAAAAAAACAATTACGATTGAAAATCAGTAAGAACGTATTAAAATTAAATAAGAGACAAAATTTCCCTTGATTTTCAACATTGCAATGATAGAAAGTGAAGACAGGAAGGGGTAATGGCGCGTACATTATTCTGATAAATCGTAGTGCTCAGCGTCAAACCTTGACGGGAGTCAGTTCGCCTTGCACTCGTATCAGTAACTGCACCACAAAGCTTTTGACATTAAGATCCATTAGAAAAGCATCTTACTTTAGAAAAAGCTCAGAAAGAAATCGGGATAAAAAGGACTGACATTTAATTCCTCCCCCCCCCCACCCACCCCCACC
>NW_011948425.1:2418266-2465808 GCF_000503995.2 Ceratosolen solmsi marchali | reverse complement strand
CCACCCCCACCCCTACCCACCCCTCCCCCAGCGAATAGGTATTTAAGAATAGTCCTTTTATATAGAATTCCCTTGCGTGGTAGTTAAGGTAAATGCACATTAAGTAAACGTTACCGAGGACGATGTTGTCAAAAAACAATTGTTTATAAAATCAACGATCTTTGATTATGTTATTTAAAATATTTTCACTAACAAATAAACATTAAAAACATTAATTAATGACATTGGCATTATGTCCAATTATGAAAATTTTCTATATTTATATTTGGTTGTGCCTTCCTTTTCTTTATTTAGACACGTTATGTTGATTTTTTTAAACATTCGTTTATTCATTATTTACTAACTTTTTTTATGTCCTTTCTGTCTAATGTATACTTTTGTGTACTTTTTCTCTCGCGTAGGCTTTTTATGTGCACGTAAAACAAATAGATTAAAATAAGAAATATTTACGTCAATTGAATAACAACGTATATATATATATATATATACGTGCACATCTGTATGTGTGTATGATTTTATTTGACACGAACATGCATCTGGGTTTCTTTTAAGAACACGTTCTTGCATATAATTATTAAAATTTGATCACTTTATTATTAAAATCATATTATATCATTACTCTTAGACTTAATACTAAATTAGTATACTAAATTTACTATACTAAATTATTATACTAAAAATAGTAAATTTAATATTAAAAAAGTCATTAAAAGAGTATAAGTTTAATGGCAAAATAAAAAAAAAATGGTAAATGTAAAAAAAATGAGTATTTTTATTAATCTACTCGAGTTCGTCCACTGTATGAATTCTTTGTTACAGATGTCAATAAATTTTCTATATTATCGACTTGTTTATGAAGATTTTACAATAAATACACGTGATTAAACAATCTGACATCATTTAATTTTAGATACCGAAAGTATGGATAGGTCGCTGTATTGACAAAAATATTACACATTAACAATTAATTATATTGATTATTAAATAAAATATATTTAAGGAAACTACTTTATTCAAACATTACGAATACATTAGATTATTAGTTCAAAATATTATTCATTCAAGATCCGACTGTTTATTATAAATTAAATGGCCAAATAGTTGTTTATAAATATATGCTATTAATTAATTTTATCTTTAATGCACTAAAATATCAAATATATTTTTTAATAGATATACCTTGTTGAAAATAAAATGATAAAATTATTTAAAATATTGCAATGTTATTATTGTCATTGAGAATATCGTATGTGGAGCAAATTTAATTTTAGATTGCATAGTTTTGAAAACAAATTATACATTGAAAATAATCGTCCTATTTATTCATATATTATTATAAAGTATGAAATTTATGTTGAAATTCTATATTTTTAATTACTGTCAATGAATAAGCATAGCATCAAAATTTTTTTTAATTCTATTATACAGCACAATGTATATTATTAAAAAAGTCAATGAGAAATATGTTATCTCTAATAAATACATTTAATGGATGATGTAAAGTGTATTTCAAATATCAAATATAAATATCTAAATATTATAACAATGTGTATTGGAACGTTAATGTTTTAAGAAATTTTTTAATTCAATGGGTAAATAATTAGAAAATAAAAATAATTTATAAAAAAAATATACCCTCTAATTGGAAATTTAATTATTTTCACAATAATGTTAGATATTATTGAATATTATTTAATGAATAAATACAGTAATAATAAATGAAATGTAATTGTACTGCATAATAGAATACTAAATTAAATTAACATCATTAGAGTGTCTTAATATTATAATATAATTCAGCAATTTAAAAAATGTTAATTTAGTATTTTATTTTAATAATGCTCATTAGACTTAATTATTTCATTTAAACGTTACTTTTAATTATCCTTTAAAATACTGTTTATTGCCATGATGAAGTTGGAGATTTTTAATAATAGATCTGAATTCTTAGCTATTTTTGGTAAATCTTTACATATTTTGCTTAATAAGATAATGTCATCTATATACTTTACGTATGTAATTTGCATTTATTATTGCATGAATATCATTATCCCCCTCTCTATACAATTAATATTTTTCTAGTTCAGGTTAATTTTGCATAATTTATGAGAATAATTATAGATATATTTTTGTAAATTACAGATTATGAGTACAGAGACAACACTATTCTCTGTAAGACTCGTGTTTTCATTTTTGTCGTGTAATTTTGTTTAATAAATATTGAATAAACTTTTAAAATATCGAATAAACTAAATAACAAATACTGAAAATAATTTATGAGCTTTTTAATAGAATGAAAAGCAACATAATAAGCATTATTGATAATTTCGTCTGTATATAATAATTCATAGTACCGTTAATGAAATGTTTCTATAAAATCAATTCCTTAAAATATACTTAAAAAATATTATAAAATCAATTTAATTGGTTTTTTTATTGTGTCTCACTGTTCATCAAAATTTACAGGTCTAATATAAACAAACAAGTGAATTAGTGATTTAATAATGAAATATTATTTACGCGACCATTATTTTGGTATTTTTGTAAATAATTTTCACAGTATTAATAGCAATTGAAACATTTTGATAATTGCTTCGTTATAATCGATTTATCGGAATAAAAATTTAATGATTGTATTTTTGTATCTAATGTGTTTTTGTTCCTAAACTCTATTTATTACGGTCTAATTAAATAGACGAATCAATATGTAATGTTCCATTGTAAATTATATAGAATATTTATAACAAAAAAAAAAATTAGAGAATGAAGCTGGTTTAATCAGTTTATATAGTTGTCATACGCTAATGGAAAAAAACAAAGCGATACGTTATCGTGTTTCGATTCACTGTGTTTTATTATTTAAGCATTCACTTTAAAAATAATATTTAGGTTGTGTATAATGCTTTACTATAAAGTTAAACCTTTACCGTTAAAATATTTATTTCGCGCCATATAAATATATTTACGGATAGTAGAAGCAAACGATACTTACTTCTACAATAATAAAATAACCGAAGTGAAAGAAAATAAAGGCGACGGAATATATTCATTAAATAAATTAAATAATTCGTATGGCTTACCTTTTACTTTCTCATAGTGTTTTGTAATAATATTTATATTTTTAATGAATTGGCACAGAATGTCAATTCGTAAAATTAAATTAATTCATACGCGTCGGGTATTATTATTGTATCGTGACAGGTTAGGAGCATAAACAATTTTCAGGCTGAAAATAAATTCAATCGATAGATAACGCATGCAAAAAGAATTCTATAAAATAAATAAGAAACGTATTATACGTATCATGGATAATGTATTGGTTAGTAGAGCATTTCAGGACAATATTAATTACATAACATTATCTATTTGAATAAAAACGTATAAGATTCTTGTATACGCATTATCCATCGAGTAGAGTGAATTCTCGAATTTTTATTACGAGAAATTAATTGTTTACCTGCGGAGTTGAAGTTTTGTCATAAAAAGTAGACGAGACGGAACCGTAAAAGAAAGGATAACACGACGAAAATACAAAGTGGATGAAACAACGCGACTGTAAAAGGCCCACCCAGATCTAACGCGGCACAATCGATCGATCGAGAACACAATCGATGTTTTTGACATGACGTTGCAAAACCTTCATTGAAACACAATGAACGTAAGGTAATTAAGGAGCCGCGAAACTTGCATACTTTCTTATCTCTCCTTTTTCGAGACTCGAATCTGCACATACATACATAGAAATAAATAAGCTAACTAAGATAACAGGATCGAGCTTTGATTAATAATCGAGGAAATGTGATTTTTTCGAGCTTCATAAGCCATTGAAAACTACTTTAAGAATATAATATTTGATATTATGTAGTATTTACATGTATTTCAATAAAGAACTATTTATTTCTAATTTTACCACGAAATAAAAAATTTAAATCAATAACAAGAGTGCATTTAGAGTGCATTTTTATTTAATATTAATACTTATATAAGTACTGCCAATATCCAAACAATTATAAACTATGTAATGCATTAATATTAGATCGATGTTTCAATCTCTTCGCCTTACACTACATCACAATACATCAATTCAATATTCTTATCAGAATTCTCTAATAATTAGCAGATTATGACGAAGGAAAGTAGGCTGTTGGCGATAAACAGTTATAGTAAAAATAATAGTAATAGAAAGTCATTGACGGCTGAATTGTGTCATTCATTACGTATGTCGGTGAATTAAAATTTACAAAATCATAACAGGATAAGGCACGATTTGCATACAATACGACATTGATATAAAGATGCTTTATTGGCTGATAAGATTTTCAAAACATCGATTCTATAAGCTATTCGCCGGCCTCGTAATTTCTTTCCCCCTTCGCCCTTTATTACCTTATGCACTCGTCGACGCGGCTTCATCGTCTGTCTCCCAGTCCCTTCGGCTTTTCCACGAATGTTCGCCGAAAGTTCGCACTCCAACCTCCCCCCCCCCGCTGTTCCCATCCAACAGAGCCGCAAACCAAGCAACGCCCCCGCAAGGAATATTGATAGCACTTTTATCGAGCGCACGCTCGGATCTAACGGCAACTCAAAGCTACGCTGATGGGAAGTGGTCGGCGGCGGGGGCGAGGGGAAGCTGGATATAATACGAGAGCGATGGGTCGGCATCAGGTTCATCGGCACTCGGGCACGAACTCCCTACTCGATCGGCCATAATATCACCACGTGCTGAGAGCACCGATACATTGAACTCGCTCATCTCTTTCTTCGGTTTATCTCGCTTCGGCCTTAGTTGAGGGAAGAAACGCGCTCCCACTGATATTCATACGTCGGTCGAACGCTTTGGAAATTAATGATTCCGAGGGCTATTTATACGCTGTGGCAAAATGGGGAAATTGTGTTCCGCGCGTTGATGAGATGCCCAGTGAATTCTCGGAATATTTAAGATTCGAATCACCAGGCCGCTCTATCTAAATCATTAAGCCGTTGTTTATTGTTTTATTCAATAAGCTATGCTTGCGCTCTGCTATCGATACGATGTTTGAAAAGTAATTAGCCTCGGGTCTTATTCCAGGATTAATGCGATAAGCAGCGTTTCTAAGCATTTCTTATCGTCTGATTTTGCACAAGAATTGGCTTATCAGGCTTATCTGTGCGCATTTTGACCCATTAAGAAATGCAAATACGAGACATTGTAGGGAAGGCGCGTATATCGCGAGTAAGGCTCGATGCAACGCACTCGATCTTAGTTTTTACATGCGATGAGACATAATTAATAGTCTTAAGATGATAGTATCAAAAGCATTTACAAACAATAATATCAACTCAATTACATTTAAAAGCGCAATTTTATCGCGCACAACTGCAAGTGGCTGCGGCAGCGGTGGTTGTAGTGTACCGCGCGTAGGGGCGCTCGGCGGTATAAAAATGGGTGTAAAAAATTTTTATTGACCAACGTAAGGCCATCGATGCATAATTTTGCGTAAGGCAGAGAGAAAAAAAAATTCAGGAGCACCGAGTCGCTAGTAAAACGACCTCCGCTGATTGTGCTTACTTAGCGGGTCGGAAAGCGAGTAGCCGCCAACGTCGCCGACGTATGGAAATACTTAAGAGTGATTCAGTCGTAGCTGCGCTGACGGACCGAGCGCAACGATAATGCATTATCTGCCTTAATGTGCGCCTCTTTTTACTATGCTAATTAATAATTGCCGCACTAGCGGTAATTGTAATGGCTCGAAATTGTAATCGTCGAGCGCTTCGACGCCTCTTGGGTAGCGCGGATCATCATGGTAACTTGGCTAACGATTTAAGCTTCAAGAGATTAGAAACAAGTTTTCAAGAGATGCTAAAACTTTCACAATAGATAGACAGAATGAGAGAGAGAGAGAGAGAGAGAGAGAGAGAGAGAGAGAGAGAGAGTGAGTGAGCGAGAGTGTGAATGGGGGGGGGCGAAAGAAATAGGAAGAGAAAAGTAAGATAATTAGTTAGTTGATTGAGCAAGGAAATATTTTTTATTCATATATATATATATATATATATATATATATATATATTCAAATAGTTGATTTTTGTGATTAAGAATTATTTTATCCCTCATTTTACAATCTATCGTTTAATTCATATATAATTAGATAATTATCTTATCGTTTTCTATTCATACACAATGCATTTTTCCATTATAGTCACGAAATGCAAAAAACAAAATAATTATATTGATTTTATATATATTTTATATATCCTTTATACTTAATTGGAGGAATTCAAGTAAATAATTGCAAACAAATAGTTTTAATTTTATGTTTCTACTGCTCACGAAAATGATTGTTAAGTGTTCGATATGCCATCACTATTGAATATATATATTTTGAAAAAATTTTAGCCTCCTCGGACGGATTTCAATATAAAATTATATTATAATGTTAAGAATTCTAATTATTATAGATGGAAATTCTTTATAAATGGAAAAACTTTGGCACAATAATGGCATGTTGTAATATTCCATTTAACGAGAGCCTTCATCAAGGCTTAAATGTAATTTATGTATTTACACATATAGCAATAATATATTAATAATTTTTACATATCGGAAAATCCTATGTTTCGTCAATTAAATCGGCAATATTTTCTCTCGCATTTAAATACGATGATCCTATACGAATAATAATAAAGAGTGATGATGAGGCGGAATGAGGCAGGAGAGAAGCAGTAGCGAGTAAGGTTAAGCAGCATCGATTATTAATAGGCCGAAGCCCGCAATGGGTATGACAAGGTAAAGCTAATGAATACTTCTTTAAATCCTCGTAATAAATAAATCACGATATAATACCAAGGAGACGCATCGTGCCAGTCAACTCTTTTATATCTTTATAAGGGTTCGCACTTGACAAAATGCTACACATCCGCGTCAAACGAGTCCCCAATATGCGATCTCGTTTTATTATTTTGTTCGCGTACATAAGCGAGTCTCGTAGTAGCAATTGGATGCAGGTGCAGGCTGTATAAGTTATGAGGGATCATAAGATTTCCGCTTGCGCGCGCGCGTATTCTGACGTAGTCGCGTCGGTAATTCAACCACTCTGCCAAAACGGCCGAAAGACCAAGATTCTCGAGCGCGCAACACAGATATAGAGATAGTGATAGAGAGAGAGAGAGAGAGAGAGAGAGAGAGAGAGAGAGAAAGAGAGAGAGAGAGAGTGCGTGCGCGCGCGTGTGTGTGTGTGAGATTTAGTACGAGCGGTAATACAATAGTGCGAGAGGAAGCTTAGGGGGTTGAAAACGACATCTAAACGACGGCCATCTGTCGGTCGAGCCATGAAACTCCTGCCGGCGGGTAAGAACTGGTCGATAACTCGAGGGGACAAGCGTATATCGGTTGGTGGTTAATGCTGACCGGAGGCGAACTAGTTTGGTTGCATAGTTAATCAATATAATTTTAGGATGAAATATGCAATCACTTTGACAATTGGCTTTATCGAGGATTTGGCAATTTTAATGTATTCGTCTGATAGATCGACTGGTTTGACAATACGTTACCTAATCGTTGGTTGCTCAATTTTTCGCAAAATTTTTTTATTCCTTTTTTGACATATTTGCATTCCGAAGGCCAATCGGAGCTTTAAAAATTAAATACATACGTGTATTATTATTACACTGGACAAATTTCAACGAACGCATGCTACAAATAATGAAATTCTACTGGTATTTATTATTACTCTTGACTCGTTCCGAAATTGTCCTATTAGGCATTCATATTATTATTAAAGCACAAATATTCATCAACTATCAATATTATATGAGCTAAATTTTTTTTATCAAATGAGCTATTGAAAGGATTTGAAATAATAACATCCTAATTTTTTAGTTCAATCAAATCGATTAGCTATATATATATATATAATAAACTAGCTACTCAATGTGATTAATTCAGCAATTTGTAATAAGTTCACTTGTGGGGATATTATATTTTTATAAAAATTTAATGCTAATTATTTCAAATAATTTGGACCAAATATGGATAGACTGCTGATGAAATAATTTTTAATACTATTTATAGGGATAATTTATGACATAATATTATAAAATATCATTTATATCATTAAATGATACTTAAAATATAATAATAATAATAATAATAATAATAATAATAATAATAATAATAATAATAACAACAACAACAACAACAACAATAATAATAATAATAATAATAATAATATAATTGCAAGAATACTGATATGTGTTAAATTCCTTGCGAATATTATGCAATTGTATACCGTAGTAAAAAATATCTGTTAAAACATTTATTTCGATATTTAAAGTTTATTTAAAAAATTTTGTTTTCAACCTTTTTTTTTTTAAATAAAAGAATATAAAGAATAAATTATTTTAATGACTCCGTATTTTATTTTCCAAACGCAATGTGATTGATTTAATTTATGCATTATTTAATTTATATAATATATAGAAATTATACGCAATAAGTTAAATCATATTATATACTGACAGTTATATAATAATTAATTATCCAATCCTTATTTTTCGACAATCGAATTTAATCTCATTTAAACCAAAGTATAATTTTACATTTTGTATCTGAATCATTAAGTCGTTAGTTAAACCATATTTGCAATAGTACTGAACAAATATTAATAGAAATTTAATAAAATAAAAAGAAAATCTTTCATCTATTTTCCAAAATTAAAACGACAAATTCGATTTAAAATCTTTGTTGATAATACAAATAGATTTGATAATTAACCAAAGTTATCTGATAAAAAGTTATATAAAAACAGCACGATACGAGTCTAAATACAAATATTTCAAATGATAATTATATTAATCGATAATTAAGATAATTAGCGATACATTCACTGTTTAATGCGACGTAATAAAATAATTATTGAAAAAATGCGATACATTTTTGTCTTGATGCGTGTTAATTTTTTTCTCATTTAATCATATAATCGATGGTTTTTGGAATTGTATTGTGTAACAGGAAGCAAATATTTATGTCGGTGTCCAAGAGTTTAGTAAAGAGAATTTTCATTTGAATCATAAGAATATAACGATGATGAAATATAACAATACGTTGATAAATTTTTATTTCATATAATCACACGTATATATACGTATGACCTTTAAAATCAAACAATACATATATATATATATATATATATATATATATATATATATATATATTATAAAGATAACACATTCCGGTTTATTAAACAAGATAGTCAAAAATAACGTTTAATGAGATTGTAACTAGCTATTATCGTAAGTTAAAAAGAGCACTTACGCTTGCGTAATAATTAATTTACAGGCTCACTGCAATGATTATTATTACTAGAGCGAAACGTATAATAATCGTGCACCACAATATCCCGAGCAAACAGATTTTATTTAGCGCGGTTTTACAGCCATAGATATCCTTGCAATTTTTACTGGATATTTTTGTCTCGATAGCCGTGGAAAATACGAACAAGTACGATATACTTTACGTCGCAGTTCTACATCATCTCCTTGGTATACTTATAAAAACACCGATCGACTACGTCTAATGAGAATTTACGTCAGGAGAATAATTTTTCAAGGGGGGGCACCACCAAGAGTCAATCAAGTGTAGTTCGTACACATTCCCCTGCATTAATACAAAAAAAAAAAAAAAAAAAAAAAAATGAAGAAGAAGAAGAGTCATAAACAGAGATGTGGCAGGGGGTGGATGGCTAGCGCGATTTTTCATTCTATAAACTTAGCGCGGGCCCCGGATTATTTATGAGAGAGCGCGAGATGGAAGGTGCGTGCGAGCGCGAGCGAGCAATCGATTTGGCGGCGAAGCAAATTAGTCGAGCGTCGCCACCGCTTCGGGCTGATCCGCGCGTTAAAATAATAACGGCTCCTCGAATTCATTCCTGAGCATAATTAGAGAAATTCTCGACTCATTCCGCATCTTTACGATGCTGGCGCCCGCTAATGGGAGTACATCTCGTAACCGCGACATTTTCTAAGTTTCCGCGCTAACGAGCCTGATCTATATAGCGGCGGAAACGATGCCGTTAGCGCTCGCCGCCCTACTTCGAGCCTCTTTCGGAATTCTTTCGTTTCCGTAAATGTACGATTGGCGAAAATTTTACGGACCCTGGCTTTAAGCGCTAATAATGCCAAGCGAGTGCGCTTAGTTCAAGTGAATATTTCAAGTATCGAAATGTCATTGCTTTCGTAGCCATTGATCCATTGTTCTCATTTTACCGACCCACTTTCGTTATTCTATGTAAACAATGTGTTTTGTTGTAGTAGTCGAGATGAAAATTCTAATCCAATAGTTTTATCGAGCAATTTGCAGTACAACGTGCTTTAATAAACGTATAGATGCTCGTGAGCAAATTCGAATTTATTTATATAATTAATTATCAGCTACTCTCATCACCAGTAGTTTATAATATGTCACGTGAGTAGAAATTTATTTTGTGTTACTGGTATTAATTTATGTTTTAAATTCACAATATACTCACTATCTCCCTTCGTTTCACTTTGATGGAAAAATTAATATTTGCGAATTTTCAAGAATTTGCAATTCTCCAAGGTGTAAGGTAGAATTGTAGAAAACGAAGGATAATGTAAGTCACACTTGTTAATGCTAAATTTATTCGTATTCATTAGGATTACTTGTTAATCTATTGTAGAATAACACTGTAATTAGGTTGAAATATAATAATAATTATGACAATTATTAATACAGAGAGTTGCAATATATTATTTTTGTATGTAATAATTATGTGTAAGTTCTATAATCAAATTTAAAAGGATGAAATTAAGTAATTCCGAGAAAAAGAAAGTTTTTTTTTTTTTTTTAATTAATAACTTATGTAGGTGATGTTTACAATTTTGTAATGTATTATTCACAAAAGCGAATTTGATCATAATTACTTAAATAACTTTTATTGAAATTGATTCTCCCTAACCGTGAATTTATTATTATTAAGAAATCATATTAGTTAACGTAAAACAAAAAAAAAACAAAAATAACAATAACTTAAAAATAAGTATTGACATTTTAGTTTTTCAATCGAGTTATATGCATGTGATTAGAGTTAGTACGTTGTGAATAATATTTATAGAATTAACGATATATAGAAAATAATTGCGCCATTATTGAATAAATGCCGTTTATTTGTTATAATATCGTTATATTTCCAAGATTATTGTTATTGAAATTGTTTTACGACTATGTCAGAACAGAATGTATGCGTAAGGTATCTCTGAGCGCTAAGCTATCGACTATTTCTAAATTATTACATAGAATCGTCGATAATAAGCTCATGGATGTAAGTTAATGAGATGTTCATTGACATTTTCCCGGTATAAATAGCAACGCAGAGAAAAATTTTATGCTTAATTTTGTAAATAACTGATTACCAAGTAATACTTTGGCATCTTATATATTTTACAAAATTTATTACATTAGTGGTATAATCCTTTTGTTTTTTGTTTCTCATTCTGAATTGAAAGTTTGAATAATCCTTGACGATTATTATCACAGTATTATTAAAACAATCATTTTATCGACTATTGTAAAAAATATTGAAAAATAATATCAATAAAATTAATATTCGGTTATTTGAGTGAAAATTATTAAATTATTTAGGCAAGGAAATAATGATAAAAATAAAGAATAAATTTATAAAGTACATTAAAAATATCCTTAGACGAAGCTTGCACTGTTTAAGAAAATTTACGTTAAATAAACATCGTTTTGCAAACGAGCGTATGGAGTGATATTGGGCAATTAATTATAAGATATCATCAGTTTGGAGTTAGAAGGCTGTCAGTTTAAAAACATTGATATTGATAATGATATTAATCACTGAGAATGTAATTATACGGCAAGTCAATCAATTACTATTTCTATTTATATCGCATTAAAATTTATTTTTATTTGTCTTTGCTACAGAGGCTACCGGGGCAGGTTTTCAGCTGGTACAACTTTACAATTTTACAATTTTTTGCTATTGAGCTGGTACAATTTTATTACCAACGATACTCTATTTTATATTTGTTTGTTTTTTTGTCTTGTTTTTTTTGTTTATATTTATAAGTTTAAATTAGTAGAAATTGTGGAGGATATAAATCGAATAAAATCTTGGAAAATAATTACAAATATTAAATTTAATTAAATGATAAATAATAAGAAATAGTAGCAAATGCATTAAAGCTTAGTATGAAATTGGGCATTCTTGAATATTTTTTCCTGTCTACACTAATTATTTATGAAAATAATTTATTTTATATTTTGTTTTTTGTTTTTTTTTTTTGCTTTTTTGTTGTTATTAAAATTATGAGTCGTATTTCAAAAACCGATTTCGTTTGTATAAAAAGTATAGCTAACCTTATGCTATTTTTCACAGATCTTTGGTCAATTTCACAATTAAGCCGTGCAAAGAATTTATAAAATGATATTTATAAAATGATCTCATCTACTCTTACCGTAGCATAATTTACCAAAGCACTTTATCAATTTGTGAAAATTATAACGTTGATGGTAAACCTTTCCAATTATATATCTTTGATAAAGATCACTATGCTCCTATTAATACAGCGCCCATTTACATTCGATAATTGCTAGAAATTTGTTGAAATTAAAAAAAAAAAAAAAAAAAAAAAACAATTACTTGCCACATTGAATGAACAAATAAAATACTGAAAAGTAATTAATAATTATCTTTTTAAAAAATATGTTTGTTTAATATCAAGCGACGTTTGTTTATACGTAAACTCAAAAAGAAAACGAGGATAGAGAGTTGTCAAAGATGCATATAAATACATGTGTGTATATACATATGTGTATGTATAGGTAGAAACATTGAAAGATAGATAGAGCGAGCGCGCGCGTATGTGTGTTTACGAGGGGTGAAATGCGGAGAGATATAAAAGAAAATTAAAGAAGAACAAAAGCTGGGAGGAAGATGTCAGTGCAGTTTCTCTTGATGGTTTAGAAAGTTTGAAGAAGATTAGGGTAAAGCAATTAGCTAGATGCGGCACAGAAGAAGGGTGTTGTAATGAGGTACGATTAGAAAAGCGAGGCACTTGGGAGCCATAGAAGAGCACCTTAAAACCTGGAGAAATCGCTTTTCGCTCTTTTCACAAGAATCTTGCTTGATGGTTAATCTCGGAAGGCGGAAACTTTGAAAACATGGACTTTTGATCGATCGTGCCAAGTGTCGGTGGTGGCGGTGCTTATACTTTCACACGCAAACGCGAGAAAAATTATATCGTTTACAGCATTGGCTAAAAAGAAAAGAAAAAAAAAAGTACAAAAAAAAAAGAGAAAAAATCGACAACTATTACGAAGAGTTGAGATTTGCAGAAAATGCTTGTGAATTTAAATGGAGAATTTCATCATCGAAATTCTTATGAAAGGCAACGATAATTTAATACTAATTTCTATCGTACGTTAATACATTACGTTCATTATTAAAAACCGGCTGATTTTCACGAAAAAGCCATAATATCAAGGCGTATAATATTGCTTATTTGCAATAACATTGATTCGCAAGTAAATTAAAATATTAAAGTAACTGCATCGCAGCTGCTCGACAAGTAAGCCGTAATTCTTCGTATCTTAAAGCTTAACGCGCACGCGATAACCACTTCGAGGATCCTTCAGATTTCGGATAATCTGTCAGTGTCGTTATTCTATTGAATTAACAACGTATTGCTGATTAAGCTCAAGTAACATTAAAGAATCTTGTAATGTTTAAAGTGCGAGATCGGACTTTGAAGGCTACAGCGATAAACACACAAGACTCGCCCATGGTATTTTGAAATTATAGACGCCTAACTGTTTATGAAGTATTAGATAATAATATGGAGGATATCGATAATCGTAAGCATGGCTTTCCAAAGCAATAATTTCTCCCCTTTCGAAAATCTCAATAGCAAAGGCCGAAGTTTCGAGTTTCCCTCCCTGTCTACGATCTTAGCGATAATACACGATACGCCCGACTAGTCCAAACGAACCGAAAATTATATTCGGCAGTGGCGGTGAAAGTTCCCTCGCGGCGCTCGTCAAACGGCCGCTTAGCTCAATCCAAAATCCTCGATTAGGCTGCTCCGATGGGATGGGGGTGAGGGTGGGGGGCACTCGTCAGCCGATCGCCATTATCCAAAATTTTTCCCCGGCCCTCGACAATCACGGGAGCATCGAGGGCACCTCGCGGCTCCGCGACCACGATCATCGTCCTGCTGGGCCTCCCCCGGCCATCAGCGCACCCGAGCGCTTAGCACCCGCTTCCCAGGAGTGCGATATCGGCCGCGGCTCGTTCGAATTACAAGCTCAGCCCCGTGTGACCTCGCGGCGAGCCGACGACGGGGCTCGGCGCTCGTTAAGCCCAACCGGAGCCGCGGGATCGATGATTTTCGTTGGCCCGCCGTGCATTTGCCGTCCAATCGTTTTCGCCCGGCTGTGCTTCCCCCGCTAAATGCACCCGGCACTTACGGCCTCCTTCCAACTCACCTCTCTATTTATTTTTACGATGATATCGTAGGCTTTTAGGCTCGATCGAAGCGAACGAGCTAGAAGAGGAGGCGAGAATTACGATTGGAATAAGACGAAAATTAGCGATAACGCGGCCAAAAGTGCTTAGATTATCCTTCGATTGACTGATTTTTCGGGTGAAGTCAGTCTCCACAGCAGCGAACAATGGGCTTGACAATTTATAAAAAAGATTTTTTTCTCAACTCAATGCACGAATGCGTAGATAAATTGCTTATTGTAAAATGAATTGTTTATTTACAAGTAGGATATTTCACGCTGTGCACGTTGTCTTTTGTTTAACCTCTGCAGCCTGAGCTTTGATTCAAGCGATGAGATATGGCCGGTACATTATCACCTGATTACGTTATCACTTTCCATCAGTTACTCCTTTGCCGTTCCTGCCAACTCCTCGTTTATCACCGCCGTCTTTGGAATTGTCGCACTAACGCTTAGCGCAACCCTCGATTAAAACGTTATAAGTTACGCAATTATGAGACATTTATGTTGAGTGTTTGATTGAAAAAAAAAAAAAAAAAAAAAAATGTTTGAATCCTTAAAGTTCGAAGCCATTGCTTTAAGCGTTGACAATTTTTCATAGACCGGCAAATTAATCATTTTTATAATATTACTTATTGGCATGGCGTTACATTAAATTTTTATGGCAATAATATTGCGTCATTATGGTATGGAATCGATAACGACTGCCCACGCTATCTAAGGCAGAAATCAAGTTAGAAGAACGAATGAAATTTAATATCACGTACGATATTAATAAAACTATTGCACATTTTCATTGCTTTGATAAATCAACAATTTTATTATTTTCACTCACCGGTAAATATATTTCTTGTATCGTGGCTTTGATAATTTCATAAATAATCGGTAATTATTAAAAAAAAAAAAAAAATAAACAAATAAATAAATAAAATAAAATAAAATAAATAAATAAATAATAAACGATAAAAAGAAAAATAAAGAAAGAAGAAAAAACAAGAAGTACGCAACCTTTTGACAAATATGCTCAAGAGATAATATTTTACGAAAACACGTGCACGGACGCGTACATATTTATTAAAGATTTTAAGCCAAGAAATTACTAAACTATGATTTTATATTTATTGTACATAAAGCGAAAATTATAAATTGAAACTGTTTATTTATTACAAAGAGCAGCTATGTAATGCTAAATTATAAAATTTTATTGAAATAAAACTTTCATTATTTGTACTATATGTCATTACGTTATACTTATAGCTTTGCTGTCAAAATATATATATATATATATAACATTGTAATCCAATTATTAAAAGAAAATTTTTCTTTAATCATTCTTTTTACAATAATTCTACTCTAATAATTACTTTTTTAATACATAATCATATATATATTTAATCATGTAAGGTTACATTAATAATTGTGCAATTTATACAGTTCATTAATCGGAGTAATAATTTTTCTCACGTTTTATCAATATACAATAGATTGCAATTAATAATTCTTTAACATTAATTCTCAAATAAGCTTTCCAATTGGTAAAATATTATCGCATGTGTTTATTATAAATATACAATAAATAACAGAAAGTCATATAATTTCATAATTTTGAGCAGTTGTTTATTAAAAAAGGATATAGATTAGAAGAAAAAAAATGTCAACTATATTTGTAGTTTTGAATGTTATGAAAGTTTCAATTACGTCTCTTGACAAATAGTCCATTTTTAGAAATTTAATTCTAATATTCGTGAACTTATTAAAGCCTTTCGCTCATCGACACTTTACTCGATATAGCCATTAAACATTGGTATACCGTATAATTGCTTTATTAATTATTTAATTATTTAAAGATATATAAAATAAACTTATAAGCTTCTTTAATTTATTAAATAATCTTAAATTTCGTAATAGTCATTATTTATTTGCCTTTTGCAGTGAAAAACGAAGAATTACCGTCACATTTAAATGAATTAAATTGGAATATTGTATTTTATTTATACATTTTATATGTGCAAGTAATTTGTTTACCTTTGAAGTTCATTGCGATTTAGTTACATTAACGATATTTTATTTCATAATTATCATACGTATTATTATTTATAATGTTTTGTATATACTTGGTATTGGAAAATTTGGTAAGCGTAGTTACGCCTATGTGTACGAATATTATAAAAAAATATAATGAATATGTATCGTGAAAATTTTAATATTATTTATTTATCTATAAGATTTATAAATGCTATTAAGGCTTATTTATATCTAATAAAAGCATTGATTCGATCTATTAATTGTAATAATTTCTTGATTAATCTAAAATTTTTAATTTTGGATTTTTAACGACTAATTGAGGCTTATTTAGATGCTCGGAGTCATCCGCTTTCTACAGCTCAATTAAAGCTCAAACACATAAAGCTATTCAATTAATTATTGGACGGCTTTAGTCGTGAATGCAGAAGTGAGTTTAATATTACACGATTTGTTTGCCGAATTCACGTGACACGCCTAGATAGACTCGAGAAATTAGTTTCATAATCTTGCATGACGCCTTTTCCGCACGCCCGTATCCGAAGATGCATGAGCCGACACTGATGAAAGTACAGTGCACGTCTGGGCTTGAAAAGCTCACACGTACTTGCACAACACGCCCACTCAACTGCATTAGTCTTGTAAAAGGCGTATTAAAATACGATAGCTTGGCTCTTCGTGCAAAAAGATCTTATTAAAAATAAATAATGAATCCCCTCGCAGGTCTCGTGACTGTTAGCACATGGTTATCGACTGTTGGATTACCCCTTAATTTAAGGATTTATCGGACAATGTTGCCAATATCGTGACTTTAAATTCTTACGATAGTCTGTTCGCGTAAGCGATATTCATCATATTTCGAAAAGTACAGGATTCCATTCGTAGCGATTCTTCCAAGCAATATATACATATATACATCTATTAAATTTTTTTTTAATACTATTAGATATTACAAGTTCTTTTGTCTTTTACTTTAATCGTTGTAGAGCGAAGGCAACCAACGTAGTTTGCAAAAATTTTCAAATTGTCCGAATGAAATTGGTAAAAATATCCAATTAGCAAATTCAGTGATTTAAGAAAAAATTCCCAACTGCGCGGAACGCGTACTTGTTGGTATTTTAAATTAAATGACAATATAAGCTAATCATTTTCATCGTCTATGTGTAAATTGAAAAAATTTAGAGGAAATATCGGTGAAATTTAACTCGCCAAAATATCGTCCGATCGATAAATTTATGAAAAACAGATGAAAACATTGTCGATGATATTACAAGCACATAATAGTCCTAATTTTTCCGAATTTAATCGGCCATTATAATAATTGAATTGATGAATCGTTAATAAATAAAGGATTACTCGCTAAATCGACGAAATTATAAGTTGCCAATAAAGACCCCAAGCCCATTATTCTTTGACTTGGAAATTTTATAAAACCAATGATAATTTGCGCGAAATGTGTCTGGCACAGTTTCGACGTAGTGGACTCGCCCTGAAATTGGAAAAGCAGCAACATTAGCCGCTTTTCTTTGCAAACTTATGTAGCCCCGCATTATTCATTTTTAACACCATAGACTCTTATCATCTCGACTAATCATCTTTAGTTTGCCGTGGCAGTGGGGAAGGCATGGGAAGGCATTTCCCGGAGCCAAACAAAATTCGTCCATCCGCTGCCGTCACTGCTAAATATAATCGCGGCTACAGTCGCGTAATGAGTCGCGTTCGGAAAAGAGGCGCCCGTTAATTTATACGCGCAATGCGCATTTGGCGGGATCGAGGCCTCGTGCACCAACCGCCGCGCCATCCTCGCTCTCCGGTAATATGTTACGCACTTTGGAGTAATGCTACCGTCAAAGTCAACGCCACCACGGCACCCAAAATATGAGCCGGTCTACTTCGCGGCCTCACTAATGCCACCCAATTTATTTTGCCTACATTATTGCAGGATTATTCGTCTTCTTCCTAACCCCCAACCTCCCGTAACCCCGTATCAGCCCCCCCCCCTCCCACCCGGCCCCCTTTCCTTCGTCACGGAACCAAAAACTTTACCGCTGCCGCTGTTTTGACTGTCGAGTGTGCCGCGAGGCCCCAGCGCTGCTCAACATCACACCGAACGTAACTGAGCGTTTATTTTTCAACAAAGGAACCGCTTTACAGAAGTTTCAATTATAATTCAATGTTATAATGGAGACGAGAAGCCGGTACTCATACGTCCCGTCACCGTGCCATGAGGCAACAACACATAAAACTAAAAACAAAACAAAAAGAAAAAAAAAATGAGCGGATGCTGCGTCACATCGCGAAAAATACGCGCGGTGATTTATTCGGTGCAAGATGTACAAAGCCACGACTTTCGCAATAGATAAAGGAGAATATGTTTGAATTGTGTTTGTCTTAATACGCGCTTGTACATTAGGCTCCTACAATGTACAGCTTTACTACTTCATTTTTTTTTTTTGCTCTTTTTGCTTTGTTTTTTTATTTATTTATTATTTTTTTTTCACGTTCCCTGCAATTCTCACGTTTATTGATGGGCCTAATAAAATGGCATGCAACCCCTTTACATACAATACTCGCGCATACATTACAGCAGTCTTACGTGCGTATAATAATCATAATTTTCCTTTAAGTTTCAATAATTTTTGCTGCTTTCTCACGAATACTTTATCAACGCGTAATTCATTAAAAAAAGACCGCTTTTCTACGTAAACGGCATACTAAGTCGCTAATTTAGGTGTAAGCGAGAGTCGTAAATAAATTTGTAATTTATTTAAAAAAAAAAAAAAAAAAAAACTGTAGGATGCTGATAAAAACGAGAATGACGCGCATCAATAGTAAAAGCATCCAGTAAATTTGAGATAAAAATTCACTTCTCCGATAAACTAATTTCGCTGATAGTAATAAAATTAGAATTAAATAAGAACAAAAGTTGGTAGGCTTTTGAGATCAAAGTCAACGATCAAATCCACTGATTAAATTCCCATAATTGAGTGCATTCCGAATGAAATTCGTTAAAAGGAATAACAGGTATGGATGATCGATAACCGGATATTACATAAATTTCCAATTACTTAAACTTACTCAATTACTCGTTAATAGTTAATTACGCTTAATAGTTAATAGTTAATACTTAATTACCGTAATATCAATGCAAATCGTGATATTCTGATATAATAGTGCGTCCAGATTAACGACAACCTTATAATATTGTAAAATTATAATTTGGAGGGCAATCAATGAAAATGATTTATTCCTCTCGCAGAAGCGTAAAAATCCTCCAAATATATATATATATATATATATATATATATATATATATATATATATATATAAGGCTAAATTTCAAATAATTACGATCCAGAGTAGCCTTAATAAATTATTTTCAACAAAGATTCTTAATAGTCCGAAGGCTTTGCTAAAAAGTAGATAAGCAAAAAGTTGAACGAGGTTTGTAAAAACCAAGTCTAGGAGGTCCGAGATCTCATGAGGTCTGAGGTAACCCCCAAAGATAAAGGTCACTCACGTTATAGGGATATGAAACTCTTTCGAGTCATCGTGCCTGACCCGAGGGCTCGATCGATCAAGCCTCCGACGCTCTCTCTCTCTCTCTCTCTCTCTCTCTCTTTCCCCAACTCCCAGCCCCTCTACACGTTATTATTTCTTCTCGTATGCCGCGAATTATAAGTGATAAGCGATAATGGGCCGCGGCTAGCCACCGTTCCGATACACGAAGACCGCCGAGAAATGCAACGACCCTTAGGAAATAATAAAGCGAGAAGTCACGACAAAGGCACGGGCGACGCGAACAAATGTGAAAGATGGTGTGGGAATGGGAGGGGGCGGGCAACGATAGAGGAAGATGGGAGGATAAGAGAAGAACGAGAGAACTAAAATGAGAATGAGATAAAGGTATATATAGGAGGCAGGAGAAAATGTGTATCTCGACAAAAAGAGGTTGAAATGGGCACGGAAGAAAGCTTGAGCCTGGAACAAACGTAACGAGAGGAAGAAACGTTGGATAAGGATAGAAAAAGGGAGCAAAGCGAAAAAAGGGAAAGACCGAGAGGAGAGACCTGGTTACCTGGTTTACGTAGTTACTCGCTCGCTACTTGCTACATTGGAAACAGGGAGCGCCGCTGCCGCCGCCACTCTGTGTTTGTGCTCTCGCCGGGGAGCACAAAGAGAAATGGCGGGGTATTTATCAGTGCTCTCCTTCTTCTTCTCTCCTCGCCATCGCCAGTTCTCTGACACACGCGCGCACACACGCATACACACTCTGTCACTTGCTGCTTTCCGCCTTTCTCTCTAAGGGTTCTCTTTTCCTTCCCTTCATCCGATTTCGCATCCAAATCCATTCGCTTTGCAGTTGATTCCCCTTGCGCCTATCCTTATCCTCCTCTCTCTCTCTCTCTCTCTCTCTCTCTCTCTTTCTCTCTCTCGTTTTTTCTCTCTGTCTTCTTTTTTCCTTCTCTCCTTTTATCAAGTCGTTTCATATGCTCTACCACGCTTTAGAACAGTCATAAACACTAAATCTTTCTATCGAAGACTTTGGCAACTACGTACGTTACCTGCTCACTCTTGCCTGTACTTATGCAATACGCTAAGCTACCCAGAGCTGTTTTCTAACCCAAGTACGAATGAAAAGTGCCTTTGAAGCTCTCAGTAGTTACGGAAAGTGTTAGTGAGACGCAACCTTTCATGACACGACTTCTCAAAGCAATTGAATGCTCTTACTACGTAAAACATTTAGAATTTTAAAAAACCAATCTCATATATTGTTCTTTGTAATTGTATTTATTTATAATTATAATACTATTAATGTATATTTGTATTTAGATAACTTATTGAAAAGTACAAATGCTTGTGATTCATAATTCTGATAAAAAATTGAGAAAATATATTCTAATATGGATTAACAGGTATATATAGAATATTGAAAATTTTAAATTATAAGGCCTAAATGAACATCGTAATGTAGAGATTTTTATTGTTCATAGATTGTTGTAATGGATAATAAATATGAAATTAAATAATGCTATAATTAATAATTAATTAATAGCATAAGTAATGTATTTTTTAGGTCAATGAAACTTGAAATTTATATATGAAAAGGTGTATTTCGATATATATATATATATATATATATATATTTTTTTTTTCCAAGTATAAAAAGATCTAATACAATGATTAAGTAATAAAGTAAGGTTCAACAATTTGGTGGAGAATTTGTTCATCCAGCTACAACGTTTTGAAAAAAAAAAAATATTTATATATATATATATATATATATATATACATATATACATGTATATATTCTTTGGGCATTTTTGTTCCGTTAACTCATTATTTAAAGATGTTACCTGCTATGTTCAAATAATGATAACATTTCAAAGTTCCACTCAGGTAATTTTTCAGTTTCCTACACCTTCAAACAAGATGTTCTCGGTAAATATTAATTAAAAGAGTTGGCGGATAAGCTCGGACATGGTTTTTCAAGAAGATGTTAACCTATTTTGATGAGAAATTGAAGCACAAGGAAGGAAAGAGTCTGGTAAAATATACTTAAAAGACAAAGCGAGTCGAGTCAACGTCGAATAATGAAGACATTTTTTAATGCCGAATGTTGAATCTTAAGTAAACATTAAAAAGAAATGTTGTATTATCAAAGTCGTGAGCTAGATTTTGGGAATAATTATATTCGAATAATAATTCGAAAATTCAACTAAGAAAGAGGAAGAACGAGTATTAAAATCGCCAAGAATTCGGCCATAATATATTATATTTCAGAAAAACAGAGAGAGAGAGAATGAGAGAGAGAGAGAGAGAGAGAGAGAGCAGTTCTAGAGTAAAGAAGGATTCGTCTGAGCAGACATGAAGCCCTTAAATAAATTAATAGCTAGTAAGAGAATCCAAGTCCACCGACCACTTAATTGTTTCGAAAGAAATGCGGTCCGCGGCAAAACGCCTTTCTCAGAATCTTACCTGTACGAGATTTTTTCTCCTCGCCCGGATAAGGAAAGGCAAGGCTCCTCTCCTTCCTCACCTCCGAATAAAACGAAACGGGGTGCGGAGACGAGCGGCTGCAATATCGAGGAGATCATGACTGACAAGCGCTATTTTCATACTTTCGCGATGACTGAGCGCGAAAGCTCGACTCTATTAATGCTACGTTGCTATTAAAACAAACAATTAAAAAGCAAAAACAAAATTAGACAAACAGTGATAAAAAGAATAACATTAACGACAAGGGACTCGTCCTCGATGCCCTCTAACTGGCCTATTCGCTTTTGCCGATTGTACAAATGGCGCACGCTTTCCATCTCCGCTCTTTTTCAAATTAATGCTCCTCACGTTTCTGCGTTTCGGCTGCTGCCGTCGCCGCCGTCGCCACTAATGGATTTTGGGTGGAGCTCCGCGTTAACCAATCGCCTCCTCAGACAAGATTCGCGTTGCAATGAAAGTCCGACACCCACGAGCCAATGTCTCGTAAGCCGCGGGAGCCTTGACTCGGAATCCTGGCTCCTGCTTATACTATGCGTGAAACCCTTCACTCTCTGACCCTCTTCCACTCTTACTCTCACTCTCTCTCTTACTCTCTCTCTCTCTTACTCTCTCTCTCTCTGTCCGTCTTTATCACATATCACAGGTCGTTTGTATGGCCGGATTTGGCCCGCTCATTAACTGGACATTAAGACACGTGTGTACGCTAAGTGATCTCGTTAATGACTCACGACAGTCGGCACTTTCCTTGTACCTGTTTGACAAGCGAATTGATCCTCGTCAATCTTCGACTCTCCCTTCGATTGTTTATGTAAATAAGTAGAAGAGTTGGGTTTGCATGCGCAATATTTTCTGAATCTGTGCTCACTCGAGCTGTTCAGCTGCGGCTTCAATCCAGACTTTGACTCCGAAGCTTTTATTTCTCCATTCATTATAACTCCAACTCCCTTATATTATTTTTATTATCTAACATTCGACACGTATCCTCTTCTATCGCTGACTTTTACTTTTATTTTGATCACATTATACACATTAATTAATCAGTCTTACATGCACAAATTTCACCTTTACTTTTTCTATCATTTATAAATTAAAGGACTAGAAGCTGATTTTCTTCAGTATGCTTCAATATACAAAAGCATATTCCGTTACAATACATTATAATTTTATGGCCATTATAGCGAATTTGATAAAAATTTATTTCTCGTGCTTATTAGGGATGAGAAAAGCTACGTAAAAGTAAATTAAATACGTTGGCCACAATTATGCGAATGCCGCTTAATGATTGTAGCTAAAACTAAATGGCCCGTTAACTTTTTACACAAATAATATTTAAATCGGGTATAAATAAAATTCATCGCCTCGCTTCCGACATAGTCAAGCTTTTGTAGTCGTATCCTTTATAAGATGTAATTACGTAAGGCCCACGAACAGAGAGTAGCGCTTTAGCTTCGGCGGTGTACTCGACTGGCACCGATTAGTAGCGGCGTTTTTCTGACGTTTTTCAACACTTTACACTCCGACAGAGACTAAGGCCCCACGAATAATACGTATGTACGGCCCCAAGTGTGAATTCTAAATGAAAATACGCAATACCGCGATATGCCGTAGCTTATAATACCAATGCCACTCGACCTTTATTTCTTCTTTCTTGTGTTATTTTTATCAGCGAATAGAAAGCCATTATTCCCTACGTTCGCCACGGCAAGAATACTCTGTGCGTAATAAAGCGATAACTTTCCAAGCGAAATAAACCGATAGCCATTAATAAAAAGCCAAGAGAAAGAGAGAGAGAGAGAGAGGTCTTATCAATTTTGTCCATCGAGGCTTTGATAATAATAAGCCCGAGAAGCAGACCCATTGACAATCGCAACTTTTCACTTGAAAGTGCTGCAATAGTGTAGGAAAAGCTCGCGTTATCGCGGACGCAGCTGCTAAATCAAAATCTCAAGCATTTTTCAATTAGAGTGCGAGCCTAGGCTGCGAACAATGGCGCGCCGTTCATCAAAGCGTCGCGATAAAGAGCCGCGAAGAAATCGGCGAGGCGGCCATTAAGCAGCGCCAGACGGCCAATAGCGCAAAGATCCGAAAATCAATCCGTCAGTTTTGCTGACAGTCATTGTCGAGCGACGAGTACCAGTGCCGCCCGCGAACGACCGCAACAATGACGGAGCGACCGTGGCAGGCGTTTAGTGGCCACATATGCCGAGGCGTAGGCGTACGTGGCACCGAGCATCCTCGTTGCGTAGGTAAAGCGCGGATTGAGACGTCAGGCGCCTGCGGTGCCTGATGAATGCATCCCATTGAGCGGCGCGGGAGAAAAATTTCCCGGACCTCGCGACTCGACGTTCGCGCCGTTCGAGCGCTTCTACGTCGCTTCCACCCTTAGGATTTTATCGCCGGCCTCTCTGATAATAAGCATGAATAATTTTTGTTCGATTGCCCGATAGGGATTTGCGAAAAGTTTATCAAATATTCGAGACGCCAAGGTCTCGGGGAAATCGTGGTGGTGGTGGACAGATGATGGGCGAGGGGGAAGAGAGAAGAGAGAGGGTGTGCGCTAGTTGAGAAAGCCGAGCGTCGTCTCGTGATTAATCCGCCATTTATCCTCTCGGCTTCTGCGAGTGTCGGAGGAGCGATCTCCTTAGGTAATGCATTAAATGTGTCGATTGATAGGTAAATAACAAAAGTGATTATGAGCGGGTATTTGCGATGAGGGGGAAGGGAGCGGTGAAGGGAATTAGCTCAGTTAGAATTAGTCGAGTATGTCGATGAAAGTATTATTGGCTTTATATTTGAGCGTAAATGTGGATTTAAGAGAATTTTGAAATTTTGGATGAAAAGAAATCGCTTTGATTTCATATCTTACGTCGAGACTTTGCACAAATAATTCGTTTGAAAAATTGGTGAACAATAATTCTTTTTATGAAATACAATTCGTCGTAATTTACAAAGTTTCTCTAGTCGTTGGATATTATTGTCCATCAAGTTGTTGTAATTATTGTCTGTATGTGGTAGCTAGAAATTGATTCGCAAAGGCCTAACAGAAAAATAAAATAAAATAAACAATGAAGATTAACCGAATTTCTATTGATACATACATACATATATATATATATATATATATATATATATATTAATGGCGAAAAAATAAGTGGGTAATTCAGTACAATAGATGGACAAACAGATAGGCTAATTTATTTAAAATTATCAAACAAATGAACCCTCTTCCAACTTATTATGAAAATAGTCATATTTCTATTTCGCACTCTTTTAATAATCTTAATAATGGTAATATTTAATAATAAAAAAATCAGGATATTCTATACGGTAAACAAGATACACGGAATTAATACTAATCATTAATAAAAGGCTTTGAATACGTAAATATACCGGTAAGAGAAATACGCATAATTATTAACGGACGTTACCGAGATGATTTTTAATTCGTCAGCTACTGAAACACAACATTAAATTACAAATGAAGCTACCGGTCTGCGCGGCATAAAAGGTATTTTTATTTTTATAATAACGACGCTTTTATCTCGATCGACCGAAAATAATGCTCGCATAATCGGCACGTACACATACCAAAGAGCCGCTAGTAAAAGTGACGAAGGAATAACTTTGGTCTAGAAATTCGTTCGCGCGTGTGATCGTGGGAAGGTAATTATTTAATCGTAAGCCGATGATCGGCATTAACGATGCGCGCAATCCGGTCTCTCACGCTATACGTGTATGCGCTCCATACATAGTCGGATAGATTAAAGCAAATTTTTTCGTGACCGTATGGCTTCCAATATATATATATATATATATATATATATATAGAGAGAGAGAGAGAGAGAGAGAGAGGTGAGTCCCTATAGCAGGCAAGACACGTAGAGATAGAGAGACTCGCGAAGAAAAAAGAACAAAAACGAGAAAAAGTAAGGAGAGAGAGAGAGAGAGAAAACCAGAGTAAAGGATATACGTCGTTGCTGTGGCGCGTACAAATTGCCCCCCCGTTTCCTTGCATTTGTCATTTCGGTATGGGGCAACCTCCGTGTTCTTTCATTTCCCAAATAATTCCGAACCCTCATTAATAACGTAACGCGCCGGCATGCAAGGCTCGAGAGAGAAGCTGGCAGGAAAAAGAGAGAGAAGGGAATAATATGGCCAGGTAGCAACAGCATATTTGTCCATTTTTCGATGCAGGAGAAGAGTTTGCGCAGCTTGGCTTTACCTTTTTTTTTCTTTTTATAAATTTGCGTGTCGTCGTTGTCGTTGTCGTCGTCTTCGTCGTCGTAGTCATGCTCCTCCTCGTCGTCGTAGTCATCTTTGCGTTAGTCGTGGTCGTCATTCCGGGGACTCGACCTTGAAATTCTCTTAGTGAAGCTATTCGGCTACGATCGAGGTGATCGATTCTACTTTTAACCAGACCGAGAACAACGTTCTCCAATTTGAATGTTATAAGTAGCAGCTTAGAGGGAAAATATTGCAGCGGACGGGGATAAGGCTGACATTGAGAACCAAACCACACAGACTTTCGTTCCAATGGATAATTAAGAGATTGTGGATAATAAGGAAAGGTTTCATGACAGCTCAACCTTTTCTCTCCTCCATTTGAATTGATAGATACGCGCTGAGATGTGAAATTAATCTATATTTTCGACAGGCTGTTGTGCTTTTATTTTCGAGCATTTATGAATTGAGAGATTCTATGAACTGGAGATTTTGAAAAATTGAGGCATTACACGAATAAGCGACCTCAATTAGTTTGAACTATTTATTGTCATATTATAAATCTTGCTCAGAATGAAGATATTACATACATATATATATATATATATATATATATATATATATATATGTATGACGTATTTATTTGAGATTTTTAACAATCTTGAAGTTTACATTGAGTTAACATAACAGTAAAGTGAGTGCGGATATTTGAATTTCACTCTAATTATAAAACTATGCACAATCTACTTATCTATTATAATTGAAATTCTTTCCCAATTGGTCTAAATTCGTCAAAATCATCCTTACCATTTTATTATTTCTTCCGACATTATTAAATAGAATTCTACTCGTTTCAATAGTAAATGTACAATCAGCATTGAAATAGGCTACTTCAATGTTATCCAAACACTGCCTTGGACTTTTCGTTACGAATAAAAGAAAAACAACGATCCATCTAAGTATATAAACAAATAAAAGAAGAAGAAAAAAAAAAAGAAAGAAAAAATAATGACAAATAAGAATCGCTATGAGAATAATTTCAAAATTTTCATCCAATTTAAAACGAACTTTTATATTCTCAAACGCTTTGAGATCGTCAGCAGACATATATAATAACTGATCCCAATTCATCTCTGTCGTCTCGCAACATTTACACTTTCTCGATCTCGCTGCTTTTTCGATCCTTACTGGCCTTCGCGTAAAAACAAAACGATTAAATTGAGCAAATTTGAGAAACGAAGGAATCTGTTAAGCAATCGAGCAGATAATAATCTCAATATCTGCCTTAATTACAACCGAGGGCTCGCACTTTATGCGCAATAGCTTTTTCTTTAATTAGCGGCTCGAATACACAATGTCATTTGCATATTGGGCGTATTTTTTGTATTTTTTGGAAAACGATAGTTTTATTAGAGTGCACGAGCTCTTATATTACTAATACTCGCTCTCTCGCTCAATTTATCAATTTATCTCTCTGCTTTATCATCGTTTCATTTAGCAGAGGCGACAGTTGTAGTGGCGCCAAGTACCGAGAATAGAATTGAAACATCCTTCTGAGCTCCAACGCAGGCGATGGATGAACGTCTGTCACTCATCCGACAAGCTCGTATCAAGTTTTCGCCATTTTGAATTTCTCGTAAAGTTGGGCTGAGTTTGAGGGATAGTAGGCGGAGATAAAGGTTTCGTGCTGCGAGCGAGCGTAACCTTTGAAACGAAGTGTGCGTGCAAGTGCCAGTACCGAGTGCGAGAGTGAGAGAGAGAGAGAGAGTGAGAGAGAGAGAGAGAGAGTGAGAGTGAGAGTGAGAGTGAGAGAGAGTGAGAGAGAGAGAGAGAGAGAAAGAGAGTAATGTAGCAAGGGCGACGAAGGGAGGCACGGGAGGTGCGATACCCACGAGGTAAATGCATTTGGAATGCACGCATGCGTGTGTGCGTGGTTAAACGGAGTGTCGGAGGCTGCATCGACTTGACCAAGGATGCCAGGATTGCACTATCGACCGCGCTCGCGTACTCTTCAATCATTCGCCGGACTTATTAAGAGTGAATATACGGCGTGCTCATCGTCTTGGATTAACCTCGTATTCTGAAATTCCCATCTTTTGCTGCCACGCAGCATCCGTCTTATTAGGTGTTCCGGCAGCGCGCATTTTAATGTGGCGCTGCGCGTAATTTGCCGCGCTTGTTTTCGGACACGCGCGACCCGAAATATCCGCCTCTGCTTCGGGGATTAATCGCCAAACGTATAATATCCAAACGCACGTGTAATGGATTTTTCTCGGGCGTTAAGATACCGCAGGCAACTTGCGTTTATCACGCTGTTAATAATGTCTCGTGTATACGTGATTATTAATGAATTCTAAAGATAGCAAACAAATGCCTTGAAAACAAATGCTTGTATATACTATCTGATGTTGACTTGCGACAGTGTTTCGCTAATACCGATCGTTACGAAAACATCGTACTTTCCTTTTTCTAAGCCATAAAGCAATTATTTTCCGCGAGAAATATAATTGGATGGATACAGTTACTTCCTAAAATACACGCTTAATCGACGCCGGTAAATATAAACTTTAATTTACAATAAAATTAAAAGGGATTGTAGGATTACATTGATTCGTATTAATAATATTTTTTCAAAATACAAGAAAATAATGATTAATTGTCATTTGTGGTCGAGGCAATAATATGGCCTAATTAATACGAATTAATGTATATAACACATTCTTATTGGCTTTGTTATATGTGATTTCACTTAAAATACCAATTTTCATTATTTAATGGAGCCCTTTTGTTTATCAAAATACTATTTATTTTAAATATGCTATAGTAACTGTATATATCGTAAAAGATCATACATATTTACCTTATTCAAGTGTATTTATGACTAAGTATTGTCGTAATCGTTAATTCACCTTTTACCCATTCTACTACTTACTTTCTTCGTATTTATTTAGTAACCGTTGATTATACACTGAAGATTTTCTCTATTATTTATTCAAAATAAAATATTACATATATATATATATATATATATATATATATATATATATATATATATACGTGAATTCTGTATATACATATATATTTTTAATTAATATGTTTATTTATATATAATTATTTAGTTTTTCTTTTCATTATTCGATATATAATTTTATTATTTAAATATAAATTTAAATTTCTAGTATAAAGGATTATACTGTTAAAATTAAATTTTTATTTAAACCGGCCCACTCTCAAATTATAAAAATTGATTATTTTTATTTTTATTTATAAATTGCTTTATCCATGTAATACTTTCAACGTGTATTTTTTACAGGAAATTTTAATTATCCTTAAAGTTTAACGGTGCTATTAAAGAATTATTCTTATTTAACGTATTATCTGATATTTCATGTGTTAATATAATTTAATTATTTTTGTTTTACAATAATCTGAATGTATTATGAAGATTTTAAATTATCTTAAATTATTCATCTAATTTTAGTTTTTAAAGTTCTTTCCACCTACACACATGCCCGCGCGCGCACACACACATATGTAGATAGATAAATTGTTAGATAGATACATATATGTATAGTTGAATTCTTAAATATTTATTGTATTTATCAATTGTATATTAAACTTAACTGTATCAACTTGTTTTAGATATTTTCAACTAAGACACGAAAGAATAATCTTTTACGATTATTCGTGATAATTTAAATTTAACGACAGCGTTAAAAAAAAAAAAAATTTGTTGCTACTTCTTCGAAACTTTACAAATGATGTATTAATTTACGTATGTAATACACTTATAAAGTGAATCTCTTTGTTTCCTCAATACATTAGCGATATATAATATTTTTTTATTTTTTCTTCTTTTCCGTAGAAAAAGAAATTTAAGCAAAAAGAATTTTTCACCATGACATTCAAGAAGACTTACGTACTTCGTGTCATTTCTAACGCCTAAAAATAAAGACAAAATCAGCCATACGATCCATACGGAAGCTGAAGGGCGCAGCATTGCATTTGGTATAGGAGGTAAGGAACTGCTCGCGAACAATTGGATGACATTTGTTGCGAAAGCGCAAGAGACTTCATCAATGTCTGGAAGTTTCTTTCGAGTACTCCATACGTTGCTTCGGTTTTTGCTCTCCATCCGCACGAACCTCGCAAATGCAGCAGTTTCATCGTGCACAGCGTCTCTACTCCCTAAGGGCGCACTCACAATGCTCAATCTGAAGTCTTACTTCACTTATAAATGGACCAGTGCACGTATATACCGCGCACTTTCTCAGATCTATGAAAATGAATGATTAACTATTTACTCAGGGCTGTATAACTTATTGACTGGGCGAAACATTTCGATGGAGTACTAGCGAATGGACTGGACGGACGTTACTCTAAATACACATTCGTATATTCTGCAATTACTGGTGCCATCATGATTTAATAATTCAGCATGGCGCAGAGTTAATAATGGCATTATTATTATTGAACAGCCTTCACGAATTGTTGATATTAATAAAGAAATTGATGAGATAAGGCAGTAGTAGCCTGGCGAATCATTTAAAATGATTGTTGACTGCAACTGGTTGTTTGGTCTTTATAAGCATTTGATTTTCATTATTATCGGACGAGTCTGAAGGAAGGAGAGCTTCCAGTACCTTAAGGCGTGAGAAAAGGAGAAGCGCCTAGGTGGGTGAAGCCCGCTAGCACTCGCTACTACTGAGAAATGTCGGCTAATTTTATTTTCTCGGTTCCCTACGTTAGCGATTTTTCCATCGTCACGCAAGATATTTCACCGGCAATCTAAGAGTCGCAAATGGAGCCCACAATGAGGCTGAAATGGCCTTCTCCGCTGATGGCCCTGGCATTTGTCTTTTCCCTTTTCTCTTCGGCGCGCGACTGACTACGCTCGGAGCCGTCTTTTGCGCGATTCACTTCTCGCAGACCGTAAAAATGCCGGTTTACACGGACATTAATTATCATCCCGGAAAAGCCCTTTACTTGATGTCTCCTTCATTACCACTTTGATAAATAAGACTTTAAAATTTTACTGCCCTTGTTTCTCTTACTTTTTTCTCTTTTTTTTTTCTCTTAAAATTCCACCAACTGAACAGTCCACCGGACTGCTACCGAATATGCAAATGTCATTGTAATAATTACTGTTGGAGTTTGACGTAGCGGGAGGTAAATAAGTCTGATAGTATTTCTTGATAATTGCCTAGGCAAGGCGTATAAATGTAAAATTATTCGTATTGGCTTAAAAGAGGTAGATAATCGTTAAGTAAATGTTTTCATATCGTTGTGAAATGAATAAAATGATGTGCAATTTTCTTTGTGCAATTAATGTGCAATTAATAAAACACCCATTTCCACGTTGATATTACTCATTTATGTTGTTAACAGTCGTTGTTAGTTGCTTATTTCGACCAAGTAAATACGCAAGACAATATCGATCGACTTTTAATAGATAAACATCGCGAATTCAATCAAATTTTCGTTAAAGTTCAATGAAAAATCACGGCTCTTTCGAGGCGATTAGCGTAAGAGCGCATATTTATAATTGACTTAAAGGTGCTCTCACTTTGTTTTCCCTCTTCACTTCGTATTCATTAGAGGCATTCATTCGTTCGAGCCTCCTCCAAGATATTATAAAGAAACTTACTTTCGTGCAAATAGATACACGGGAGAGGATACTGAGCGGAGGCATATTTTTCTTCCCACTTCCCGCTTCAAACATGGTAACTGCGAGCACTTGACATGCCTGGCGAATCGGTCAAAAGTCCGCCCCCGAAGCTAGAAAGAGAGTGCCGAGGACCGGCTATATCGCACCTACAAAGTCCAGCGCGCACATTGACAAAAAGTTAGTCGTTAGGAGAAAGGACGAGGTATGGGGAGATAATAGGAGAGACAGACGGACAGAGATAGACGAAGAGCGCGCAACAACAACAAGCGCTGAGCGAAGTTGTTCCTCGCGAGATCTCGGGGATATATAGAATAGGATAGGTGGGGTCGTTATTAATCTGGTGTCGAGTTGAGCGCAAAGTTATATAGGAGCTCAGGAAATGAAACACGAGAAACCTCCCTGCGCTTCCTCTCTCGCCGCTCATCCAGGAGATCGAGGCGACCATTGGTAGCCCAAGGCTTGCGGCAAAGGGGGAGCGAGAGAGCCGCGAGAGATCTCAACCCCCTTCTCTCACTCATTGTGTCTCTCTATCGGACTAACTCTCTCTCTCTCTCTCTCTCTCTCTCTCTCTCTTTCCCCTCGAGTGTACACACGCGCCCCACGGCCGAGCGGCTGAATGTATTACCGGACTGTATTTGCGACTGTCCGCTCCCCGTCTCACCGTCCCGCACGGTCGCCCACTGCCCACTCGCTCAGAGATGGAGATATAACGATCAGGGACATCTCTCGAGTTCCTCGAGGGTCCACGGAGACGCTCTTGTTTTTCTTTCGTTTGTTCCTTCCTGCGTACGTGCGTGCGTGTACGTGAATACGTGTGTATTACGCAGGAAGAGCGAAAGAGGCTGTGTATTTCAAATTCAAATGATGCAAGGCCGATATTCTTGTATATCTACAATGTTGTCTTGAACACGATAGTTGGATGTACGAGATGTATGTTTGGATGTACAAGGTACGGCAACCTAGGCATGCACGAAGTTTCAACACTTAAAGTTACATGTACATGTCAAAATATCCTATGAATTATTTATACGCAGGATTAATAGGCTCGTCGAGAATTAATTGAGTTATTATGGGGCATGAGCCGTATTCATATTCATTTTTTATTGAAATGAAAAATTTATTCAACTTGTAAGAGAATATTCTTCCTTCTCGGTATAGCGTACATTCATTATTTTACAATTTTTTGTTATTTTGTAGTTAAATTTTCAGGAATATACAAATATTGAGAAATCTATTATAATTCTTTTTTACGCGGATAATTATTAACAATGCGTGTCCGATGAAATTTAGTAATAAAAGATTATTACTATACTTTATCATCATTTATATACATGATAATATATTGATGAATTTTGTTTTTCTAAATTATTCCAATTTAATGAAAAGTTTATATTTATCGCTTTATTTTTTTTTTTTCAAGTAAGCCTGCAATTAAGAATGCGGAATTGTTTATTTACACAAATCAAATAAATATTTAATTACATTTTATAGTCCTTCAATGACATGTATATATATATATATATATATATATATATATATATATATATATATATATATATATATGAGTGTGTGTAAATAAAATATTGTGAAATTTTTCTCCATATAAATAACAACTTGAATAGTTTTGGTCTTATCGACTTATCGTTTATTCATTCTATGTGATTTATCGCTATAGAAGAATACGAAATATTAAACAATTATATAAGTATAATAACTTTGTTTGTCAAAAGAATGTCAATGCATTTTATTAATATTATAAAAAAACAAAAAAACAAAAAAAAACAAAAAAACAAAAAAAAACAAAAAAACAAAAAAAAACAAAAAAAAAATTCACTCAATAAACAAGAACCTCTTAATATTAATAATTTTCTTTAGTATTCATGTAAATAGTAATTGTAAAATGGTAGTTATATCATCTAATTTTTTTAATTTTTTTTTATAATATACAAAATAATGTGGTGCCATTAACTTTTATATTTGTCTGCATATACAAAAATAAATTTATTTAGATATTATTCAAATTACATATAATTTGAATATTGTGTTATTAAAAAAATTATAAAAATGAATAAATTATAGTGAAAAACATAACGAGAATGTTTAAATTTTATTGTCTTAATAAGTTAAGGTGTGGTATTATTCGGCTCAAAAACTGACGCTTTTTTATTATTTATAATTTCTCGCAATTGAAAATATGATTTATTTAAAATTAAATTGGAACTAATTTGTGAGAGGAATATTATCAAATTAATGCGTATCGAAATGAAAGTCGAAGGCAAATTAATGTTCTATTAATTCTATTTTTAATTTATTCAATTTAAGAACATTATATTGTTATCTCATAATTCACTGAATCACCTTAGCATACTCCAAGTAATTGTGATAATATTGATATTCTTATCAGGGTGAACTGTATTTTAGAAATCTCATATCATTATTATAATAAATTAATGACATGTGGAATAAATCGAGCAACAAAGAACATTAACATAAAAATAATAATATTTTTAATATAATGAAAATTTTCTGAAATTATACATTTTATCTACAATACAATTTTGCAAAATCACAACCTACCCATAGCCTAACCGCGAATGTTAGATTTAATCAGTTTGCCGACTATGTGAATTAGCCGAGCAGTCGAGGGTTGTCGGTCCCTCTTACCAATTAAAGTCTCATTATGACTTCCTCGTTGCATAAAATGTCCACGTTACTCGGAGTGCTCATGGAAACTAGCGAAAACTAAGGTACGTAAATCTAAGAAATTAAATTTTCTCTTTATCTTCATTAATATAATAAAAAAGCTAAAGGATTGGTCTTTGATTTTACATAATATGCTATTGCTATTTTCTTTATAAATATTAATTTAAGATAAAATGTAAAAGATTCGTTGTTTTAACAAAATTTTTAAACAACTTAATTACCTATGTAGATCTATCACAGAGAGACAGCCAGACAGGTAGAGAGATAGATAGATCGATAGATAGATAGATAGATAGATAGATAGATAGATAGATAGAGAGAGAGAGAGAGAGAGAGAGAGAGAGAGAGAGAGACATATATTGTGCAATATATAAATTTTAAAGTATATATGAAATACTCGCAAATATTATTTATGTCGATATATTTTTTATGCAATGTACAATATTTCATTTTAAATCCTTTAAAAAGGATATTCTTATACTATATTACGTTTTGCTGTTAATTATTTTTTACTGTACATGAACCGAATTTGAACTATCCTATTATATTATTGAACTCAAGCTTGAAAATAATTAAATAAACTCAATGAATTGTGTCTGATCATTACATAAATATATTTGATTTTTTTTCACTAGTGCTCTAAATAAATTAGCAGTTATATATTCATAAATTTGCTCATACATTTTTAATTATAAACAATTAATTCTATTGGTTATTATTTGTGTTTATAAATGCCTCGTGTTTTCATTGTAATATATTTCAATACGACATTTATCTCATCCAATGCTTTCTTGCAGTTACGAACATTTAAATAATATATTAAATAATATACACTTAATTAAGATACTAATTACCATACCTTAATTACCATATCTTATCAACCCAATAAAGCATAGGTGTGTCAATATTAAATATAACTATGTTTATCGGGTGTATTTAACATATGAATACATAAAATTTCATTAATTTATTGAATTTACTTTTGGCTATTTTCACGGTGCGAGAAACGTGAAATTGTTTAATTAAAGACTTATATTAGCTAATAAATTAATGACTAATGAATTTTCACCAAGTTAAACTGCTTTTATTTAAGGCTTATTAAATATTAATATAGCAAAAGTTTCGTAATAGAATGAAAATGTTCGTGAATTTTATAGAAGCTATTGTATAATCAATACTAGTAGACAAATATTATTTCCATTCAAATATGCAAATCCGGTTTATTATGTTCGATAAAAACATCATTTTATGAATGAACATAACAAAACGAATTGGAGTCATTTGTTTTCTGAGAATGATAAGAGACAATAATAAATAAAACGAAGTAAAATCTTTTTATCTATATATATATATATATATATATATATATATTTTTTGTTTTTTTTTCGGTAAAGTGAATTTTGTTTATTATATAAAATTACTAATGTAAATCGACGTGAATATCGCCTTTAACTTTCCTATGTTTAACAAATTTTTTTATTTTTAATATATATCTCTATAAGGGAAAATATATAGCGATAAATTTTTCTGATAATTATACGTTTCACTTACATTGAATTCTGTAAAAATAATGTTAAAATTCAGTCGATCTCTATTTCTTAATAGACAAATGTTTGAATTTTCGAAAATAGATGAAATCCAATGATAATAAATCCTCACAGTTTAATATAGATGAAAATATTAATTGTAACCTGACTGATTAAAATTAATTTTTTTTCAACAAATCCAGCTTCTCCCGGCATATTTCGCGCAATACAAACAAGCACAATCGGCCGAAAAGACGACGAATAAAAGAAGTATCAAAGAAGCAGAAGAAGATGCGTCTCTTAAATAAATTATCGTAGTACAAATGAGGCGCGTGGGCAAGAAAACGAATCGCCCTTATCATTAAATCTCTATTGCGGCAGGAGTGCGCTCCAAGATTAAAACGAGGTTATGGAATAAGAAAGAACAAAGGGGGTAGGGTAGGGAAATAAATAGTGATCGGCAGAGTTGCTTGGTCCGCTCGCTCACACGCGGGCTCTTTTGTTCCTTCATTTTTTATACGGAGCGTTAAGAATAAGAAGGAGTAAGAGTGAGAAAGAAGAGCAAGGAAGGAAGGGATGGAAGATCACGATCATCGATCCTCTCCACTTTCCGCGACTACACGCGATGCTTATCTCGAGACTCTTGTCCGACGCACACGATATCTCTTTTTCCGTCCGCGGGCTTGTCTGTCTCTCTCTCTCTCTCTCTCTCTCTCTCTCTCTTGCTCTTACTCCCTACTTGGACTTCTCTTGTTCCCTCTGCCTCTATTCGAACGAACGATCGTGATTACCAAGTTGCGTGCGAGTCGTTGTCGGCTTCTCTCTCTAACCTTCTCTCTCTCTCTCTCTCTCTCTCTCTTCCCACTCTCTCCTCTCTCTCTCTTCCCTTTTCCCTTCCTTCACTTACGAGACTCTTTACAGGCATGCATGCATGCCGAGGGACGCCATTACCCATCTTTCGTGCATGGCTCCTCGAGCGCGCATCGCTCGCGCGATGGGAAAAAATAAAGAGAACAGAAGGTGGATGTAAAAACGAGATGGCGTGGAATGTTTGCGAGTTAAGCAAAGCAAACGATAGGGTTAGCACGTCAATTAATGATTGCTCCTGCGTGGCTTGCATGGAATCTTTGCTCGCGAATTGCAAATCCTGGTCACCTTTCCTGACTTTCTAGACATACATACTTTTTTCATGTTCCAGTATGCTGTTTTTCACGCGTAACGAATTGTTTTTTAGCCCGTTGGCGCATATTCATGCTTAAATTGGATAAATATTTCTTGCGCCCATATTAAGGAAGTATTTCTTAAACACTATGTTAGTATTATTTAATACCGCACATTATTCTGAAATTTCTAACATTTTTTTTTTTAATTTTATTCCATGTAAATTTAATCGAATGGAATATTTGTAAGGAATTTTTATATTTCAAAATTTTCAACATTTCTTTGCAACTTTCATTATTATTTTAAAAGAAAACTCTAATTGTAATATTATATACAATTGTTATATGAAAAACATATTAATTTTGTCGTATTGTTGTTTATTATTAAGGCATTAAAGTGTCTTTATTAATAGTTTCATTGCGGTAGTTTTTATGTCACTGTCTTATAATCAATAAAATAGTAATTGTAAAATGATTTGTTAAACGTAGTTTCTTATGAGTTAAATGAAAACATCATAAAGAGTCCCCTAAATATATTTATGACTTTATTTTCCTCGAATTTACAGATTTTATAAATATAATAATTCTAAAATCCAAGAAAATATAAAAAATAGAAGATACTAGTCATTCTATGCAATTAATTATACAATATCAAATTGATTGTTCTTTAAACCAATTTTAATTTTTCAAATAAACAATAAATGTCTATTTAAATAATTTGTTGAGCAATATTTCTAATATTTAGCAGTATGTTTTGTTATTTTGTATTTCTAACAAACTATCTTTAGAAAAAAAGTTTTTTCTAATGTCAGAAATAAAATTCATTTCATATATTTATGGGAAATAAATAATAATTTCTATCAATCTTATTTTGAATTATCCAATACAACCAATCATATGTGCATTGTTATTGTTGTAATTTTCAAAAATAATTCTCAATATGCGACAAACGTGAAATGGACAATTCTCATCGCAGTGACAAGTAAATCACGGTTCGTCTGTCCACTTTATCTGGATTTACTTGTATAAATCATATCAATTACTGTTTAAATTCTATTCGATAAAACTTAAGCTCATGTTTCTTAAGAATTTTCGTGATTGAGATCTAATATATATATATATATATATTAAAGTATATTTATAAGTTATTTACAAAGATGGTAAATTTTTAGGTACAAATAGGACTAAAAGTAAATCTGTGCAATTAATGAATTTCGACGAGTTTGATCGCTTTATGATTCAATCATCTAAAATATCGAAATTCTCCCTCCCCTATCCACTTTGTGATTTCATTCGTTTATCGGCGTACATAGCCATTTAGTTAGTTCGTCCATGAAGTTGTTAGAGCTCTCAGATTTCGATCGAGCGCACTCTCTCTCTCTCTCTTTCCTTCTCTTCTCTCTTTCCTTCTCTTCTCTCTATGAGAAACGGCTTCGAGTACACGAACGCAGAATTATATGTTCAAGGTACGTCGTCGACAGAATATATCCGAGAATCTTGTTCGCGTAGACATCGCGATAGAGCCGAAGTCCACCAACAAAACGATTGGCAAAGAGAGAGAGAGAGAGGGGGGGGGGGCGAGTTGTAGTCAATGTTTTGAGGGGGAAACCTTGCGGTAATGGATTTTTGATTACAGAGGTAGTCGAACAAGGACGCATCAGAGGCATCGACCGGCCATTTTGGTCAACCATTTAAGCCCTGCCAGCCTTTACGCAAATCGGTCGAGAGCGCGCGTGTCCTTATTACATCTATTAAGGAAGCGCCTTTTTGATGCTTCTTGTCCTTTTTATTAAACTGAGATTGCTGGTGTTTAATTCTGCACCCAAGGGCTGTAAATCGCTTCGGCTCTCTTGCTTTAGCTTTTGAGCACGTGAGCGCGCTCCTTGATAAATGTCTTTATCGAGCTTAACAAAAGAAATAGCAAAAAGCCTTTGCTGCGATGGCGTCTGGCAATTTGAAAAATGTATCGGGCGTTGTCAAGGCTACTTTCTTTAATTTCAATTCAATTTTGGCGAATGTCTGATTTGAATTGACAAAGACAAATACATTGAATTCGTAAAACGCCATTTGTACGCTGATTAATGCCGTAAAGAAAAAAAGCGTTTATTGTTGAAACTTCATTTATTTTAATATACAATGATCAATCTCAGTGGCGAATAAAAATACTTTGAAAAGTCGATAAAAGGAAGAATAAATGGAAACGCTTATTGTTTTGCAACTTGTTTTGTAATTAATAACGACAATTATCATGTTTCATTAACTTTTTCAAAATGAATCATACTCCACAAAAGAAAAAGGATAGCATAAAGTTTTCCATTTTTGTAATGTATTGCCAATGAATATTTATCATAATATCGAAATATTTCTCACCCATTCATGATATAAATCTTACAATTTTTATGTACATTAAAAGAGACATCAGCATGTGGAATCCAAATCCAAGAAAGTCATGTATATTTAATAGAACAAAAAGAAGAAAAATAACAAAACAAAACAAAAAGACAAAAAAAAAACAAAAAAAAAAACAGAATAAACAATAAATGAAATGAAATTGAAAGAAATTGAAATGTAATCATTAAATATTGTATTCTTGTATGTAACGAGAAATGAAAAAGTTGCATGATAAATAATTCGATTTTATTCAATAAGTTCTTGCTTACGAAAATAGTCTTTAAATCCATAAGAAATTTACGCTAATCGGAAAAAGAATATTTGCTACGACACGCTGATCGATTTCCCTTGGTAATCATTAAACTATATGCTATAAGTAAATAAACCTGATAATCAAACTCGTTCTTCTCTCCGAAGGTTGCATACGAAAAAGAAAAATAAACTTTAATTCGCGAGGAAATGAAAAAGGCCAGGTGAAAATAAAGTGAGCGCTCGTGAGGAAAAGGATTAAAAGCTCTATATGCTATTTTCTCCACCTCACTTCGGGAATTGTAGAGAATACTATAGTTAGCAAACATGACGGAATTGTATGGGAGAAAAAAACGATGGAGTGTACTTGCTACCGCTGCGTGTTTGGGTTATAATCTTCAAGCGAGTAATAATATCGAGGTGCACTTGTCTGCTCGCAATGCTGCAACTCGAGCAAAACGAGAAGAAAAGAGAGATAGAGAGCCGCGAGTGATGAGGAAGAAATGGTACGGGGCAGGATGCGAGCGGAGCCGATAATGTTGATGATGTCGATGATGATTGCCGTGGCTTGTGTTAGGTGAGGCTATCGATCGCGAGAGAAACTGAGAGGATTGCGACGACGTCACTGTTTTGTTCCCTATAAATATGACGTATATAACCTCTTTATAGGCTTTTTCCTTTTTGTTTTTATTTCCTCTATTTTTTTTTTTTTTTAAGATTCTTTATTTCTGCTTTGCGCATCTGCTCGAGCATACCCACATCCCCATTAATGCACCTCCACTAAGACGCTTATTACGGCAAGTGAAGTATGTGATATCGCGCCACTGTTGCTATCGCCATCAACGCGTTTGGTCAATTAACCGAATGACCAAACAATGCCACGCGATCCTCCAACGAGTGTACATAAAAAATTATTTTAAAAATAATTAATCATTGCGTTAATCCAAATTCTTACTACACAATTCGATGATACAATATAAACAAGTAATATTGTCTATCTTTAATCGCGTAAGCCTTCATAGTAAAATATAAGCACCAGGTTTGGAAGAGCATAAAGTCAGTAGACCGATACAATGATAAAGAATAAATAAATATTTTATAAGCAATGTCGTTTCGAATTTAAAGTACGTTTTTGACGTTAATTTTCACTTAAAATTACATTGAAATATAAAATAGCTCAAATAATGAATGAGGCAATGTTTTTTTTATTATTATTATTATTATTTTTTTTTTTAATAGGAAATCCGTTGTATTACAAGAATATCGAAAAGCACATGCAGTTTAGCCAAGTAGATATTTTATTTCAACACGAACCAATTTTCTAACTTTCTGCTTAATATAACCTGTAATTTATCCCTCTATTCTAAATAATTACACATTTTTTTGGATTTTTCATTGGAATAACTATCGTTTATTATTCAGCATGTGTGAACGTAGAATTACGTAGTTATAGCATTTATCCGAATCTAAACGTAAGCTGATCAAATGATACTCGATGACTTCAAATAAACGATGATATGTCGATAATTATAGGCGATAGAAACAAGGAGATATTACATCGTTCGGCTACCACTGGATACATTAGAACTTTGGAAATGAACGGAAAATATAGAGATCGAAGAAAAAATTAATTCCATTCACGTATAAAATAACAGCGCTCTCGCGGAGAAAGTCAGAATTGCGTGTCTGCGTGCGATATTCAAGTCGGTAGCGACCGACGTACAAAACAGATGGCATTCGTTATTTTGAATACACTAACGGATGACCATGCTTATTAATTTAATTGCTCGTCATTATAGACGATGTCGAGCTAATTAAACTTGAACGCAAATGAGGGAATGTCGAGAAGGGAGTTGTGCAGAGTCTGAGCGAAATGAAAAAAAAAAAAAAAAAAAAATTAACATGGCAATGTTCAATCGCTCTTTCCTGAATGTCTATCGACCAGTTCTTTCGAATTAGTTTTGTTAGAATTGGTCACGAAAAAGTAGCCTTACCATTTGTATCTGTCGTTAATTAAAATATGGTTGCTTTTTAAGCGAGTGTCAATGACTTCTTGCCCTCTCCCTATAGGGCGAAAACTAATCTATTATATTTCAATAAATATATTTAAATCGTTAAAAAAATCGCAAATATTAACGAATGAATATCATATTTAAAGTATAAAATTCATTTTTTCCCTTTAATTTACCTCTTGAATGTTGTTATTTATATGTGTTGTACGTTCATTAATAATTATATAAGAGCGAAGAAATTGTGTCAATGAAAATTGTGCAAAACTATATTTTTCATTGAATAAATGAACTATCGAGGCTTATTATTTTATTATTGTTCTTATTTTGTTATTATTAATAAATATTCCGTTTAAAATATTATACCCCTTTATAATATTATATATTCATATCCTATCCGCATTATAAATTAAATTTGACAATATTAATATTAAAATATCGTAGGTTGCTATTAGAATTTTGTAGTATTTGTGTAATTGTCATTAAAAGTTTAATCTTTCTGTAAAAATAATAGAGTCTAAAATTTATAATCTTCATGATTTCTCTATATTTATGCCCGCGCGCGCGCACACACACACACACACATATAGATATAGATATATATATATATACATATATATATATATATATATATATATATTCACACATGTAGACGTAAATATAACTAACTTCTGACGATCCAATTTCTTTAAGTATAGAAAATTTAGTTTTACAATTAAAATAATGACTAAAGTTTTGTGCATTTGTAAAAGTTATATTCGAGAACATGTAGTACATAGTGATTACGTTACAACCAGAGAACCAAAGACCCTCTATAAAATAAGTATTAAACATCAGTCGAAATAAATAAAGAGCAGCCTCCCATCAAGCAATCATTCAAATCTTTGGAGAATAGATTGTTTAACGCGAGGTATAAGTGGGCACGTGAAAAGCACTTTGTTCACGTTTCTCGAACAATTCGAAGAAAATTCGATTATTCAACCACAAGGCTTGTATCGGGGCACGAACGGCATCAGAATAATTATGTACTTTGAATCAGATCCGATGTGATGAATTCGAAAAGTGCAATCAACAGCACAGTTACCCCCAATGATCCCCCCCCTCCCCCTCGCCCCTTCGCCCCTCGCCCCTTCGCCCTTACCCGTGATCTTCCTCTCCGCCCCGCCCCCCTCCCTCTTCCGCCGCCACCGGTTCACCATTCGCCCTGTCTGATCTTTTTCTCTCAGGAGAGAAAGCGCGAGAGCTGCGGGTGGTGGTGGTATGCGTTCACTGCTGAGAGCGAGGAAGGGATGAAAGAGGGCGGATGTGACGCGGAATGATGGAGCACGGAACGCTGAGAAAAATGAGAGTGGCGGAAAGGCGAGGGTGGAGGGACGCTGATGGATCGGTGCTCCTCCCTCCGCTCTCTCTCTCTCTCTCTCTTTCTTTCTCTCTCTCTCTCTCTCTCTCTGTCTCTGTCTCTCTGTCTCTGTCTCTGTCTCTGTCTCTCTTTCAACCCAGCCTCTTCTCTCTTTCCTCCACCCCCAATTCCATTCACCTTGGTTCTGCTCTACTCGGCTGCGCTCTCCCAGAGGGTGCTGGGAATGTCCCGCAATATTACTCATAGTCGATGCGGGCCCCGTCACCGGCTGCTGCATTACCCCGAGATCGCCTGCTAAATTAGCTATTTTTCCGCCACATCGTGAAAGTGCGCGACTTGCGTATTTATTTATTCATGCTTGTCTTCCGATATCGAATCATCGCTTGGTATTTTAGTCGTTGCCAATGGGGAGGGTATGAAGGGGATAAAACGCGCGCTCGGGATTACATAATGAAAGGAGGGAGGAGCGTTGGCCAGGACCCGGGTGTACTACTCTCTCAACTATGTTAAGCGGCTTGACTTAATCAAATATGGATTAAATTGTACGTGTCGTAGAGGATTTAAAACACATTTTCTGATTAAAAAATATATTGTGCCTAAAGAGCGCCAGAAACGGAACTTTAATTAATAACTCCTATTCTCTTTATTAATTTGATGGAAAAAGAAAAAAAAAAAAAAAAAGAGCGAGTACACCAGAGTATATTATGCCACATTCTAAATAATCTGAATTGTAAAACTTTATCTCAACGTCGAGATCACAAATTATTTGTATAAGATAACAATTTTCTTTATAAATGATTTGATATATTTATGGGACGATTCAAACAGATATCATACGTGATCGATGTTAGATAAATTGATATTTCAAAATGTTTAACAAAATATGCTCCAATGCTCGAAAAGTTTAGAGTTTTAAGATTTGTAAATAAAATATTTGTAAATAGAGAATAGAGACTGAGAGTTTTGAGACTTTATCAATACAAGAATTATAAATACAGAAATTGGCAAAGACATTTGACTCTCCTATCCTGTGATTGGCGTATTCTACGTTTGCTGGATATTTTAATAAAATTAAATTCGTCAACGGCTTAAAAACTATATAAACAGTTATAAATCATGAAATATTGCCTAAATATCGGTAATTTTTAATTATCACAAGAAGAATTTCTATCGAATTAATTTCCAATATTCATTTACAATGTCAATACATTAGATAACTGCGCAATTTCGTAACTGAAGAGATTACGATGAAAATTAGTAGGGAATATTTTTCCACAAAATAATATATTTTATCAGATGAGAAAAGTAGCTGGAAAGAGAGATAAGATCAATATAAAATTGGAAAATAACGTCGTATTAAATGTGCGAAAAATGCAAGAACTTTTCAATTAATTCTTGCTCTATGTATTTTGTATTCCCTCTACGACAAACGAATTATCTATTAAATATGAAAATAAAATCAGTAATTCAAAATTAAAATTCCAAGCCTATCTTTGTATCGATGCAAAGATTCGTACAAACATACCTTACAAATATTCCTAAGTATCCTTATAGGAAAGAAAATCAATCGATACATAAACGAATCTGCTTGCTGTACAAATGATTGTTCAACCAGGCTTTCCAACCTTACAAAACTTATCTATAGCTTTACGTCTCCCACGCATGACAATTCTGTAATATTTAAAAGTAGAATGGTTTTGATTGCCTACAGCTCTGCTCGCATATTCCTCTCAATCGCCACGCATATACATGAATTGTCAACATTTTCAACAACATAGCATCAGAATAGCAATCCCCGTATTTATTTATGACGTTGTAGTCGTGCGCGAAACCGACTGCGTTTTGCACCTGCCTTTTTTAATCCGGTAAATCATACGATTACGTCGTTGACGATTTAACTCCTTTTGACAGTTTTGACACAGAATCCCTTTGTTTGCTTGTCCTATCGCTTAAATTAAATTGACATGTAATCCCACTTGTACATTATTCTTAATATATTATACGATATTCTTAACTAGTTTACAATAATTAGAATTGCAATGCTCTGACATTAATAACGAGTCTATCCATAGTTATACATTCTTTAAAAATACTTAATAAAATGCATTTATTTGTGGAATACCATTTTTAACTGGTTTTTTTGTAATTTATTAAGTTAATGATTTAAAAGAGCACAAGACGAATGAAACGGAATATTAAAATAGTGATAATAAACAGAGTGATCGAATAATCTTTCTTCTAACATGTCATAATAGTATTAGGAAATATTTGCCTACGCGCGCACACACACACGCACACATGCAATAATTACATTTAAACGTATAATTGTTAATTAATATGTAATGTAATCGTTGTTTATGTGCATTGTACAAGTTTCCCATCTGTTTAAATTTTCTGTTAACCATAAATAATACAAATATACTACTATATTATGTTTGCGTGTAGCGTATGTACCGTACCATACAATATGGACCAACAGAACAAAGTTCGCGCTTACTTTCTCGGCTGTAGTTTAGTTTTAAAGAGCTAAGATGTTGAAGATGCTGCTCTTTTATTTCAGATATAACTGACGACTGTGAAATTTATAAATGTTATCTCGTTAATTTAATTATTTACAATAGAAATTCTAGTGAAACAGTAAAAGATAATATCGTATTTTCTAGAAAAGGTAACGAGCATTTGCATAATATTTTATTCGGTATTTAAAAAGAAAGAGAAAATAAACAATAATTGAATGTTCCCTTTACTATTTAACATGAAAAATTGTAAAATATTGTGTCTTAGGTAGAGAAGCGAATAAGAACTGGAAGCTAATAGTTAATTGAATTGTATTTAAATTGCAAAGTTTAGTGCTCCAACATTTATTTATTTAACGTCTTTTCCGTAAGAATATTTTAAAATTTGCAATACTAAACGAAGAATACGGATTAAGCAATTATTGTAAAATTTATTTGGGTTAAAAACTCTTTAGGAGTTATTTCGTATAATTACGACGTAATGGCGCGTTATCTATCACTTTTTAAAATTTATTTAACGATGCTCGATTTTTTTATTCGTCTTTTCATTTTTAAAAAATCCTACGATTTTCGCTTGATTTCTGATAATCACGAGCCACGAGAGCTTTGGCCCAAAAGATCTCTTCGCGGAGAGTTCGCGAACGGCATCTCGCGTGGGCCGTTTTCCTTTCCACCTCGTAAAACATAATTTAACGCTTTGTCAACGGGTAAAAGCAAAGTAGAAAATAAAGGGTAATGGCAAAAGAAGCGACGGCGCGTCATTCTTATATAATGAGCTCGAGGAGAAAAGGTAGCGGAGTAAAAGACTGGAGGAGCCTAGAAGAAGGTGTGCAAACTCGAATGACAGAAAACGAGTGAAAGGGGGCGAGAAGATAGCGATGGTTCGGGTAGCTGGGGAGGTAAGGTTTGGTGGGTAGGTGGGTGGGTCGACTGAGGAGGGAAGAGAGAGAGAGAGAGAGAGAGAGAGAGAGAGAGAGAGATAAAAAGATAGCGCTTAGTCGTCTCTGGAAAAACAAGAGAAGTGTTTCGTTTGGCGATGAGCGTTCTTAGACGGTTGAGTTTGCGCACATCTATCAAGTTGATGTCTTTGTTCTCGTAGCGCTCTTCTAGCATCTCGCTACGACAGAATAGTGCAATAAGCGAAAGAGTGTATGTGTGTGTGTGAGAAAGAGAGAGAGAGAGAGAGAGAGAGAGAG
>NW_011948425.1:2368356-2418231 GCF_000503995.2 Ceratosolen solmsi marchali | reverse complement strand
GGGGGGTGGGGGGGTGAGAGAGAGAGAGAGAGAGAGAGAGAGAGAGAGAGAGAGAGAGAGAGAGAGAGAGAGACAGAGAGAGATAAAGCATTCATTCGTTGGCTTGAATCGGGAAAAAAGCGCATAGACGAAAAGTCTTCCCCGCGACCGCGCCCCTCTTTACCCCTAACGACCGATTCGTCAAATGTCAGAACGATCGGTTTTTTCCCTCACTATCGCTTTCTATCCTTCTCTCTCTCTCTCTCTCTCTCTCTCTCTCTCTCCCTCTCGGCGATTCGACGCCCGTACACGAGGATGCCCAGCTGCCTTTGACGTCGCGGACGCCCTCCATTTTCCGCTTGCTGATGGAACCCATTTTGAATCCCACGGACGAACTGACGAGGATCGTTCAATTCAAAACGAGAGAACGGAGAGAACGGAGAGAACGGATAGAGAGAGAGAGAGAGAGAGAGAGAGAGAAGGAGAGCGTGACCGAACCTTAACGCGTCCGACTTCTTCTTCCTCTCGACGCCGTTCTCCACGCCCGGATCCTTCGCTCGATCGCGCGAACGCATTTTTCAACCGACCTCGCCTTTTCTCCCCGCGCATAATGACACTGACGGCCTGACGTGTTTCATCGAACGGCCGATTTTTCAAATGGACCACAGATTTTTCTAATTCTTCATTCTCATTCCGAGGCGCTCGTTTCTTACTCGGTAACCACGAAAGTCGTTGGGAGTCGGTAGATGCCCCGCTGAAATGCTCGGAGCCCTGGTGTACCCAAGCGTAGATTTCCATTTATGAATAATCGTCTTTAATGTTATTACTCGTGTACAAAAGGTATGCACTATGGTTATAACATATACGCATGTCTAAAAGGATATTCTTTGTAGATGTTTGGGACGGCAATGACAATGACAGCTTCAAACTCGCATATTATTCGACTCATCGTCTCGTTTGGAACTCGAACGTTAAAGCATCTGCTTATACTCGTAATTCTGTTCGATTCTAATTACACGCCATTCGAATGCAAATGTCACTCCAACCTTTATTAAATATTATAAATAATTTTATAAATAAATTCGGACGCATGAAATTTATCTCCATATAAAGAATTTTTGAGCCTTGAATTTACGTCTTCTTGAGTTGAATTCACTTAACATTGTCCTTAATTATCGTTCGTAAGCGACGTTTCTCTCGATTCTTTTAATTAAGCATTCAATTAATTAACTTAGATGCATTCGTAAAGCCACGGTTGCACATCGCACACGCGCAGTAGGATACAAAAAACTTATGATTGACAAGTATTACGTCGGGACACACCCTCGTGTTGCTCACGCGTAACGCGGACCTCCCCCAGTCAATTTCAGTACTTGTGTATCGGTAAGATCCTCGTGAAATCGCTCATCCGTCATAAAATTAAAATTCTCTGCTCATCCTTCGTTGTCCCACGCGTCGTCAAAAGTGACATTTTTCCAAGAATACCCGGCTGCTCCCTCTCCCCCCGCCACTCGCATCTTCGCATGTCCTCTCTTCTACGAAGTAAAAAAAGAATAAGATGAAAAAGTAGCGTCTTACTGTCTGCTTACATAATAAATAAAGACAATAGAGATGAGTACGACGACGGCGTACGACAGTCACGGGGCTAATTCCGAATACCCGGCTATCGTCATCTTCCTCGAGCTTCAAGTTTATATGTGCCAGAGGCTAGCGGTATTATATACAGATACCCACGTACGTACGTACGTACGTACGTATGCTTTCAGAGCACGTGACGTAGAGAGATGAAGGAAAGCTCCATGGAGAAGGGTCGTGGAGGAGTCGGGACTTGGCTATTGCACACATGGCTGTCGAAGCATGAGCGCGGAATACCTAATAAGCGAGATAGCCAGGTTCCAAGGGAATAGCTGAGAACTCGTTTCGCTCCCTCTCTCTCTCTCTCTCTCTCTCTCTCTCTATATATATATATATATATATATATATATATATATAGCTCTCTAGCTCTCGCTCTAAATTTCCGTCTGCACGTATCCCTCTCGTCTGATATTATAGCCGGCAGACGGGTCGAAGGGGGTGGAAGGCCCATTGGAGCAGCAGCGATGGGGCAAAGAGGAGGTGCGGCAGCATAACGAGCCACGGCAATTAATATCACTAGATTTCCACAATGCGCTTGCAAATGAAAGGCCTTTGTGACGTGTGATTGCGTTAGCGAGTGAATGCTTGAGTAATGGGGGCTCGAGCGTACGACGGGCTGGTGCTGATGCGACCGATGCACATAGAATCCAAGGACATGTACATGAGATGCCACTACAATTTTTTATCTCTCCTTTAAGGTATTGCCGCCGAGAGTTTCATATCCTGATAAAGAAGCCGTCGAAAACGCGCCAATAACGAGGCTCCGTTTTTCTTGGATTATCAGCTCCGCGAGCCTTTCCTCGAATTAATTTGTACGTGATTTTTATGATTCGCTCGCTCGTCTAAGGGCCTACCGCCAGATAATATCGAACTGCGCTTCAAAATTCCAATTGGATGATTAGGGCGATCCAGCTTAATCTCGAGTCTTTGAGTAGGCGGACACGCCGTAGTAAGCCACTTCCCTCGACATTTAAAGAATATGATAAAAGTGCGTAGGAAAAATCTAATTTGATAAAGTTTAGTTAACAAGAGACTATAAACTTTAAAGATAATTTTATTGCACATTTGCATATAAGAAATTATCTTACCAATACTGCCAATCTTAGCACGCGATAAAATGCATTTCAACTAATAATAACAAAGCTTAGCTCGCGTATTAATAATGAGAAGAACGAGGCTTGTCAACGGCAGCGTGAAAAATCAGTTGTAGACCGATAAGCGCAATGCCGTGGTCTACGTACGAGAAAATAGTCTTTCTCACTCGCATAAACTATGTTATTACGTATTTCGCCCCTTCCGCCCAGCCCGTCGACTGGTACGCGCGCATGGCTCGTATCGACGCCATTTTGGTACTGAACAAGATGGTACCTCCTCGCATTACACTCATTATGTATAAGACCAGCGTACTCACATATACATACGCACGGGAGCCAGCCGATCATCATCATTAGGTTGTCAGCAATCGAGTTATTATACTTTATCTCCGCATGGCCTCGTGCTGCACTTACCCTGCATCCATACACGTGAGACTTTTCTTCCGCCATTTCCCCCCCCCCCTCCCCCCAGCCGACATTGGCTCGATTTAATATGCAAACGCTAAATTTAAATAATGAGATCCTAATGATAGGCAACGTAAAAACTGCCTGCGCGACACATATTACGAACTCCCGATGCAACGTCAACGTCGAGCCTTTGTATGTCGGAATGTCAGTGCATAAGTGTGTTATCGAGATGCCGCCGTCGCCAGGCACTTATATCCAAACTATCATCGATTCGGGGTCCGAAATAATTAAGGCCCAATCGATCAGAATGCCAAGATACCGATGCGTATAAATATGTATACGAGAATGGATAAAAACGCTTTTTCGAAAGTCCCTGACCGACCGCTAAGGTTGTTCTGGGACTACATACGGTAATGCATAATTTAGTTGACGAAATTTTTCGTAAAATTCTCATATATTCGATCAGCGATAGATTGATTCTTTTAATTTTTTATTCTCTTAAACGCTCTCGGGAAATAATATGCCAATTCGAGCAACTAATTGCTTTTCAAATCCTTACGTTTCATTAAACATGCATTGATTAATATTAGCCTTGAAATTACCTTTAGAGCTCAACGGCAAGAGCCATACAAATCTCAACAATATTAAAATGAATAATCCCGTTAAAATTGCTCCTTTATCATTTTGTAATTTTATCACAAACTATGATAATATAAGTTTTCGTAGCGCGACCGAGTCCATTTAGAATATCCAGAAACTTTCAAATCTTTTAAATAAACATAACATTTAATCGTACATTCTCTTATAAATAAACAGCGTGAATTTATTTCTTTACTACGAATGTTTAATTTGTATTAAACAGGCATTATTTACTTTAATAAAATATAAACAATGATACATGCTCGAGTATACGCGCCCTCACCATAACTTATTTCAATTTATTTCAACCTTCTATTAGAATATCCAGCATATATAAATATATTCTCGTACCCATAAATAGAACTTTCATTTTCAACATTTATAAGCCTATATTTATATACATATCGTATCGGACTTTCTATTTTATACTGCAACTTTTACACATTAAGTAATAAACATGTGAAGAAGAAGAAAAAACAAAAAAAAAAAAACAAAACAAAAAAAAAACATTGATAAATTGCAGACTGTTAAACATTGTTTTCTAATTTCAAAAGGTACGCCTCGGCCAATATAACATATACTTAAATATTTTTGTAAGTATTTTTTAATATCGTCAATTTTATGTATATATTATAATAAAGAGAGAATATTCTTACATTCAGCTAATAATATATTTAATAATAATTAATAATGGATAAGGCTGAAGGATATAATGAACGTTGAACGACAAGTAATGTATAGTAGAATCGAGCCGAGAATGTATCCTATTTGATATTAATGTTTTTTTTTTGTTTTACGATACCAAGTTGCCGGGTATCTTAATGTAATATATGATAGTATAAAGACGCAATTTAAATTTATTCGAAAATGTCAGTGATTACTCAAAATAAAAAGACAAAAAATACAAAAAAAAGCAAAAAAAAAGAAAAAAAAAAACAAAACGAAATAAAAATAATGAAAAAAAAACCCGAAGGAAAAATACATAGCCATTAAAACATTATTTATCTTGTTTTGAGGTAGTTTCATTCGAAAGGAGCAAAAAAAAAAAGATGCGAGGGAAAATTTCTTGGGAGGTACACTTGACGTGAAACGCCCCAAAATATGTCTTGAATTGTACTGCTGAAAGTAGTCTTGGAGACTGAATCCCATATATCTGCGCTGAGTTGTAGAGCAGAGGTAGTAAAATCATTAAAGCCATTCACAGGATTTATTTCTTTATTTTATGCGTTCAAATTCATCAAGTACTCTAATATATCAAATAATAGACCGAATATAAAAGGACTCGGGCTTAAATAAACATCAGTGCTTTACGAAATTATTTGAGCACATTTCGATATCTCTTGCCAACCTCTCAGCGAGTCTGTTTTTTTTTCTCTCTCGCAATACACGTGTACACTTCACAGAGAGTGAGTGATTGGTGAGGGGGATGTAGGTGAGTGAGAGGGGGAGTGTGTGTGTGCGTGTGTGTGTGTGTGTGTGTGTGTGTGTCTGGAAGGGGGAGGTGGGGAGTTGTTGTTGTTATTGTTGTTGTTAGAGAAGAAGGAAGAGGAGAAAAAACAATGCACCATATCCGACTAATGTTGTAGAAAACGCCCTGTTTTCTATTTCTCGTATAAAGCGGCCATCGAGTCAAGAGAATCGAGGCTACATTAAAGCTACGGAAAAAATTAATCAAAAAACTGCTTAAGCCGTAGCAAAAAGATGATTGCAAATCTCTCTAGGGTCTAGTCGTTCCACTCTAGAGCGTTCTATTTGAAACAGAATAAAAGAGAGCTCGCAAGAGAGATAGACAGAGAGTTACGAGGTCCGAGGAGGAAAAAGAGCGAAAGAATAGCGGGATAGGGTAGAGAGCGGCGTCGGCAGCCGAGAGAAAGACGAGCCTAATTGCATAATTTGTTAGTGCTGAAGCTCGTCGAGGAGAGGGAGGCCAGTAGTACCACTGGAAATTGAAAATCGTTAATAATACCAAGAGGGGCGGCTGCTATGGACGAAAGGAGGAGGATAAAAAAAACAGCGCCAGGAGGAAAAGGGGCACGCGCGCGCACAGCCACAGAAAGAGAGCGAGTGTGCGAGGACGAGAGGGTGAGAAAAGTGATCGAGGGGGTCGCCCGGTGAAGTGGCCGGACTCGCCGACGCGTAATTTATTGCCCTTCGTTTCCGCGTCGCGAGCCGCACGTCGTTGCGGATCGGCGTGCGAACCCAGTCGCTCCCTACCACGCCCGGCCGCCCTTCTCCTCCTCCTCTCCTTCCACATCTTCTACCGCTTCTGCTACTTCTTCCGGTCGATCTCGCGAAAATTTCGAGAAAACCCCCGTCCCCCCCCCCCCGTCGGCGCGCTTGATAAATCGGAGCTAATAATTTTTATCGACCCCGAGCTTCTCGGCCGAGGATCGGCCGCCTCCACGTGCACACGCGGCTTTGATGATTTTCCGAGCGAACTTCCGATCGATGTCCTTTCCCGGCTCTCGCCTTACGAAAGAAAAAAAAATGGTCGTGTTATTAATCTCGCGCGGAGCCGCTTTTAAAATAACTCCTCGGCAATATTCCGCGCGAATTTAAGAATTTTACTTATTACCAAGTGGATTATACATCACGATGTCGAGGTCGTGGAGGGCACATTTAATTCTCAGGACGTTGATGCTCTTGAATTACGTGCTCATCGAACAACGTATCTTGACATCCTTGGCGCAGCCGGTACGAGAACAACAATTTTCGTTTTCATTTACGTGATTTAAAAATCGTAATCTGGTGCGCAATGTTAGATTAGCAATTTTCTGAAGAATTCTCGAGATATAATGAATAATGAATAATCGTATAATGAATACGACGAAGGAATCATAAGAATAGTAATTTTTTTTTTTTTTTTTTTTTTTTTTTTTTTTTTTTTTTTGTAATAGAAATAATAATCCTTATTAGTTCCTTTACTGTAAATTATTAATTATTATTTTTCACGCGGCGAGCATAATCTTGTTTAACGAGTACAATTAAATTTACGATAGAAATTGATATAGTGGCTCTGGTATGGTTAAATTGCAAATTAATGTAAATTCAATTATGAAATTTCATATCTGCAATGGAAATTGAAAATAGAAAGTCAGAATCGAAAAAAGTTTCCTATTATACGACTAGCCAACATTTTTCTCGATAAGAACTCTTAGAACAAGAATTCAATATGCGACACGACGAATCAATAGTCGAAGACTAAATACTACTGCTACTACTACTTGCATAAGTGCTGCAAGCGAGGGACCGTCGAAATATTTGTAACGCTCGCTTTAATTAACACTTGATCATTCAAATTAACGATTGTTCTACGTTCTGCAATCTCGAGCTGTAAATAAATATATCAACAGCGATACTAGCGCTAAGTGAAAGCGAAATGACAAGGTAACGTAGACGTTTCATAAATTCTCCTCCGCGATCACAATGTTTGTCCTAAAAGCGGCCAACCGCTCTGGTCAGAGTACATATTTTTCGAATTCTCCCCTTTTCACGAGGTATCCCGAAAGACACCAAGGTCACGAAAAAACAGGCATACACACATCCGCCCACAACGCACACAAGGACCATTATACATAATCCGGTGAAGCTGGCGAAAAGTGGTACAGTGAGGGCTGTGAATAGGAAAGCGGAGCCATTGTCGGCGGTTGGTACGTTTATTCAAGGAGCCGAACACGGAAGGGTGACCTCGGACATGGGCGCCCGAGATATACATAACAACCACGGGTCAATGAGGGAGAGGAGTCGCGCGCGTGAAAGGACCGGACCGGCGACCTCGGGCCCTCCGATTTATGAGCGGCCCATTGTCCAGCGCGGAAGTCAAGGTCGTGGCACGGGAGGAACGGGGCCTGGCCACACTACCGTAAACATTGTACCGATGACCACGCAGCGAATGGAAAGGATGCGTCGTGTCCTTTTCAGGGAATTTTGCAATTTTAAGAAAGGCTCGACAACTGCCCCACCAACAGTTTTAAATGGCCTGCACTTTTGCCCAGTACTTTACTCTGCATTCTCATACATTTTCCCTCGCTCTCTTTCTATACGCGATCACGCGGGTACGAGTGTGCGTGCTCGTGTGCATTCCAGGTGACTCAGGTAAGTACTTCATGATGCTGCTTCGTGTTGTTTGGTTTTCCAAGAGTTTTAAGAGAACAAGCTATAAAATCATTCTCCAATTGACTCTTCCTAAAGCGCAAAAAACTCGATTCTACAATGTCAATTCTGCATATAAACAATATACTTGGAGTCTCAAAATTGTAAAAGCATTTACCTCATCAAATGTCTTATTTTCACATTCTACAGTACAACGAAATTCATCGACATTCATCTTTATATAACAGTACGAACTTTTTATACAAATCACTGAATTCTTTATTATTTCAATATTAATTCATTGGAACGTTGCGCCGAATTTAAAAGTAATACTATTTTATTATAAAATAAATTACGTTAAGTTATCGATGGCTGTGGTTATAGGAATTTATTTAAATAAATATCAGCCGTTCAATTCAATTTCAAAAATATTTGGAATAAATGGGTGAATAAAATTTATCGCAATCAAATTTTTAAGAATTTCTGAGATTAAAAATTCTTTTTTTCTTTTGAACATGTTAAACGACTCTTTTCTTTTCCGAATTAGAAAATTAAATCAAGACAATCAAGAGATTTAACCTTAAAGATAATTATCAAAAATCTATCAACAATCCTATATATATATATATATATATATGATATTTTGGTAAAAATATTTTTCTTTTCATTTTTATCTGATCGTAATTCATGGATATTAATATATGATGATGCTTGAAAAGTTATTATTGTTATATGAAATTTAATTAGCTTGCGATTATTTAAAGGATATCGAACATATTTAAAATTCACATTTAAACGATTTACGTGCAAGTGTCATTAAAAAATGTTTTACGAAATTTGTATAAATATTTATGTCTAATAGTTTGCCGAATTGTGGTGAAAGGAAATGTATAATGTTAGTCAAAGTTGTTTATAAAATTTACAAGCATTAAATGATGTTCCGTGACTGATACTTAATTTAAGAAATATTTAAATGAATAAACAAAAATATTTAAATAATAAAGCATTTAATGAATCTGTTTGAATGGTCTAATGTCCCTAATACGCACACGCACAACTCGCTTGATACTTTATTACTCTCCATGTATAGTATATTAAACAATAAATAGTTTGGCATCAATTTAAAGTTTCACTGTCCAATCATAATACTGCCTAGGCTAATTAAAAAAAAAAAAAAAAAAAAACTAGAAAAAAAAACCATTAAATGCTGAATTATCAATAAAGTTCGCAACATTACAAAGGTAGAAATTTAACGATTATTACATTGTCCACCATAAGACACACCCGTTACATTCCGTTATTTTGCGTTTACTCGACTAATTCAATTGCTCACTCCAGAAGAACATGAAGGAGAGATTTAAAAGTCTTTATCGAAAGTTCTTTGATCTTTGATAGATAAACAAATAGCCTCTTGTACAATAAAAATCACCTTAACAAATAATATTTGCATTGAAAAATCAAATTCAAATAAAACAAAAAACAAACAACATGAAAAAAAAAGAAGAAAAAACGAAATATGAGAGAGAGAGAGAGAGAGAGAGAGAGACAGCAACTGACGCGGTTTTTCATAACCGCGAATGTCGTTAGGGGGGGGGGGGGGGGGGGGAGGGGGGGGGGGGGGGGGGGGGGCGGTGCTTTGCAATTCTTTTTTTCAAAAGCAAAATGAGAATGGTGCTTTGATGAAGGGGATGGTACTGTGGGATGTCAGGTGCTGGATGCCGAGGGCTCTAATTAAAAAGCCGTGTTGGCGTCGGTAGGAAGGGGGCGAGGGGCTCGAGGACGGTATCACGAGACTGACGAGGGGTGGATTGCGCAGCGCTGTAACTTTTTTCATTTTTGAAATGGCCGCCCGTGGTCTGCGCTTATATAATAGCTCAGTCAGAGATAGAGATGGTGAGCGAGGGCGAGAGAGGGCGAGAGAGGGTGAGTACATGTCGACGAGGTTAGCACTTCGCGTGGGAGCGCTACGAGTAGGAAATAACGAAGCGACGAGGCCGTCCCCAAAATTGTGGGCACATCGCAGACGCACGGGAAGCTTTTATTTTCGTGCCTTCGAAATTTTCAGCTCGTCGCGATAAACAAAAACATCGCTGACAGTATAACCTGCCAAGTGCAATCATTTTATGCCTTCGTTTCCCAACGCGTCGACTCGCCGGCTTTGTTGTTTTATTATTTTCACAAAACATCGTTTTTTACTCTGTTCCTGTATATTATTTTTTTTTTTTTTTTTTTTTTTTTTTTTTTTTTTTGTATATTGTATGTTAATGGCGCGGCGGAAAATTATTCGAAACGGCAAATCGGACATTTTTTATTCCATACATTTATCAAACAGCGAATACAACAATTTCACGAATAATTAAACATTTTTTATTTCACTTATTGTTATTTTATGCACATTTGTCTCGTATTCGTGTAACAATGATTAATATGAATTCAATTTTGTAATAATAGAATAATTAATTTATTACATGTATGCATGCGTCGTCGGGAATTCAATTTGATCGTGATTATTAAACAAAATCGATCGAGTAATTTGTTTCTATATCATTTTTGGACTATAATTAATGAAAAAATAATCTTCTTCCACATTGTATGAATTAAACTTATTGCGAATCAAATTCCCTATAATGTTAATGAAATATCATCTGAAAAATTAATTAGAATGGAGAAACGTGTATATGTTTATAACATTGTATATAATAATGGAATCAAAATCTTTTATGTCCAAATTATAATACAGAAAATATTTTCTAATTCTATAAGATTATTTATCGTTCAACAAATTTTGATACTTGATCCAACGAAAGTTTTAACGGACTCTAGGAGGAAGGAAGGCTATTACAGGGAATCAACATTACTGTTTAAACATTTTAGGACTTTCAAAGTTAATCTTCGGAAAATCATCGGCTTGAAATTTGACGAAAAAAACAAGAGAAAAGAAAAGAGTAGAAAAAGCGAAAAGCATACGTCCCATATGCGAGTATCCAGAATAAAAACTCTCGTAGTTGTATGAAAGTTGCTCGGCAAACAAAAATGGAGTCTCGTCGAAGACGGACTCGGAATAAGCGAGATCCTCCAGTCCATTGGTCATGTCGTCACACGAAGCAGAAATGATGTTGTGAGTGACATCCCCTTAACGGCTTACCCTTCTCGGACTGCCATATATGCTCTAAACACCCCTCCTCCGGAAAAAAAAAGAAAAAAACTCAACCGAATCGAAGAGAAACAGAGAAAAAGATAGAGTGCGTGTGTGCGAATGTGTATGGAAAAGAAAAGAGAATGGGCCACCCCTGCTTGCCCCCGGAGAAACCAAAAAGAGCGATAGAGATGAGTGAGATAGATAGATAGGTAGATAGATAGATAGATAGATATATATATATATATATATAGAGAGAGAGAGAGAGAGAGAGAGAGAGAGAGAAGCCTTCGCGGCTGCATGTATTCTGACGCAGAGCGTAGAGAAACCTACTCGTATTATCCACAGTGACAGGATGGCAAAGTTATTAATGGCTGCGACAGTGACAAATGACGAACTGTCGGCGCAAGCAAGACTGATATCATGGCGGCCTTCGCGTTCACTGTTTTCCCTCTTCCTCTCTCTCTCTCTCTCTCTCTCTCCCTCTCTCTCTCTCTCTTACTCGCTCGCTCACACTCCGTGCTACTCTCCACCCCGTGGCAGCGAATTACTTCCATCTCACTCTCCCCTCCCCCGTGGCACCACACTATACTTCCCTCTTATCTGTGTCTCTCTCTCTCTCTCTCTCTCTCTCACTCTCCGTCTTTTACTTATAAGGTCATGTATGGGTGCACAAGTTTTCCTTCGATCTCTCTCGCGTGCATCTCAGCCGCCGTTTCAGTCTTCAACCCCTACGCTCTGCGCCTAGCTATCTGATTCTTCTTCACTCCATTTTTTCCCTTACTTTTTATCCTGCAGCATCTCTATCTCTCTTTCTTTCATGCCACCCTTGTGGAATTACTTCCATTTGAAGCTTTGTCCACGTATCCATTCCAAGCACTAATGCCAAGTTCTATTGTGCACTTGGACGTAGACGTAAACAGTAAACGGTAATAAGAATCTTTATAAACATTGTAATTATTTTGGTCGGAAATGCCTGTTGGAAGTGCTTTAAGCTTTATCGTACTTTCTTCTCGTTATCGTAAACGTCAATGCCAACTATTTTATAAAGATGTACAGTTGGCATTATTCTCGCACATGATATGCCGTCACTTATCGTCTAATCGAACATTTATATATACATTCTTATTTCGTCAAAATCATAATTCATAAAGCTATATTTTGTATAATAATTTATTTAATTTTACTCATACAACATTAGTATATAAACGTTTTTATATAAAAGTTTCTCATATATTCGAAATAAATTGTATAAAAAATAGGATAATTTTAATCTATGAATTATTTCAGTCTACATTTAACTACCTGATGACAAATGCCCAGAAATTTATTTATTCACATTTATACCTTAGTAGTCTTAGAAATATTATTCACATTGCGTCATTAATTTAAAAACAACTAATACATATTCAGAAGCCACCAAATATTTGTTTTCGTTTATTCGTATTTTCGTAGAAATTAATTAAAAATACTTCAATCAAGTATACTGTACACGATTTTCCGTTTATAATAATAATCCTAATAATCCTTCCTATATGTTTATTTTTTTTTTTATTTGTTCTTTAATTATAAGAAAATTGATGATTAAAAATTGAGGCCCAATATTATATGTGAAATGGCCAAAAAAATTATTTTTTTAGATGACAATGTCAAAATAAATAATAATGTATTATATAATTTTAACGAGCATACAATGATAATTTTTAAAAATCAAATTATACCTAAAGTATAAATTCATTTAGACTTTAAAGTTTTAATTCTAAACGATAAGCTTTCTAAATTTATTGCAAAAATATTATTTAATCACAGATGATTATGACAATATCAGTCTTGATTATATCTATCCTCATTGCTGTCAAATTACTATGCACGTACAAATTAATCAATGCATACATGTGTTCATATGTATATTTACATTAATATGTATGCATACGCATATAAAAGCGAATGCATGTTTATACGAATATAGGCATGTGTATATTTAACATTAGCCATTCATGTGAGTATACATATATATATATATATATATATATATATGCATGGACGTTCATGTATCACTTAATACCGTCGTTTTTCTTTTGATTATCATACTGAAACCAAGTATTCTTATTAATTCACATAAAATAAAAATAATTTTCTACTTATTGAAGGAAAAATTAGCTTTGTACATTACATTTATTACCGATGTACATAAATATAAGTTATTAGAAGACATTTAATTTAGTTTCGTTTTCAACTTGTATTTTCCTTGTACTTCTACATTGAGTTAAATTATAAAGTTTGCTACAACTTTATTCATTTCATATTTTATATACGGCCTCTTCAATATTATATTTACATTTAAGTTCTCAACACACTATATCATTTGATCATCTATTATTTTTATGACGTAATACCAACCTTCACTTTGCCTTAATTTTAAATATTTACCCTTAATATAAGTACGTTCCGTCATCATCGAGAATTGATTCTCATGGGATGATTAGCATGGGACTTATTTTGGCTAATTTTCAAGAAGTTCGTGTAAGCTTCCATATCCTATTCTAATTGATTATTATTTGGTAGACTAGAAATTTAGTGGATATGTAAATAAATAAATAAGACAATATTCATATAAATCAGTTTGCCATAATTGTATTTTATTCGCCAACTTCCTCTTAATGTCACTTATTTTTAATTGTAATTCTATATCTATTAAATTAATTTACATATAATTTGGATATTATTACGCCCAACGTTTTTGCAGGAACATTGTCACAAAACCTTTTCGAAAAATTACATATCTTTTACTTTATCATGCAATATTTAATTAATAATAAGGTAATTTTGTAAAAAAATACAAGATTTATTGCTTTTCGTTTAAAGGCAATGGTCAAACGAAAATTCATCTTGTATCTTCGTTAATAACGAATTATTGGTTTGGGCAATTATTAAATTCATATTCAAAAACCAGTTCAACTATCATTTTATTTAAAATAATTAATTTAATAATAATAAAAAAGCACTTATGTCTAATCGAACTAGTAAATTTTTCTTCCTTTCTTCACCTGATGGATATAAGGGAACAAACAGCATTACATACATTTAATTTTTATCTACCATAAACATTTATAAATTAAATAGATGTATGAAAAGCTGATGATGCTGATTTGTTAAAATTTAGTTAATCAATGCAAACCCCCCCCCCCTCGTTTTTATTACATTCTTATAAATATAAGTATTAGTTACAATACTTAAAGGTTCGATAACAAAGGCAGATAACTAAATTATACCTTCAGTTTCTTCAAAGAGTTTGCTTCGCGCCGCTTTCGTACTCCTCCAGCATTCAAATTGCTTTAGTTTTGTTGTTTCTTCTTTTAGGAGTATTCGCCGATGTACTATCAATACTTTAGGTGCCCCAGAGAAATATTTAATCAAGTAATAAAAACGTTAATAAACACGTCGTTGCGACATATTTCTAAGCCATAATGACTGAAAATCCTGTATCAATTAATTAATTAATTCGGTAGCTTTCGTTTTTTCACCCTTCTTTTAAAAGCAAGTGGGTATTTTTTTTTTTCTTTTTTTACATAGTATTGTTAATACTATTTTCATGAACGATTACTTATAATTTTTCTATTATTTTTTTTTTTTTAATTTGATTTCCATACGAAAATGTACTTCCATAAAGTATTTCATTAAAAAAAAAAAAAAGAAAAAAAAAAAAATTTCAATACATTTTATTTTGCAATTATTGAAAAAAATAATGAATCTTTATTTACTTTAAATCATCAAGAAATTAATCATACACTGGTTTTTCGTATTTATCACATAAGACTTAATATTTGACAATTTTTCGCATTTAATACAGATTCTAAATTTAATACGCAACCCATAAGTCTAATATAGTTATTTATGTTTATAATAAATAAATATATATTTGTTGCATATTTACTCGTTAGTTGCTTGTATTATTTTAGATTTACATCGATATCACTAAAGCAATTATAGTAAATTTATAAAGCTACGTTTGCCGGCTGATGCGAAGCTTCATTAAAATTTTCCTGTTGGTTGTTTTTTTCGACGAGTGATGCACAAACTTAATTAATTACACTGAATTTTTAAAATGAATTTAAATTTCGAATTAATTTAATTTAAATCGATATATACTTTCTAGCAAAGTGAAATAATTATTGAGCTGCTACGGTAGAGAATTAATGGCAAAATACATTATACTTATACATTTTTCTAAAGTGCTTTTGGAATTATAGTAAAACATTCTTTAGATTTTCTATATTTTTAAACTATATTGATTTGATCGTTAGACATAACATTTATTCATTCGCCATTCCATAATGTACGATCAGTTTTTCGTTTTAATACTGCCAATCTAATTGTTTAATACAGACATTCTAATTTTATCGAGTTCGGCTGTAATTATTTTGTTTTTCTTTTCCTCATTTTAAATTTCTAAAATTAATGTTTTATTAAAATCTATTATGAAATCTAAGGTGTAAATAATATTATAATATTGTTTGGATTAATAAATGTAGGCAAAATAAATAAGCCAGTAAATTAATATTATCCACTATAATAATAGAAAAGTTAATTTTACTCCAATTAATCAAGAATATTTTCAAATTATTTGTAATTTTAAGTGAGCAATAAAATACCGCGCGACATGATTTGTCAGTTTGTTTCATTGACAGAAAAATCTTTCATTATTTTATATGTATTATTAATATATATATATATATATATATATATATATATATATATGAAAAGCAAATTCAAATATACAAAAGTGAAAGTCCATGTTTATCTTAAATGATATATAATAAATGTTAAAATACCAATGCTTGCTATACTTAAAGTCCAACAAGTGATTAAGTAGAGCATTCATAAATCAAGTCAACTTCAGTTCTACTTGAGAAATACACCACTCATATGGAACGAATAAAATATAAAAATTTCCACGCCTTCGCTCGCCCGCTCGCATATTACATTTTGCCGAGTTTATAATTTTTCCACGAAGTTTATACATCAGCAGTCTTAAGCTTGTTTTCTTATTCGATCAGACTGCTGCAGCCTTTCGTGATCTTAAAACAAGAACACTTTATGATTCTATGGCTGCTTCGTATTCTGCTCGCTCGCCCTAATACCCAGCGTTTTCCTCCCCATCCCAAATATATACGCGACCACGCACACATATAAGTCTTCGGAAGATTTCAGTTCCTCGCCAACATTTGCGACCCTCCGCCTTTCTTTCCTTCGATCTTGTGGCAAGTCCGAGGTTCTCGGCGCCACTCTAAGACCTTTGATCCACGAGGTCAACCTTGTACCGTGCAGCTTTGATCCTTCCTCGAGTACTCTACTTGACTTCGAAAATAGAGAACAAAAGACAGAGAGAATGATGGAGATTTAAAAAATTCATAACTTTCATTCCACGATGCTTTATCTGCGCTTTTTCCAACATCGACTTTCTATTCTGTTTCACACTCCTTGCTACCTCCCTACCTTCTCCCCTCCATAACCTCCTCCCCCCCCCCCCTCGCGCTCTCTCTCACTCACTCTCTCACTAGGTACCCGCGGCGACTGCTGGTGCTGAGAAAAAGAGAGCGAGAGCAAAAAACTTATTCGAGATTCTTTGGTGCAAAAACCCGAGGCGGCGACGCGACCAGCGATACACGTATGGCCGGAATGCAGGGGAACGATCAAAGGGCAGAGGGGATAGAGATCGCTAGAGGAAGGAAAATTATTTCGATGCAGTCGGAAAAACATGGAGATCGCTATCGTTCGTCGACATCTTAGTTATATAATCAGCTCGAGGTACAGAGAGAGAGAGAGAGAGAGAGAGAGAGAGAGAGAGAGAGAGATATGGGGGACGGGGGAATGATTGAACGCGGTGCGAGTGAGGGCGAGGGACGAGGGAGGTATAACGAATCCGGACGTCAATTTACGTCTCTAGAAGAAGGTATACGCTTTTCAACGCCACTGAGTCTTTCTCCGTCGCTCAAGCACAAGCCTCGAAATACCTTTACACTTTTCTTTTGCAACGCGTTTTATCTCGCTCACGCGTATGCGCCTCTATACACTTCCCCGAGCTCGCTGTACTAGTTCACTCCTCGAGTAACAGACTTTAAAGCACTGCGGAATAGACGGAATGAAGAGAGCTGCTGAAGATCCGGCGGATAAGTGAAGCCAAGTGGAAAAGAGAGAAAAGTCGAGGGCTTTTCCCACCTCGGTGAATCTATCTGCTTTTAAAGCCGACTCGCTTTTCTTTCTCCCGACGTGCAAAAATGCATATAATAAAGGCACCACGTAATAGAAAAAGTTGTTTCCTTGATTTGAGAAACGTAAGTGGAAAAAGTACATGGAAATCGAAGTTAGTAACTTCATTCGTTTAAAAAGCCACAATTATGCATTTTTAATGTAGTGATGAAATATCATTTATGAAAATCTAAAGATAGTTGATTCAAATTATCGAAATGTTGAATATTATATCGTTGTATTAGTTATATAAATTGCGAATATTTATCATCGGAAAGTAACATTTCGTTTAGATCAAAGAGATCCACTGATTATACATTTTCTCCTTTTTAATGCAAGTTTTAGCGAATACAATTTATAAACAGATATTATTAATATTTACAGCCAGTAAATTATCGAATGTATCATAAACAAATTTAGTATGCAATTCAGATATTAAGTAGTGAATGCATATCGGACGAATGGCAATTTCTTATTTTTCTTATCTATTAAAATTAAAGAAGATTAATTGTAAAAATTTTCCAACAACCAGAAAAGCAAAAGAGAGAAAAAACTAGAATTGAAACTCGGTGGTTGAAATGAAATCAGCAATCGTAAAGGGATCTCTTTGTATAAAAATACCGAGAGAGTCAGAGTGGGTGAGAGATACAGAGAGTCAGTGTGAGTGTTTTGTGTGTGTGTGTGTGTGTGTGTGTGTGTGTGAGATAGTGAGTAAATGAGAAGTGCGGGGAAAGAGATTCTGAAGCAGCAACAGCACGCGAGAGTTTGATCTGGTCATGAGCGCGTGGAAATCCCTCGTGGCAGCGTTGGGGTTCCAAAACATCAGCGTGATTGCGTTCCTCCATCGCGAAGGGATTCCATTACGTAGCATTCTTTCTCTTCTTCCACTTCTCTTACTCTCTCTCTCTCTCTCTCTCTCTCTCTCTCTCCCCTCAATCTATCCACATATCTGTGTATCTCTTACTTGTTGTCTTTTTCGCTTTCCATGAATATGTACGTATACATACGCGAGAGCGCACGCGCGCGTGTGTGAATGCCTCGTCCTTATAAGCATCACCACTCTCAGCTTTCCGTCTTTTTCATCTCTATCGGCCTGGACCAACCCACGATAACGATATCGAATTCACACGTGCGCTCATCGAAGCTTGGAAGACGGAGTACGATAGCATACGGCTGCTTGTGCGCAAAGTCGTACTATCATGTCCATCTTCCCTCGTTTCTTTCTCTCTCTCTCTCTCTCTCTCTCTCTCTCTCTCTCTCTCTCAATTTCTCGGCTTATCATGATGTGCGGTGAAGTTTTATCATAGTGCACGCTACGCGTACTAAAAGTTCGACGCGATGAAATTTCAACGGAATCGAGCTCGAACGATTGACCATTTCTTTTTGGTAGTGAATACAAATGTTATGGCAATTTACTCGATCTCTCGACCTATCGAAATATCAGCTACGAATCATGAATTTATCGAGTGCCGACGTAAGTCTTTTACGAAGCCATATTTACGTACCAATATGTGCATATTCACGAAAATGCATATTTCAAATCTCGTGTCCTTGTCGCTTAACACTAGTAAAATTCTTGATGAATACCCTTAAGATTTAATCGAACTTGTCAAAATTAACTTGAACAAAGTGTACATTTTAGAAAAATTACATTTATAAAATCTCCTTGATTTGTAAAGATAACATGCTATCCTATCAATTATACGTTTCGCTTAAAATTATCGCTAAAATATCAAAAACGACCCCTCGATTAATAAGATAATTAATTACACAAGAGAATCATGAAAGAGCCAGACCTTTTCATTCACTTTGCGAAATTGTCGAGAGACGCGTGACTTCGTCTCAACTATGCCTAGAAATTGAAAGTTATAAATATTTGCGTAGAACTTCTAGCCAAAGACGTCCCTTATTTCACGAAATAGGATAAATAATGGACTTTTGAAGGAGGCGGCAATCCTAGAGTCCGCATAGATCAGTCGGAGGGATTGGGCTCGCCCTTAGAACAGGAAGCGTTCCTGCCGGTCGTTTTCATTAACATTCCGCAAATCCTGCAACAAATTAAATTACTTGTGCATTGCTGTGGCTAATGGATGCAGAGGCTCGGCGGAGGGGAAGTAGGCGGCTGGAGGAGAGGGCCGATATTGGCGCTAGGAAGGGTGGTAAGAAGGGTGGAGAGAGACGGAGCATAATCGATAGACTCGAGTTTATCTGCCTGTCCGCTCGACACAGCCTATGCAGCGCACCGTTAGATAAACTCGCGTCTCGTTGCAATTTGCGAGCATCTTTCGATGCCCCAATGGATGCCCCAGCGCTGAAGAATAGATAAACTAATATCATTTTTAAGGTGATAGCTTATCGCGGCAGACCGATAAATAATGGCATCGCTAAGAGCTTCACTCGCCGATGATTGGAAATAACTGTGTATTCCCGAGCGCGATCGCGTAAAATGCAAATACTCAGCTCATTTGATTCATCTTTATTAGAAATTTGCGTATTAATAAAGGACAGATCGAGCGGCATCGATCGCATGAAATAAAGACGACTTTGTGCGTGTCAATACAAATACTGCCGTTTAATAATAATAATCGAATGGCATTAACAGTATATGAGCTAAGGCCAGAGGGATCAGCCGAACACTTTGATTTCGAGATACATGAAATATTATTTCAATTACCTTTTGGAAAAAAAAAATCCATCTACCGCCTCGAATGGTTTTTCAAAGCGGCGAGGCGAAATGTTTAAGCTCATCCGTAAAATATCTCAGCGTCCGAGGCATTTTTAACGAAATAATGAACGTCAAATCACAGGCACAATGTATTAGATGGATGATCGTATCGGTCGGCGAGTTACCATTTATATAAACATAATCGGCCAGGTAACAAAGCAATGCGATTCCAAATATTAATGCGACACGGGCTTTCGAGGGACTCTCGTGAGTGCCCTCTCGGAAAAGCCGAGGGATTCCCGTTCCCGCCCGCACCTGCTTCGCAGTCAGGTCGCGCCGGCTTCCTCGCCCGCTCGATCGGAATCCGCGGCGCGTCCGAGGCTACGGCGCCTATGCATCGGCTTGGGGCATGGGCACGGGCAGGGGCAGGGAGATGTCGGGGGATAATGGGCTACGCTGGGAGTGATGCGGGACTAACCGAGCGGAATCACGAGCTCCCAGGAATCGAAACCATGCGTCACCCTGGCTGCCAACACCATCTGCATCGGGTGATCCGACTCTCCTTCTCCCACCGTAGGCCGCCCGCGCGCGCTATCGCCCACCTCCTACCTCGTACCTTCTCTCCCTCGGCTATACGCCCACCTATCGCTAGCTAGTAACTGCAATTTGGCTTTTACGGACCTGTTTCGCTTCGCGAAATCCATTCTGCCCCAATTTTCCCCCTGCACATTTGTATGCGAAGCTTTCTATCGGACTGTTTCTTCGAGGTGCTTTTAAATCCTGGCTCCTTTTTAATTTTACGAGCATGGATTCCCTTGTCTCTCGCGGATACAAAGAGGCTGCTCGCAAACCTTTCCATTCGGTTTCCATCCACACGAGCCGAAGAAGAGATCGATGATGGTCGTATACAGAGAGAGAGAGAGAGAGAGAGACAGAGAGTGTTTATGACTGCGTGCGGGGACTATGTGAAAACTACGTAAAAACTTGGTCCGTTGGGTGTCGCGGTGAGAGGGACGAGCAGGAGGGTAAAGGACACGAATTCACCTTTTACAAATATCGAGGAGTTGCTAGCTTCTCACTCGCTCGTAGCATTAACGCATTATCGCTATTATCGTTATTTTCGCTATTTTTGCCATTTTCGCTATTATCGATGAGAATGGGATTGTGGGTACGTATATTGGAAATCCCGCGGTTACAACAATAATCGTGAATTCTCGGAGGACGCGCAGCACTTAATAAAATATGCGAAGGAAACGCGGATTTGCGACTCGCACAGGCTACGGAAAATATTGCCGAGATAAATGATTGGACATTCAAGTTTGATTCTCGTTTAAAGCCACGACAAAGCGATATTTAATGGCAAAACTCCTTTTTATCCATCTCTACTAAAGCCATTATATAGGATGCACGTGTATTGAAACGTCGGGAGAAAAATCACGACGACCTTTCTCCAGGATGCTCGTAGCCATTGTGCCTCCGCCTATTCCGATGTTTATTCCGCGCCACTATACAATCGCCAATTCGATTGGAAGAATTGAAATCAGGTCCGCGGCCATCGTGGCGAGAAACTTTGTTATTACGCTGGCGCGCAACATTTGATGCGAAACGAGAAGGCGAGAGGAGATAAATGCTGAGGTCTCGCGAGGAGTGCGTGCGTGCGTACGGCGCAACAAAGTTCCAACCGAGACGCCATTGTCTCTCGCGGATACAAAGAGGCTGCTCGCAAACCTTTCCATTCGGTTTCCATCCACACGAGCCGAAGAAGAGATCGATGATGGTCGTATACAGAGAGAGAGAGAGAGAGAGAGAGAGAGAGAGAGACAATGCCGAGTCGCTGGCCGCTCAGCACACGAAAATCCGTCGCGCGACGCCCTTATCGGCACCCTCGCCCACCTTCGAGGCCCTTCGGCGTCTCAGCCGCATAAATGATGGCGCTCCGGTAATATCTATTGTACGCCCGTCCCATTTAATATTGTATTCCGCGCGGCGTAAACAATGGCAAAATGTGGATTAATGTACGCGATTAATCACGCTTTTGTCCCAGGGACGCGCGTTTTCTCCGCTCTCGTTTCTCGCGGCGCTAATGTGCCGTGCGAGTGCGCGAGCCCCGATAGCGGACATCGCGAGTGCAAGACGAAAGCGCGATACGAGGAGGCAGAAACCTGTATTTTCCCGGTAGTTATTAAGAGCCTACGCGCGAATTCCTGACTAAGTGCTTTTATAAGTTACGCCGATATTTGCAATTTGCAGGTGCTTCGAGGACGCGATGCGGCCAACCGGGCGCGCTCATTCGCAATGGGAATTTCTTCCGCAGGCTGAGTCGAGGGTACCTGGATTCGCGTTTTAGCGCGAGCTATGTTGGCTTCGGTTTTATGTAAACGCATCTCCCATTTTATCGTTCGTGCATTGCATAGATTATGTCGCGATGCGCACTTGGCGTTTGAGATAATCGTAGATTTGGCAAACACGAGTCAAATGCGAATTAATTGCGTGCTTGTGAGCTTTATTGTGTTATGACGTCTGGACCTGTGAATAAGATTCGAATGGATAATCCTCTCGATCGTAAGGCGACTAAATTCATTGATAAATGTCATTATAATTGATAAAGCATTGAAAAGCTCGCGCCGCCTTAATTAGAAATCAAATTATTCGAAAGCAGGCTGATAAAACCTGTTCGTGCATGGAAATATCAAATCGAAAATATTAAATAACTTAGCGTAAAGAGTATGGATTGCGCAAACATTGCCATTATTAATTGTAACTCCAATGTGCCTGATATTGTTCTATCATATTCTTCAAGAAATTATAGATGGCGGTGATGATAAACCGTGGTTTCCGATTAGCCATACATTCGCGCCAATTTTTTTATCGATTAAGCTTTGAAGCGGATAAAATCGCTCCAGTTGCAACTAACGTCACACGCATTCTTTCGCAAAACACATTAAAATTCTATTACCCTACTATTAATATAGTCAATATAGTCTAATCGATAGAAAAAATAATATTTGAATTAAAGTGCGAATCGTAGCTTGAGGGCATTTTGTTCTGATCTTTTCAAAAATTTGTCTAATGGTACATCCAACAGAAATACTACAACGGAACATTCGCTCAAAACTTGTTTAAAAATTAATTCTCCATAATTTCGTAGAGGAAAGTACGGCAGAAGCTATTCATAATCCCAGGACGTTGGATAATTTTCTTTTAACACGATCATTATTAATTATACTTCCAATATTATTAATGCATTATTAATTGAATGGTATTTATCCAAAGAAATAATCAAAGCCTGTAATTCATAATTCTTTGATCTTTATATTTATCTTGGCTATATAGTTGGGCACTTTTTGCTATAAAATTTATGATTAAAAGTAATACTCTACAAGTCCAGCTTCCATCAGCCGTAAAAATATTACACTTTAGTGCGTCGAGTGCAAGGTGGCATATAAGTATGGTAGTCGTATATAACATTTAACGCGGCATTTATATTACTCGGAAATATATCGCAAAGCTCTTGAAAGGTGCGGATAGCTTCTTCCTTTTTTCCTCCATCTTGCCGTGTCCCTCCCGCTACCGCTGATAATTATTTTTCTTCTTGGCTAGAAGTCGTCAGATCACAAGAGCGCGTTCATGTGCGCAAGTTGCGGAAAGCGTTCGGAATAATTAATCACCATGGAAGCTGTCTCGCTTCCTCGCATTCCGATTGCCTCGATTTTTCAGATCCACGATATTGCTATGGATGGGATGGCGTGTGGGTATTTTGGGGGTTTCTCTCTCTCTGTGTGTGTGTGCGTGTGCGTGGGGTGTGTGTGTGTGCGTGGGGGGAGGGGGAGAAGAAAATGGAAACGACAAAAAAGCCTTTATGTAAAGGACTTTTTTGAAAACCACTGCGAGCTGTAATTTGCGAATCCGTACAGTACAATACATGTGTATCGTAAATATGTAATGTATATACATAGGACAACCAATATTGTCAATGTTCGAAAATCCAGACGATCCATCGTTTTTCCTGCTCCTTCTATATCCTTCTTCTTTTCTGCCACTACCCCACAACGTTCACAACCAACTCCATCTCATCACCTATCTCTCTGTCACTCACTCACTCACGCACACACACACACACGCACACACACGCTCTCTCTCTCTCTCTCTCTCTCTCTCCCTCTCCCTCTCCCTCTCTCACTAAATTTCCTGAACATCCCCCACCTTCGTCCTCTTCTCCTTTGCACAACTATAGGCTTGTAATCCAAGCTAAAAAGCTCTTTACGTCTTCTCGAGAGAAGCCTGTCACCTCGAGTTTGTAAGCTTGAAAGCCCAAAGTCAATGTAAGTTTATTCTCGTTGCAGCGCCGACTATACAGAATGATAAAGCTGAAAAATATTTATTCACTTCAACAAAGAGTGAAAAAGCTTCTTACCTTTTTTCATTTATGAATTAGTTCGCAATGGAAATAAGCTGAAATCCATTTGCGTAATTTCATTTTATCCTTGTTCGACTTATGCTGCCAATGGAACTTCTTAAGGGGTGACTTTACCATCCATTTTATTCTCTTTTGTATTGCTTACTTTATATTATGTTGGTCGAATGGGGATCAAATACACTAATGCTCCTTCGTCTCGGTTGTCTTCGATGTAAGAAGCAACTAAACATTCAAAGAATTATAAAAATACTTTTGTAAAATCAATTGTACCAATTGCCGATAGCTGCTTTCGCAATTATTTTGTAACAAAGAAGAAATAATGATTTTAAAAAAAAAAAAACAAAAAAATACATTAAACTGTTTTAGAAGGAAAAATTTATATACGTACAATATTAAATGATTTTAAAATATTTACTTTAATTGTATGAATTAGGAGTTGTATAATTAAATGAGCAAATTATCGAGATTCGCTGTACGCCGATATGTTTAATATTTGTATGCTTAGACTATGATGCGAGTCCATGTTTGATCAAAGTACAAAACATTATTGAAGATTATTATGAAAAAAATGATGTACAAATTTCTTTACTATTCCTATCGGATTAATACGTAATAGTAGACGTACTTGTGCATATAATTCTACTATAAAATAAGTACATTCGGATAGCTGCGTATTCGAAAATCCATGTCTACGAGTGCCTTGATATTTCACAATGCTGATTGGCAGAACGGTTAGAAATAAATTTTCTCCAGCACAATCAATCCCTTCACTTTCATACAAAATACAAAGTGCTTGGCGCGGCATAATATAAAATTAATTGGTCGTTAAAGAAAAATGAAATTCAATTATCTGTCGGTTATTGAGTGTTGTATTTTCTCTTGCTGTGATACTCCATAATGTAATAACGGAGAGTGATTTTTCTCTAAATATATATTAGCCTAACATAGTGTATAGAGCAAAGCAGAAAGTGAAGTCTGAATAATAAATCACTAGAAAAAGGTTAACACGCGCTCTTGGATAAAATATGAGATATATAATAATTCCAGACGCCCCTCTTGCGAGATTATCATTCTCAAACTTTCAGCCAAGCCTATTCGTTGTATATACAACGGATGAAAGAGAAGGTAGTGACATCATCCCGAATGACTTTTGCGATAAGTCGAAGACCTTAATAAAATATCTAATTATAAGACGTTCACAAGTTGAATTGGAATGATAGAGGGAAGCTTTCAGCAATTTCAACATACATACGGTATGAATAAATGGCAGTTCGCTTTGGTTTTATGTAAAACCAAATTGCAGCGATAAACTTTGACGTAGTTTTTACAACGTTTTCGCGAGAGGTGATTAGTCTATCGACTTCCATTTTAATTTTTTCTTCTTCTCAATTTTTCTCAATACGGAAAAGCGAAGCTGTTAAGGTGACCGACTAATCGAGACATTATTTCATCAAATTACATTCGTTGACGACATTTCCATCGAAACGACAGTTTAAGAAATCATACGCAACTGTAACGTCGAAATGCTAATTTTTTTAAAAAATCGGAATGCGCCTGTCCCCCACCCCCCTCCCTCACGTAATCAACAATTACAAAAAGAATTGAAGCAGGCAGGCAGGCAGGCAGGCGCATACGCACACACATATCTAGCTATGTATATATATATATATATATATATATATATATATATATATAACCATCAACGGTATAATGATATTTACATAAAGATTCTTGAGAGTATTCTTAAAGGAAATATTCTTGCATCTTCGTAATTATATATCGAGTAGATGAAGTCGTTAAGCAAGGAAAGAGTAAATTAAGATTTTAATGTTTTAATCCAATTATGTTCATAATACATATGCCAAAATAAAGCAAAAGAGCGAGAAAAAAAATAAATAAATAAATAAGCCGTGGGAAAAAAAATCTATGTTTTAAATTAGAGCAATTTTGCGTCATTATCAATAATTTTCTTACAATAATAATGGCTGGATGGAAACATACGCGCACATGAGCGCATTTTAAGCTTCTATAATTAAGTGCAACAATATTCATAATAACAGATGATCGGCCAATAGAAGCAAGCAGTAAACCGATTTGCAAACCAGGTCTTCGATCCTTATCACATCGGCACAAGCGCATCTTGCCACTAGCGACCCCGCCAATCCTCGCCGAACAATTTGTCAACCCGGCGACACAAGCCACACAACAACAATGCCATCGGCCGCGCACCAATAGTGTCAGCCACGGGACACTGCATCGATGATGATTAATCAAGGTTCGGCCTGTTATCGCGCGTCCTTGATACGGGCGACAGGACAGGAGGAGTCGAGCCATTCGGGAAATCTAATGAATCAACAGCTCGGCCCCCGTATTCTTTCACGATCCCCCCCCCCCCCCCCCCCTATATCCCTCAACCAACTACACCACCTACACCACCCCCGCGATGCGATACTTTCGATGAGAAAGTCCGCGGTGATAAACGAGTTCGCGGCTCTAGACGCACGCGGAACAAACGAGGCCGGGAGGTGCGAAAGCGCGCGCGGGATTCCTAACCCGAGGCGGAATTAAGCGGGGCTCGGTTGCGAGTTCCGGGCCGCTCGGCTAATGCGCGATGATTAAACTAACCGCCTCGACCAATCACCCTGACGCGAGAAGCGCGCTCCTCCGCAGGACCTCGTTTTCCAAACGTGCGCCGTCCTCAAATTGACAATGTAGCCTGTGGCAGTGTCTTGCTTTTGTCCAACTCGTCGACTAGTGGAACGAGCGCGCGTGCTCGAGGCCGAAGACCTCTCCAGTTGGAAAAATACTCGCGTTATTGCGTGACAATGACGTGACGAGTGTCACTTCATAGTCACGTCCGATTGAATAAGCTCACTTTTCTCCGAGCTTTATAATTTCAATGTATCTCCGTGTTGTGCATTACCAGGCGAGTAGAGATTGTGCGTTAAAGCTTTGCGAGTGAAAAATTCAGTCACAAAATGCCTATAAATAAATCGACTGGTTATTTCATGAGAATTAGAGGGCCCTTGGATAAAAAAATTATTGCCAGTCGATGTAATATTGCATATTCGTCGCTCTGAATTTCGCTCCATTATTGTAAACTAACGAATTAATTGGCATTTATACGTTACGAGGTAGATGAAAAATTAGCTTCCCGATCCATTTTATTGCAATAATAATTGCAGCCAACCAAGTACACTCGACGGCTAAGCCAATAGATTTGGAATTTTAAGGCACTGCTGACCCACGTGACCAGCAGCATGCTCGCGGAGGCGCGATTGCCGATAATCCGCGATGCATGTTTTCAGACACGCGACATTAACGCGCCCTGGACTTGTTCTCTAATTTCTAAGGACCAGCATGAAATAAAGATCAGCCACTTTATCAAGGAAGCTACTGACGTAATAAGCAGTACGGCGTACGTGTCTGGAATCCTCTCGGTCTGCGCGTGTTTGCCTCATGATTTGTGCACCTGCTCTGGAAGCCTTTTTAAAACTTCTTTGTTGGATGACCAATGGCGAATAGCGAATGGCGAAAGTGCGAGAGATGGCTTCCGTTCCTTGTGAGCACACGTACGCGTAATACAAACAGAGCTCGAGCTAAACGAGTTTTCAGGCGCAGCTTAGCCGAGATGAGATAGATGCCGCTCCTTGGAGGCTCACTTCCAATAGTATTTCAATCCATTCCCTATTGGCACATTTAATTCATAATCCATGTACTTTGTTTAATCCATAAGTATTTAAAGGAGACGACCGTTGGCACTGGCCGTTAATGTGTAATTTTATCAATACATTTTTCATGAAGTCCTAAGAGTTTTGTGACTTGACTTAAAGGTACACGTAATGTCGTAATGATAGTAAAAAAAATGAAGTCTGTCACTTTTATCTATGTATGTATATATGTGTATATATCTTATATATATATATATATATATATATATATATATATATATATATACACACATTATGTTCTTATGTGCGCTTAATATAATTGTAATGCCTTGATTTCACAATAATTAATAATGTCGTTAAACACTATAATATTGAGAGGAAAAAAATAAAGCGTTAAAAGTTAATTTGATTAATTAATTTCGATTAAATTGTACGAATAAGCACAACAATTTACATAGCATAAAATAAATATGTATGATTATGATTAGATCACGTTTAGGTGAAGTAATTACAGAATCAGTCATTTACCGGGAATGAAGCATTAAGTATGCTGTATAAGACAGCGCTTAGCACTTTTATAATCATACCGAAAATTTACATTTAATGAGAGAAAGAAACTATTGAAAATAATAAACGGCCGCTGTATAATATTAACAAATATCAATACCCAATTAGCTATACAGAGATTAATTAAATCCTATTATAATAATATGATAAGGCGTAAAAGTTTCATTTAACGAAAGATACATTATTTTAATATATTATCATACCGTCGAATGCTTTTATTCGCAAGAGAACAAAACAATAAAGAAAAAAGAAATCCAATACATAATAACGCTGCAAAGCTACAATTTTGAAATGTTGTAATAATTCTATAAGTAATGTGGAAATTATACCGTACATTAAAATAACATTAATTATCAATAATTATCAATTTTACCATGATGAAATAAAAGGACGTATATGTGAGGATATAGTGGGTGGTGGGTGATGGGTGAGGGTGGGGGGGGGGGGACAAAGAAATATGAAAATGAAAAGCTCAATTATTCGTAAACTATTTATTTCTTAGTTACAATTCTTAGTAGAAATGATTAAGAATAAAAATTATTTAAATCCTTAAACATTAAAGTGCTTTATATCCAGTATTAACAAATATTTTTCCTCCTACTTACCAGTAAGTTCATTTGATTATTAATAAAACATATTTTTATTCCTATTAATATGATAAATATCCTTATCCAATAATAATGACATACTCTCATTAATTTACAAAAATATAATTTGCCATACAATATTTAAAGTTATATTTATAACCGACAATATTGATGGCAAGTATATAAGTTCTTATACAGTGCTTCAACGACAACTTGAATAATATAATAATAATTGTAGTATAATGAAATTTATCATTTCTTCAATTTAACCGCTAAAGATACGATTCATCCGTTGATTAGCGATAAACCTTCGTTTCGACGGTATTTTCATAATTTTTTTTTCTTTTTAATATCTTTTCGATATATTGAAACTTAATGGATTACAGATAATATTTTATCCATTGTTTTTTTTTTCATATATTTTTAATGAAAGACAAGGATGTGGAATTTCATGAAATTTTAATGAAATAAAAGGGGGGCATAACGTTGTCGCAATTACCAAAAAAATTATTATTAAATTTCTTTTCAAGAGACAACGATGTTGTTACAATGGTATTGGAAAAATACACTTAATTATTTAATAATCAATTTTGTATTAAAAGAAGGCGTACATTACTTTCTCCATTTATGAAATACTTGACTTTTTGCTTCTATATACTCAAGTATCTTCGGAACTTTTTAAAAAGAATTACAAGATGTTGTATTATTATACGTACTTCTTACTCATTCAAAAAGATTTATATCAAAGTATATTGCTGTTTTCAAAATATAATCGATATACGTAATAATTAAAATCCATCGACAAATAAAAACGTATGTTTTATATTTAATTGGATAAATTTAGTGAAAATGGAATTAAGAAGTAGGATAATTGTTTGAAATATTTCATCCTTATAAATATGCTTTCGTTGAAAAAAAAAAAATATATATATATATATATATATGTGTGTGTGTGTGTGTGTGTGTGTGTGTATGTGTGTGTGTGTGTGTGTGTGTGTGTGTGTATATAATTAAATCGATTATCAAGAATAGCATTTAAGGTCAGTAAATTCATTCTTTTGTACTTTTAGAATTTATTATTAATTATATAAGAACGTAAATGATTCTTATTTCAAAGATTACAATCAAGCCGCTACAATTAATCTTTTTCCTGTACAACTGCAGAAACAGTGCTGCAATAACTTTCGAGTTAAGGTTACATTTTTCTCAAAATAATAAATGATTTATTTAAAACACTTGCATTCATCACGAAAGCCTGTAACGCCCACAACAAAAGATACGCGAAGATATTATATTGCCCGTAGTGATACATTAAGAAAACCTGTTGATATTATGCAACGATCACGAGCACGAATCGCATCCAGAGAAAATTGAATTTCGTTAAAACGGTCATAATGTCACGACGGCACTGTACATATCATTCTCGGGCCTTACAATTTTCACAAACTCTTGCGAAATGTGATTATTGTTCTCGGCTTTTGTACTGAAAGAGGAAATGAATTCTTCATAAGCATGTAATAATTCTAAATATATGTGAGCACAAAAAAAACTCGATTCCAACGACGCTTATTCATAATCCGGTATTATGAGAAATTTAAAGTCAATCTTCTTACAAAATTCTGCGAATTTTATAGATCCGTAATCATTTATAAAATTTCAGCCAATAACATATACATATTTATAAACTTATTTTTTAAAACAAAAATTGAATTCACTGTTATTTGCATTGTTTTATAATGTGTATATAACAATATGAACTGTGAATCATGATTATTATTGTTATAACGATTTGTCATGTATTATGCTATTAACACGTAACTTATAATAAATCATTTATTTTTAGATCCTTAAGCTATTAGATTTTATATAATTTATAGGTTTTATCTTCAGCTCGTATTATCCAAGCATATTTAATACAATTAAAAACTTTAAAGTACCTAGCAAATTTAATTATCTTACGTATAAATGTGCGTGTGCCTGTGTATGCGTGGATCTAAGTCAAAATTTGATAATATTTCAACAAATTCTTTACAATACGATCTAATACTAATAATTACATTATCATTCCTTCCTATCCTTTTCATATGCTATTAGTCAAATAATTATTCTGGAAGTGGACGGATGTTTATAATGATTCTATTTTCATGAGCATATCGCCTTACAATGATGTATAATAATTTAATGTAAAATAGTTATTCGGAGTTTCGATTGTAAAAATAGTGGCAAACTTTCTCTTTGATTCGAAAATACAAAGATAAAGTGCGAGTCGTTTTCCAAAGCTATTACTTGGAAATTAAAAACGTTCGAATGTTATTATAAATCACACAAGAGGCATAATATTATCTTATTATTTATACTACGCGATCAAATACGTGAAATAAAATGTTTTATTCTCCAAGTAGGTAATAAATAAATTAGACTTTCATTAGGAATTTCTGAGACATTATTGAAATATTTTACACTTGAACTTGCGGCTTTTCGACCATTTTGTCAAATAAATTGCAAAATATTATGACACTTTTCATTGGACAACGGACTCTTTGAGCACAAAAATTAATAAAAGTGTGTATTGTTTTGTTTATTTTTTGTTTTGCAACGATCAAAAAAGACGCCTCGACAATAATCCGATTCAGCGAAACTGAATACATTCAGCTAAGCGGCAGACCCTAGTGGGCTTTAAAATACTAAAATCCAACGATTTCCAAGCGTTACGGAATCGAGATAATTTTGCAACGCGGAGCATTTAATTTGGAAAAAATGTAAAAATTGACGAGACAACGATAGAGAGAGAGAGAGAGAGATATATAGATAGAGATAGAGAGAGAGAGAGAGAGAGAGAGAGAGAGAAATATTCAAATTAAACGAGCCTCTTGCCGGAAATATGTTTATACTCCCCGCGGGGATGTCATTTTATTCGTCTGCAGATGGTGTCTTGCTGTTTTCGAAATTCAAATTAATGCACGAGGGTAATAACGTTACAATTCCAAGTATATCAATGCGCGGCATTAAGAGTCCAAGTCCTCTGACCAAGGCCGTACCGCGCACAAATTATAATGCCAGGATCGAAAATGGCCCGTGTCTCGGGGAGCCTGTATCCAGACCCTTGGAACAAGCATACGGATGGAGCCACGTAAATATGAAAAAATGACTGACATGTCCTGCTATTCTCCCCCTCCCCCCTATTTCATCCTCGGCTTTTATTGTTTTCCCTTTCCGTGTGCAATGGTCGTGCGCATAGAACACGTGTACTTGCGAGCACACCATCGACCGCCCACTCGCGCCTACTTCTTTATTCCTTCCTGGCGTGTGTCCTTATTACTACTTCTCGCGAATTATAAATGGTCGTGTGGCATCACAGCAGGCCCGCGTGCGGCCTGCGATCGATTTATACGCGTATCCAGGCGAGTAAGATGGACAAAGAGGGAGACACGTACGGCACGGCCTATTCGATCGAGGCGAACCCCGTTCCCGTTTTTACCGCACCGATCGCCCACGCGATTATCGATTCGGAGATCGCCGGTGTTGCATTATCCTCTTTCTCTCTCTCTCTCTCTCTCTCTCTCTCTCTCCTGCGCGTGTGTGCGCGAGCGCGAGGCCTATATACGGCACCTCTCCCTCATCAACCCGTTCCCTCCCCAACCGCATCGTACCGACGGCCCGACCGCCCCCTCGTCGCACCATCCCGCTCGATCTCTCCTTCTTTCACTACGACTTTCGCAATTATTCATTCTCACGCTAGAAAAGCCCCGCTAGAGAATATAACGCTCGGGTGTTGTGCATTTTGTACGTGTACGATGATCGAACAAAGAATACGAATCTCAAGCCACATTTTTGAAATTGATGAATTTAGAAATTGTTCGTCAGTGTATTATGTTAAGCGCGTTATAAAGTATCTGCGTTTAGATGTATGTAATGGGTGTATGGGAATGGATTGAAAGTGTCGTAATATTGTTTGGCTCCACGTGCTTATCGAAGAATGAAATGCCATTTAATTGCGAGAAGCGTGTAAGTGGGTGCGCGTCAGATAATGCTTTAATAAAAGTTTTTCTCCTCCAATCAAATTGCAATTCCTGAAACTCTACGGCTCGCATATCTCATTAATTTAATCGACATTATATGATCGATGAAAAATTGTCGTAATTAATGATATCGGAAAAGATTTAAAGTCTCTTAAAAGCACGTGGTTTAATCAATATTCGTTAGAGGAATGGAATCTCAATGAGAATGAAAAGAATGAAAATTTCATCGTTCGATTGGAAATTAACGAGAAGCATACACAGAGTACACTTGATAGAAAAAGATATTTATTACCCACTGACATTTTCATCATAATGCCATTTAAATTACATAATATCTAGCAATGTTTAAGCAAATGTTTCCATATCTTTGATTATCGTATAAAATTTATATCATCCAACGCACACATTCACGCAATCACGCATTCACGCACTCGCCGGTACACTACATTTTAACCTATGCTTTTAAATAATTAAAATTTTATTATCATTTGTATATAAATCATCGATCGTATGACGTTATCTAGTTATATAGATTTCAATTCTTTTGGACTAATACTATTAGTAGATTAATAGATAAGTAGAAAAATTTTAAATACTAACAATATTATTGGTGATTTCAATTGCTAAAGTTTACGGGGAAATAGTAAATTAACATACCAAAATTCAACGAAAAATTTTATTTCGAATACTATTTACAATTGCTCAATTTCTACTTAAACTATTTTTAATTTTAATATTTGCATAAATTTTCCTAATCGATTAACCTCAATATTTACTCAATTTATAAACATAATTTAGTAGGTTAAGAATCGCCAATTCAAATTGCGATAATTGATTAAAATATTTTATTGTAAATTTTTGACTGGATAACATCCGTCGCAACCACAAGACGATAAAGCCACGAATCTTCGTAAGCGATAGAAAAGAAATTATCAAAAAAAAAAAAAAAAAAAAGGAAAAAATAAAAAAAAAAAAAAAAAAAAAAAAAGGAAAGATTAAAAGAAAAAGAAAATACGGCTAAGTTTTTACCTCCCATTGCTCATTATGATTTTCCGTTCACGAAGCCAATACTACCTGTAACCGACAGGGATACACTTAGGAATAATAATCACATTCACAGCGGTAGCAATGATGTCGCAAGGGTCATTCCGTACGGGCCAATCAGCAAAAGCAGGGGGAGTATAACGATATTGTGTGGCTTCAGCGGTGCTCAAGAAGATGGCGCCCGACGATGGAACGAAAGATCAGAGACTATGAGTGAGCGAGCCAGCCAGCCAGCCAGCCAGCCAGCCAGTCAGCCAGCGAGTGAGAGAGAGAGAGAGAGAGAGAGAGAGAGAGAGAACGGTATACGTTCAAAGAGAAGGAGAACCGACTCGACACGGCGACCCTTGAACGCTTAGTCGTGTCCGCTGAGTGTTATAGCGGGCGAAGGAATTTACACGCCGACAACAAATACGCCCCATAAATAAATCCCAGGGACCGTGGTAGTAAGAGAGTCGAGCACTGCTACTACTGGCTATTAACATGTTATGGTTATTTAAGTAGCGCAAATAAATAACTGATGGTTAAAGAGAGTGAGATAGAGAGATATAGAGGAGAGAGAGACAGACAGACAGAGAGTGAGAGAGAGTGAGAGAGAGAGAGAGAGAGAGAGAGAGAGAGAGAGAGAACGGTATACGTTCAAAGAGAAGGAGAACCGACTCGACACGGCGACCCTTGAACGCTTAGTCGTGTCCGCTGAGTGTTATAGCGGGCGAAGGAATTTACACGCCGACAACAAATACGCCCCATAAATAAATCCCAGGGACCGTGGTAGTAAGAGAGTCGAGCACTGCTACTACTGGCTATTAACATGTTATGGTTATTTAAGTAGCGCAAATAAATAACTGATGGTTAAAGAGAGTGAGATAGAGAGATATAGAGGAGAGAGAGACAGACAGACAGAGAGTGAGAGAGAGTGAGAGAGAGAGAGAGAGAGAGAGAGTGAGAGAGTGAGAGAGTGAGAGAGTGAGAGAGTGAGAGAGTGAGAGAGTGAGAGAGTGAGAGAGTGAGAGAGTGAGAGAGTGAGAGAGTGAGAGAGTGTGTGTGTGTGCGCGCGTGATACGAGAGACGAAACGAAAGGAGAGGCGAGAGAGTATGTTAAAGATGTTTCCGACTCCCATTGGATCTTATGACACCACTCATGTCATTCCGTGCACTCATCCTTCTTTTTTATTATCTTTTTCATTATCGTAAACTACATCTCGAACTACCGACGGTGTCGTTTGATTACTTTTCATTTGAATTGCATTGAGTTTTGTGTCGTAGGGTCTATTAAATTAGACTTGGAGAAGCAATAATTTAGCATTCGTTACCTTACATCTGCATATTTCCACGATAAATCAAGTTTTATAGCTTTATTATAATAACATTAATTTCATTATATTGCTGAAAAAAAAAAAAAAAAAAAATGCTTTACGCAGTTTCGGAATATAAATTTTAAAAGTCGTCCACGTATACGCAGCATAATTTATTCTCAGCGATTAGTTACGTGAATTATGAACATTTTTTCAATTAGCCATTCTAACGAAGCAAAATGACGACTCCCCGAGCTATTATCAGCTTTTAGAAAGTGTGAGCCTTTATTCATCGTAGTTTCGACGAGTTGGAGATTGTCGAGATTCGTGAATCCCAGTGAAAGCCTAGCAACTCGACACGACCACGCTCAGGAACCCCTTATATATATATATATATATATATATATATATATCACAAAGGCTAATTTAATAGCCAAACAGCCATCACGAGGCGTCTTTGGACGATATCGAGCCACAAGATGATGGCGAGCGACGATCCAAGCTCCGCTAGATCTCCTCGCTAGCAGCTCAAACATCCAGCTCCAAATACTCTCCACGGTACGTCGTCTACAGCCTCCGTGTTGCGTCGATGGGTCATCGACGAGTCTTGCCTTAATGGGGCAACGAGCTCGGCACTTTGACACACGCGCTCCAGGACGCTCGGTATCCTCGCGCAGCGCTCAGGTGCGCTCGACATAATTAACGAGAGCTCCTCGATCAGACGTGCATCGGGGGAAGTCGCGCGCGACCCCGAGCTCCAACTCGCGCATCGGGTCTCCGCGCTGCGGCTCGTGACGCGCTGTCGACTCGACGAGTCGCATAATCTCCGAGTGATTTACGACGCGCCCGAGCGAGCGCACCGCGGCGCCGCGCCTCGGTCGACCCTTTTCCCCGGCCAAGGTCTTCACGTCGCGATGTATTTTTCAGAATCTACCTGCCAGGTGGTCCCTCGCCCCCGGACGCTTACACGCTTGGCTCTCGTTTCGTGTTGGCGATCGGCCATCACCTACCATCCCTCCGTCTCTCCCTCCCATCTCTTATTTCGGCTTTTCGACAGTCCCTTGGAGCACGTTGACGAGGGGTCTTCGAGTCCGCGGTATTAATAACCGACTGCGCAACAATGGAGCACGGGGAGCCCGCGCACCGTGCGCGGCGATATCGCCGCGAGTCGCGGGGGCGCAGCCGTCGGCCAGCTTCATCATCGATCACCGCGCGAGGAATTCATTAGACTACTTAGGCATCGATCACTATTTGGCCATTCGGTCCTTACTCACGAGACAAGCGTCCTGTTTTGACTGCGATCGAGCCTCGCGTAGGACAGCCCAGTGTCTTTGCGCGCCTCCTCTGCGGAAAATCCAGTTTGAAGGATGATCTTTTTAAGGATCAGGACGACTTATATTGAACTACGCCGATTCATTAATAATGTCGATGTTTGAGCGAGGAGGCACTCGCCTGACGTAAAAGGGCTTGTGTAATAGCCACATCTACTACTTGGAATTCTCGCTAACTTTTGACGCGACCTGGCTCTCGGCAAGGAGCAAGCTCAAAAGACTTTATATATATATATATATATATATATATATATATATGCTTGCAACAAAATTACGAAAAGAATTTTTTTTTTATGCTACTTCTATCGCCACTCCCTTTGACTCGCTTTTTTCGTAAATAAACGGCGCAATTAATCGCGATTAAAGTAAAAATTTCTATTGTTTATATTTTCAAAGAACGCTTAATATGGATTTGCTCATATTTTGTAATGCTCATATTTCTAAATATATATGTATATATAGTGTTTTATTATTTTTTTTGTTTAAAGATGCTCGCTAGTAGTAAAGTGTACTGATCAACTCGAGGTCAAGAAATTTTTACCGTTATTGCCTAATTTGAAATAGAATAATTTATAGGAATGCACTTTAGATGGATAGTTTTTTTTTTTGGTGGGGGAGGGGTAGGGGTAGGGGTAGGGGGAGGGGCAGAAGGTCGGAGCGGGAAGGAGGAGAATCGAGTAAGATAAAGAATAAAGTTATATCGATGCTTTTGGAGATTTAAAATGAAACGAATGTATTTGTGGCGTAATGTATTAACAGATGTTCTACTTGGAAATTCGCCTGCATTTTGTGGTAGAACGGCTCGAGGAGGTGTCTAGAGGAGTACCGAGTAAGTGAATATCACGCTCGATGGACTTAACTTAGATGCGTTATTGCGCCTGCGAATATGCCGTTGCTATTGTGCCTGGATTCGATCCAACTCCATAGTATCTGGCTAAGCAGGAGGGACTTTTGCTTTTGCCTCGCCGCGCTTTCACCGGCAATATGCCGAAAATATATTACGCGCATTGCTAAATATTTTGTCGCGGCACCTCGTGGACGATATTCCGATTGCTTTTAATGGCGCGGCTAGTGGGATTGGCGCGCAAGGTGGCTTTTATGCGACTAACGGTACACTTGCAATGGCCCAATAGACCCTGTGACGTTGAAGCTCAATATCCAATTGACATTTACAAATGTAACGGACGGGAATGAAGGGGGTAAGGCAGCTTAGACTATCCTGACACTTAGAAATTATCGCAACCAGTCAGCTCTTGTGTATTTGGCAGGAGGAATATTGAGAAAGTCGTTCTGCCAAACTCGTAATCTAATTTTCCGCTTCTTGCGTACCTCCGTTTATTTATGCAGGAGTTTACATCAACGCGGACGTTTATTCGATTTATCGTAAACATGATGATGAATTAATGAAACGTAGAGGCATCGAAAATGGCAAATAAATGAAAAGGCTCTCCATCATAAGTAATTGAAATTTATTACATTAAAGACAGATACGAGCTCGCAATACCGACGTTTCATTCGACGTTTTATTTGCCGTGCCCACAATAATGCCCATACGATAAAATTCTCATTCTTGTTAAGAATCCAAAGACATATAGCCGCTATTATACGCGTCTACGAAATCTCAACCTAAAAAGCTTTGTTGCGTATTATGCGGCCGGTAAGGCGAGAAAAGATAAATCGCATACAAGGTGAATATGAACAAAGATGAAAAAAAAAAAAAAAAAAAAAAAAAAAAAAAAGAAACAAAGAAAGAAAAGAAACAAAAGAAAAGAAAAGAAAAGAAAAAAAATAAGTTTGATTAGTCGATAATCTAATATTGACTTTAATACGAATCGTACATCAAGCGACTTTCCGCCATCCCAATCGACCAGCAATCTACGTTACCATTGCGTTCGAGCGATCAATCGCCTCAGATGAATTTCTCATGTCGACTTTAAGACGTTGTTGCTGCTGCTGCTGCTGCTGCTGCTGCTGCTGCTGCTGCTGCTCGAGGCTCGATAAATTATTAAAGGACAAGAAAGAAAAGGGCAAGTAACCGCTGCACGTAGCCATTGTCGCGCAATACTATGCGAAATAAATGCACTTGGCGTGCACAAATCCATTAGACGAAATACCTCTCGGGACTTCGCCCACCGCCACGTCCGACGGTCCGGCGGCTTCCTACCGACAATGGACCTCGTCTCTCGTTGGCCGCGTATTTGCGGACGCGCAGCCGAGGACACGTCCTTTATGCGTCCGCGTAATCCTGAGCCTCGATGAGGACGACCTCGCGCGCGCGTGCGCTCATCCAGTAGCCGGGAAAAAGCCTCGTGAAAAGCCGGGCGGCCGTCCTTCAACCCGCTCGGGCCCATTATACGAGTTGTACCTGCGCCTTGCGCGGCCTTGAGACTCGCAATGCGGCGATCGACTTTTCGGCAACGGGCTTCAGGCGCTCTGATTTACGGCCGAAAGGGCGCTGGCCCAAAGGCTTGCCCCCCACCCACCCCCCACCCCCCTCGCCATCAATATTGCGAATGAACCAACGTCGACCCGTTTCCTCGCTTCCTCTATCGAGGAGGTCCTAAGCCAAGGAAGCCGCAATAGTTGCCTCAGTTGCAAGTGCACAGCCTTTACGAATGGATCCTGGTTCCCGACGTCGTTCTCGTCCAAGGAGTGGACTTTTATTCGCCTCGACGGCTCCCGAGTGCCTCATCCATGACAAAAGTACGTACGTTAGGTCAAACGTCCATCGTAGCATTTCCTCGGTGTGCGTTCGGCTTTATCGCTTACAGCTCTTATTTCATGCTTGGCTGCAGGAAAGTAGCTGCGGCTGAAAGACGCGAGAACAGAGTTGAATTCATAAAAAATACGTTACTTTTACAGAAAGAAAGAAAACAATAAAGTATTATGTTGGGCCATTATTTTTACTCGATTGTTCTATGTAAATATGGGAACGGGAAAGTATCTTATCTAGTCATTTCGCCATTTCGTAACGTTCGAATCTATTTTTATAGCCTTTACTTTTTATTTCCACCGTACGATTCAGCAATTATGTCAGTTTATCTATATTATGCGGATTGTCTCACTACATGTAAAAGAAATGTTTTGTCAAAATTATCGACTGCTTGAAATACTTGATTTATTATAAATATAAATATAATGTTTGTGTACACAACTATAATACGGATTATTGTTCGAAACAAGCGATATGCATGTGCTAATTATAAGTGATTTATAATACTATAAGTTATATATAATTTAAAAATCATAATTATTTGTCACGATTCTTAATAACGAATACAGTATAAAATCTATTTTAAAAAAAAAAAAAAAAAAAAAATGCAACTGCATTGAAATAAGGAGAGAAAAAACATTGACACCAAAAGTCGAAAATCGACAATTGACTGTAACATAATTTTATTTTTGAGTGTTGAAATATTGATAGGCAATTTAAATAGGCAAACTAACTAGTATTAGCTGATAAATTAATAAAATAATAACTGTCAACTGTCTATTATGTATATTGAATTACGATTAAAACTGTACGTGCAAACTTTTCGACCTCGGACATCTGTCCACTGAATTTGCGAGATCACGTATAACTCTATATGTATTTATTTATTTATTCATTATTTAAGAGACATATATTTGTTGTTATATTTGCGGACAAACAGCTGTTAATCATTCTTAATAGATCAAAATATCTGGTTATACATAAAATATTACACGTAGGCTCTATATTTCTTTAACACTGTATTCAAATATGTGATCTAATTTTTAAAATAAAGATTAACAAATATTAAGAAAGCTAATTCGATACTCTATCGTTGGATTATGAAAATTTCACTTTTCATCATCATATCTGAGACGTATTCGTTTAATTAATTTTACATTTTGTATTATTTTTTTTTTTTTATTTTTCATTTGCTCTATGTTTACATTACGCAAATTGCTGCTAGATCAGTAATTTTACAAGTTTATCGTATCAATAGTCAATAATCATAATCATTTGCTAGCCGTAAATTAATATAGGAAAAACACAGAAAAATGCCAGATTAAAATTAAATTAGCAATGACTTATGAAATTTTTCGACTATCACTTTATTGTCGTATACATTACGTTTGCCGTTAACTCTAATAATTTGAATTATCGACGAATCCAAGAATTTTTAATGATAATTTCAATAGAGTCATACAATAATCGAGCTCACGATAGCACAGCGATAGTTTACAACAAGTAGGAGATGAAAATTTATTTTCGAAATGCTTCGATCAATCTCTGTCCTCAGCTAATGATTCGTACTTGTATTTTCACAATTATTTAATGGCCTGTAAAAAAAAAAAAAAAAAAAAAAAAAAAATCACAGAAGAAAAAGGATTATCAATAAGTGATTTTTAAGGGCGCTGGAAGTGTCGTCGTACGATAAATTTCTAATAAGCAATTAAATAAAAAATTAGTTATTTCGTATAAATGCTTGTTAAATGTAGATAAGAGCATTAATAAGCCAGGAAAATCCGTATGCAGGAAGCATGAAAAGACTGTAATTTTAATTAATGCTTTCATTCATTCATTATTTTGTCAATGCTCGTTAATACAGATTCTTGGGTATCGCATTATAAATTTTCCACAGCGATGCCTTTATTAATTAAGCATCAGTGTAAACATTGTGCTGGCACAAAGGGCTTATAAAAGGGCAAGGAGCGCGCGGCTCAATGTCTCGACTAAATGAAACGTGGCAGAATGCAAAAATGAGAAAAAATGCAACGACATCGGGTGGGACGCGGGTTATTAAAAATACAGGGGGTTTGGGGTGGATGGTGATGGGGTGGAGTAGGAGTCATGAAAGAGCAGTCTGAGATCAGTTCCACGTAATCGTTAGAGTTTTGAACAATGGCCTCGACGGAAGCGCAATCGGGCCAAGCGTCACGGAGCGACGGCCGCCGCCTCGGTAATGGCGGCTCGGTCGCTCGGGCCGACGGCCGTCGGACGATGGCGGCCGCTTACCCCGGGCGGAAAATATTCCCGTTCGTCGAATTCGGCTGAAAAATTGATACATTTCGGCGGTCGCGGCTCGTTAAAGCGACGGACGACTCTGCCAACGGCCGGCGCAGGGCCCGGTCGCTACTATTTATAAGGCCGGCGGCAGGCGCGGGGCGTCTATTTTTGTGACACTTTGCTCGCGCGAGACTGGCGGCTACGCGCACCCTGGTGTAACTACTTCATAATTAATCACTTGCCCCGCGTCATACGCTCTAATGAGTTTCCTATTATTTATTTTCGGTGTTGCGTCGGAACGACAATGCGCGGCTTTGAGTGGCGAGAGCGTATATCGCACCTACAACCTACTGTCCTTTTCACTTTTCGCAATTAAAGGGGGAGATCGGTGAGAGCGAGATGAAGAGGCACTTGGAACTCGTTGCGTCCTCTATCGCGACCAATGGATCAAAATCGTCTATGGTTAAGGAGACATTGCGTAGGGGCTCGCGAGCACGCCAGTCGCAGGCGCTCTTAACGGCCGTTTACGAGATTGTCACGTACGAGATGTCGAGCTATTCCTATCAATGCTGTCTACCCGAAATTTATTTCACACGTCCTCTCCTCTTCCAAAAACTCTTGCGTTACTATTACTGCTACAATAACAGCAATAATAGTGGCAATCGTTGTTATTATTATTAGTAAAAACAAAGTTAGCGCTGTCGGTGAAGCCTAAGAAATCTACGGCCAATTAATTCTACGAGTTTTATAGTTGAAAAGTTTATAGTTTGCGATGATATTATGGAGTAGAATAAGGTTTAATTAATCAATACGACGTGGGCAAGTAACGGCGAAAAAATTCGGTAAATTAATAGATTGTTAGATGAAAGAAAAACATTGTAATAATTCAATTTATGATTGCTTATTATGTTCTGAGACGCGAGCGTAATTTGGTTTCTTTCGTTCCTGTTTTTTTTTTTTTTACTTATGTATTTTTATTTTTTTTTTTTATTATTTATTTATTTTTTTTTTTTTATTAAAATCGGTGCTCGAGTTTAAACGTTGTCTATCGGGCGTGATAAGCTCGTAAGGACGAACGAACAGCCAAGTAATGAAGCTCGCAAGTAAGAAACTGATGAAACTGCGTGAAAATTTGTATGAAACCGCGACTCTCTGAGCTTATGGATACGCACTTGATATGATTAGTAACTGCTCCCTAATGATGATGATTTTATTAAGTCGGGGCTTTTCCATTCTCAATCGAATAACAGCTCGTCGTGCATTACTTAAAAAGACTTCGGAACCAATAAGGAGAAAGTATATATTACATTTAAAGATGGTCCAGCACACTTACGTATCCCTTCATTCGCGAGAGCATGCGTATCGGGTGCGCTGTAGCTAAAGCTCGAGAGCTGGAAATTTCCATGCCAGTCGATGATCTCATCCTTATCCTCTTTAAATTTTATTACCATCGATTACGATCGTAATCTGCAAATTATCTCGTTCCGGCATTTTACATATAAACACCAGTATTAGAACAAAATGGACGACGGATACATTGATGCAGTCGTTCTGCTCGATAAGTAGTTGGTATACGCAAGTGCGCAGCACTTTTAAAATCCCGTGTACACGTGAAAAAAAAAAAAAAAAAAAAAAAAAAAAAAAAAAAAAAAAAAAAAAACATGAAAAAAAGAAGCAAAATATGGGAATAATGAACGTATCGTGGCATCTTTGAACCTGCATACCCTTTACTTTTGCTCTTTACGGCTCTATAATCATTCGATAACTTAATAAAAGCTTCATTTTATCGATTTTCGAGGATAAAGATATTTGAAATTGTTAGATTATTTATCTCTCGGCCTCGGCCGTCACAAATTATGCAAATAAGCAAAAATACTATGAAATTAATGATTTGTTTAACTTTTATTTCGTCAAATAATCAATGATAATATGACGCTTTAATGATAAAATATAATCTATGTATGTATTTCGAGGGTTAAAAGTGATTTTTCTATAAAAAGTCCACAACCTTTTGCTTGAGAATAACGAATTATTAATATAATTATCGTTCTCGATCGTCACTGCCCGTATCGCCCAGAGTATTTTTGTTTCTAGTTCACTTCTTCCTTTCATTTCTTGCCTTTTACGACTCGATGATACTTTATTAACATTACATTTGTAAAAAGGTATTTTGAGAAGTATATTATAAGCATCGTAAGCACTCTTCAACGAAACTCATAATTTCCATGTTACAAGATAGAATGGACTTATCATCGTGATTTCATTTACCGTAAATGTTCCAAGATACAAAGTTGCATCAAATTGTGATTATAGGCGTTATTGGCTCTTTGTGATAATAGTGCCGCCAGCCTTAACATTCCCTCAAATATTAATATGCTAAAGCTATTTTTAATTACACGACAATTAACGAATTTAATATAAATGATTCGTGCTGTCCCATTCACAATGGCCTTCGCTCTTTCAAGGGACACTAACAATTAATCGATAATTGTTTCATTCGAGCATCTTATTATCCAAGAAGCACGGAAACGAAAGACGCCAAGATAAAGCACAAAAAGGTAAAAGCATAGAGTGGTAAAATATTTCGGCAGCGATCGATCAATAATTATCGCCTTCGATAATTCCAACATTGACCTCGTGCTTTGACAAAAGTATCGCCGCGCCGTATTATCACGAAAGCCAAAACGGCTAATAACGAGTTGGCTAAAAACACGACGGCCAATCGAAAATTTCCCTACGACGAGGCAATGACGCAGCCCGAGCAGCCATTTGCCTAAATATTTACTTTGAATCGCGACGCCGTGAGAACAAGCGCGGCTCTCTCCCGCCATTCGACCCACAAAAAACAAAATCTTTCGCGAAATTTTTCACGACATCGGCCCTCGCGTGTCGATAGCACCCCGCGCGCACCACCTTTCAGCGGGTGCGCACCCGCATTTCTCAACCCCTTAAAAAATGCCCCGACATTTGTAAAGGCCAGTGCTACTGCTCGACGGCGTTATATTTCGAAGAAACGAGCACCGGTCGCTGCCACGACACCGCTGTCGTCGGTATCACGCTCCTGCATGTATGACGTTATGTGCGCGAAAAGTGAAATATTCCTGTCGTATTTCGCCTGCGAGCGACGCCCGCGCGACAAATGAGTCCTGTGCTCGTGACAGACGCGCCCATGCCAGCGTCCAAAATAGCGCGGATCTTCGCTTCTTTTTTTCTCGCCTATCTATTGGCAAGTGGCATATGGATACTGCGTCCACCTTCATGGGAATGAGACTTATTTCGATGCCAGGGATACTATGAAGTTATTAAAAATTCAATGGGATATCGTAGAATGAGAGATGAATAATCCAATGGCTGAGTTAGAACGTTTATAAGACGATGTTCGTTGGAATTTCGTGGGAACATTCGACTTTGTTTGGAAATTTTGTGTACGCTTATTGAGTAAATACGAGTGCAAGCAGTACAAAAGTATATTTAACCAAAGAGATTTTTAAGGAAAATGCCACAGCCTGCGTAGCATTGTACACTAATAGAAACAAAACATATTTATTATATAAATACCTGATTACCATGGAATATAAAAGCATTATAAAGCAATAGGCGATGATATTTCAAATATTGGTTTGTTTTGAACTTTGTATTGCCATTAATGAACGAACGAACGAACGAACGAACGAACGAACGAACGAACGAACGAACGAACGAACGAACGAACGAACGAACGAACGAACGAACGAACGAACGAACGAACGAACGAACGAACGAACGAACGAACGAACGAACGAACGAACGAACGAACGAACGAACGAACGAACGAACGAACGAACGAACGAACGAACGAACGAACGAACGAACGAACGAACGAACGAACGAACGAACGAACGAACGAACGAACGAACGAACGAACGAACGAACGAACGAACGAACGAACGAACGAACGAACGAACGAACGAACGAACGAACGAACGAACGAACGAACGAACGAACGAACGAACGAACGAACGAACGAACGAACGAACGAACGAACGAACGAACGAACGAACGAACGAACGAACGAACGAACGAACGAACGAACGAACGAACGAACGAACGAACGAACGAACGAACGAACGAACGAACGAACGAACGAACGAACGAACGAACGAACGAACGAACGAACGAACGAACGAACGAACGAACGAACGAACGAACGAACGAACGAACGAACGAACGAACGAACGAACGAACGAACGAACGAACGAACGAACGAACGAACGAACGAACGAACGAACGAACGAACGAACGAACGAACGAACGAACGAACGAACGAACGAACGAACGAACGAACGAACGAACGAACGAACGAGTGTAAATAATAAAAGAGATTCGTTTGAAAGGTGTCCGTCATTATAAACGATCTATCGGAATTATATTAAATAATCGCATCGTTCTTATTAGTTTCCGTGGCCACGGATATGGCATTTATTTATTGGCTTTACAATGACGATTAAACGCGAGTTTAATTATTTGTTGAGAAAACTCATTCTTTTCAAGCTTACGGATTAATAGCGAATGGATTTTCCATCTTTGGACCATATGCCAACAGCTGCTTCTAACTATTCGTCTAATTCGTAATATTTGAATCCTCAAAAGTATCATATTAAGCCGACAGCGATCGCTCTCTTTGTAGATCTGCACATATGTCCCGTAAATCAAAGGCCATAGTCTTCGGCTGAAGTATTTACGACCTTAACCTTACTTTTATAATTATCTACCCGTATCCATATGCGCACATATTAATTTCATCAGCGGCAAAAAAATCGAATTACCTAAACAAACCATAAATTTAATTACACTCAGGCGGGCCGCGCTTAAGCGCATACTTCATCTTGCATCCCGAGTATCAGAACTCTCGGCAACATTGTGGGCTACGTTTTAAGAAGAAGCAGGAGCTGAAGCAGAAGTAGAAGTAAACGATGAATGGGCTACGTTTTAAGAAGAAGCAGGAGCTGAAGCAGAAGTAGAAGTAAACGATGAAGAAGAAGAAGATGAAGAAGAAGAAGAAGAAGAAGAAGAAGAAGCAGAAGAAGCAGTCGAACGTAATCTCCGGTTCTATTAAACCCTCGCCCCCGGACTGCTGTTACATACGGCGTAACTACCGATCTAAGTACGTTGCTAACTATCGCTTATCCACCACGTTACCGTCGCTCCGTTCGCATTAATCTTGAAAAAATATCCGGCGTCAGCCGTGATCTGGCTATCGCCTCGTAAAGTTAAAATCCGAAAGCTAGACAGGAGCTGCTATTCAGCTCTCTGGCCCGATTCTAAAATGGAAAATCATCGCGCACAAAAGTTAAGTCGAATGAGGAATATGAGATAAAGATGAGAGAAAGAGAGAGAGAGAGAGAGAGAGAGAGAGAGAGAGATAGAGATAGAGATAGAGATAGAGATAGAGAGAGAGATAGAGAGAGATAGAGATAGAGAGAGAGATAGAGATAGAGAGAGAGAGAGATAGAGAGAGAGAGAGAACAGAGATAGCAGAAATGCAGCGGAAAGTAGCCAAGTCCACTTTTGCTTGTTAAAACAACGACACTCGAGATAGCAGAAGTAGTACTAAAAAGGAATGTGGCGAGCGAGGTGGGAAGGGAAGATGGTAAAATGAAGGACGGAGAAAGAGGCAACTGAGAAGGATAGAGAAAAAGGTTGCACGGCAGGCCGTGTTACTTACAATATAGCGCGCGCGCCATGTCGTTCCCGATGCTGCAATTATGCGGGAGAAGGAAAGAGAACGAAATAACAAGACGCGCCGATAATGCGCCTCGCGTGTGCGTGCGCTTTGCGTTATAGTTATTGACCATTGAGGATGACGGGAAATGTAAAGATGACTTCGTGGAAATGCTTGCTTATTATCTTCCTCGGAATACTCAAACCGACATCTTCGAATGAGAAAACGTCTTAATAAGAAGAAGGATAGCTAATTTGACGCATAAATGGAATACTAATCGTCCATAAATTTTATATTAAAGGAATGTTATATCGATAAATAAAATCGATAAATGCCTCGAATGCGCCTGTAGTTCTTGAATTACAATTAAAATGGTAAATTAATACGGTTTGGAATTAAAATAATAATGTAATATTTATAAATGCTACTGGAATTATAATGAGTTTGATAATCATATATCATGATGTGAGGATGAGTAAGTAAAGTTATAGTTCGGTAGAGATGGATTTGATGGAACACAAATTTTATTTATCCTGATCATGTGCGAGGAATGCATTTTTATTTGAGCTAAATTTGGAATTGTTGCAAGATTTTTATGTAAAAGGTATCGCAACATTAATTTTATCTATTAATATAAACAATGGATTGTTGAGTTTCATGATTAATATTCAAAGTTAATCGATGTTTGAGTAAATTTTTTAACTTACGGAATACAATAACGAAAGCAAAAACGAAAAAAAAAAGGAAAAACTTAAATTTTTCTCTCCAAGTAAAGTAAAACTGTCTGCTCGTAAATTAAAAAAGACAATTTATGTTAGACGTGCTAACTAAATAAATGTCTCCGTTTACATGCGTGTAACGTAAATATATCGTACTTGTTAATTTTCTGAAGAGGAAAGCTATATGATTGACAGCATTAAGCAAAAATAATTATATTTTTATAATGGACAGTGTATGCGACTTATTATGACAATTCATTTTATCGTTACGTAATTATTCGACAAATATTCGAAGAAATTGTTGTTGTTGTTGTTGTTGTTTTTTTTTTCTTTTTTTTTTCTTTTTGATAAAGAACTTTGCACTTTTATTCTTGATTGAAGTAAAAAAAAAAAAAAGATATTATAATAAACCAAAGATTCAATTATTATCGACTTAAAATTCATTATCCTAGCATTATAATATTATAATATGTATTAATAATTTCATTAATGCGCATAAATACCGAATTTACACACTTGATAATCTATGGGCGAAAATGGAAGAAAAAGAAAAACATGATAAATCATAAGCAATGGTATTTCAGTAAAATAGATCATCGGTCATTTTATATTGCATTATACATAATAATAAATATACGTTCTTACATCATTGCTGTTAAAAGATTTTTTTAGTAAATAGTAATTTGAATATATTTCGAATAATAGTATCGACTGTCCACGTTCTATCATTGAACAATTAATTTTATAATATAATTTATGCTACTTTCGTCGATTATCGAGGGATCCAATACCAATCCAATCATCCAATACCCACAAAACTCGCGAATTGGCCTGCCGAATAAGTCTCACACGCATAATCTCGTGAGCATTTGTCGCTTTCTCACTCTTACGCAAGCGAAGAGCTTTTTCTCCTCTGGTAAAACAATAGATATTCAGCCACAAGATCGCCCGTTTGTTTCTATTCACCAACTTGTCGATTGTTTATAAAACAATGAGATTCCGAATGACTTTGCTAGTAGCTTACATTTTCTACTGTTTAGGCTCATTCGAGTGGGCCAGGCGACAGACGAAATCGAAATAGGAACGGTAGATCAGCGCGAATAATTTCCGTGGCCTTCGTGGCTTCGAGCGACCACCGCGCGAAAGCCCTTCAATAATTTCAATAAAAGAACTTTTCCTTTCCTCAATGAACAATCCTCGCGCTCGGGCCATGCATTTGACGTAGAGGAAGGAGTAATCTCGTACTCGCTTACGTAAAGCCTCGTCCAGAATACCGAGGCGAGCGATGATACGGCCGGGCCGAGGGGCAGCGGGGATGAGGGACTGCACGCGATTAAAATAAATAGATTAAACGCGAAGGAAGAAAACGGATAAATATACGCCCACGTGGATGGAGACTGGGAGAAAGTCCGCAGGACCGGTCGGCCGTTGGCGTGCTGCGAAGAGCTCCGGCTGGCTGGCTGGCTGGATTCTGCCTCACCGGGGAAGAGATGGATCATTCATCGCGGCGGCCATGAATCATCCTAGCGCTCGGCCGCACGCGCGCACGAGAGGGTATTGGGGCCGTGGACCGTGGCGGCGAAAGGGGAACGGGGGAGATGGGTGGGCGATGGTAAGGCGGGAGCAGGCTGCCGGAAGTTCGCTCTTCCGGCGCG
>NW_011948425.1:2352969-2368081 GCF_000503995.2 Ceratosolen solmsi marchali | reverse complement strand
TGTTTTTCCATTTTTCAAAAATAAAGCCAACCGCAGCACTGAGTCATTGTTTGGTCGGTCGGCCGGCCGGCACCCTCCCGCGGTGACTTCCTACTTTTATCCTCCGGCATAACGTAGAGCGAGGGAGCGCGACGGCGTAGCTGGCCGATTGGGGTGGAAATGGTCGAGGGTGGTAGGCGAAAGTAGCCGTGCCTCGACTCGGCGATATCTCTCGACGCGAGGGCCACGACTTTCACGGATCTAGGCTCGATTATTCGCCGATGCGTAATTTTCTTCCTCGTCCTTCATCGGCCTCTCTCTTCTCTCTCATGCCCAGAACGGACTCCGATCCAAATACGAGGGATATTCGCGTGCCCCGAGGGTCGATCCTGTCCACGGTCGGAAGGTGTTGTATGTCGCATGAACGCGCGGCCACGTCGCCAAATTACTTTTTAAAATTGTTTTTAAAAAAAATCTCTTTTATTAAAACATTACGTATAGGGGAATTGGTTTTGGATCGATCGGGAGCTGCTTTAGCGAATGAGAGGACGAGTCGCCTTCCACTACGGTCACTTGCTCGTATTAAGTAGTAATTTTAAACATTCGTCCATTGGCATTTGTCATTGGGCTTTAATCTTTATTCGCAAGCATTGTTTAATCGTGAAAAGTATTTCAGTTTTCTATTTTTCCTATTATTAGCATAAAACTCGAATATCAACAGACGGGAATTAAATGAAAGAGTTCGGAGCGAGTGTTATTAAGATTACAAGGAGGCTGGTGGAGGACAATAAAATACAATCTTCTGCGACTTAAGGTAAATGTGTAATGAAAAGTAACGTGCGCGCTATGAACGTCGAATGGGACGTCGGAATTGGGTCCGTTGTCGCGTTACTCCTGGCTGAAGGCGACGTCAAGGATGCGCCGGTAATTGTAAGGAGAGAGAGAGAGAGAGAGAGAGAGAGAGAGAGAGAGAGAGCGGAAGAAAGGGGCCACGACGAGACTACGAATCATCGGACGTGATGGGAATGATGACGCGTAGGTTGCGAGACGAACAGCTTTAACGAAGGGGGTAATTAACCCTTGGAATGTTTCATTAGTCAGGAAGGAACACCCCTCGTCAGGAGCGTCACGAGACGACACTGACTGTCATCTCTTCATTAAAATTACGACTTTATTATAATTACGTCCGTTGCCTTGTAATTCTAAATATTAATAAAAATATCGTAGTCTGTCTGCGTCTTTAAAAATTTGCCGTTGAAAAAGTGGTTGACGGAGTAAGGATGGCTAACTTTTAAACGCAGCACCTCGATGTGAATATTTTTTCTTTCGTCGTTCAATACTTGATTGCTCGCTCAAATTTCAAAATTGTAAAATAAATTGAAAACTATTTCCAATTTAAAATAATTTTTAATTTGTATTCAAATTGATATTTCATTATAATGCAGAGGGTGAATTATTCGTTTGGGATTGAGAAATTAAAAAATAAAAAGTTAAACAAAACAGGAGAAAGAACGGAAAAAAAAAATATATATATATAATAGAAAAAGAGTGAAATAAATGATCAAATAGACTGGAAATGTATCAGTCGGGCGGGGAGAACGAACTTATGTATTAGATAATTTTTCACTCGACTCTAACAAAAGTTTCGAAAAAATCACTCTCAAGGATAAATCGTTGACAATCGAGGGCCATTCTATTCCTCGAGCGTGCCCTATAAAAGTACTCTATGGAGTAAATAGGACGCCGGAGTGAGGAGGGCAAATGTCGTGGCCACCAAGCCTAAGAGAGTCAAAGGTCCACCTCCTACTCGTCCCAGAGCCATTTTCACATTTCAAAAATCCTTGAAAAGAAAGTATATTAGGACCGGAAGACGCAATTTCGTATTGCCCTTTTCTTTCAGCGCGAGTCGGTGGTAGCGACTACCGGTGATAAATTTCCCCGTAACGTTCGAGTCGTCGAAGGGTCGAGAGGCTTGGAAGCTCGTCGAGGTCCATTGTCCCCAAGGTTAGACCTGCGCGGTTACGAGAGATGCCGAAGGTGACCCAGTTACGTCATGTAGCGTCATGATTTCAACCAAGTGCGCGCATCCCTCGGTGTCCCGTCGACGGGCACCGACTCTACGAGAAAATGCGCTCTGGAGCCATAAATCGCTCAAACGGCGAGTACTGTGGATACGGCGTTATGTACGGTGGATCGCACGAATAGATCATACACATGGAAGGAACTCTTACTGGTCTCGGTCGGTTTATAGTCCAACTGCTTTCAGCCGCTCGCCTCAATTTTTCCTTCCACCCCTCGCGGCGGCGCCACCCCTTCACCTCCTCCTCCTCCTCCCAATCTCTCTCTCTCTCTCTCTCTCTCTCTCTCTCTCTCTCTCTCTCAATAAATGTGCTTTTAAATACGGGCCTCGCGGGATCGCGAGGATTTATACGTATCGCCGTCGTGTGGCATCTTAAAGAGAGTGTGTGTGTGTGTGTGTGTGTGTGTGTGTGTGTGAGAGAGAAAAAATTACTCTAGTCAGAATGGCCCAGCAGAATATTATAAATGCAATGAGCGAGCGCTGCGTTGGTATTTTAAATTACGCGATACGAATTAACCACGTACAAAAAATTTAAAATACAAGATTTATCGCGGAAGTGTTTTATCACCAAATAGGAAATTTATGTTCCCGTGCAGCAGATTTCCGACGAATGCCCGTAGCGCAATTTAATTGTCCTTTTTCATCGAGGAAGCTTATTTCCCAGCGACACTCCTTACAACTTGCGGGCGTAGACATGAGCGGACGAAGCCCATTGTTTCCCCTTCAGCAAATGAAATATCAATCAACAGTCAATTACAATAAGCGACGCTGGATTATTGTTTCGTTTCCACATTGTTTTATACATTCGTTTTTAAAATACAAATTTCGCGGTATAATTTATTTGCATTACGATTCTTTATTTAAACAACAATAACCAAAGCTATAAAGCATTCGTGAATATTACTTGTCCATTTGTTTTGCATTTGTGGAGAATGCAGAGGAAGGGCATTTCGTGAAATACGAATACATTGCCGAAAGCTTTCGAATCTAAAAAATTCTGGAATTTTCGTTCCGTTCGCTCGGACAGTCAACGATAATAACGATCGAGCGATACTTTGGTTATCGCGGTTATAGGTCGTTTGGAGTTTAGAGGTAGGGAGGGGCACGGTGATAGGGACGAGAGCGGGCAATTTATTATCGGACCGCGTAACGTCGCACATATAATTGAAAAATCGCATAAATCGAGGAGTATGGCGAGGGCACATGTGTCTGGGACGGCTGGGACCTTGAAAGTTACAAGGCACGCGCTCCAAGCGCAACGAGAGAGAGAGAGAGAGAGAGAGAGAGAGAGAGAGAGAGAGAGAGAGAGAGCCTTTTTCCCGATAAAGCCGAAATCGACGTTCCGAATGAATCATCAGCTGGCATGTAAAGTCGGCAGGAACTGGGCGCAAAATCAAGGTTGCACCGGGGGATGCGAGCGTAATGCGCGGGAGCGTGAGCGCGAGCAATGAAAGCTCGGCAGCAGCAAGTGGCTCGTACGTCAGCCGGTGGCTCGTAAACGTCAGCGGTGTCGCTCGTAAACGTAAATGTGACGCTATAAGGGATGTAGCGCCACCTACATAACGTCGCATATAAAGGACTGGGCCAGATAAGCGGTTACGTGTGACGATGGGAAAGGGTTGGGGATATTTGTGGGGGAGCGGGGGGGGGGGGGGGGGGGGGGGGGGGGGGGGGGGGGTCGATAAGGCTATAACCGTGGTTATTATCACGAGAAAGGGCGGATTGTTAGGAAAAATCATCAGTTGGACGTGGCGATGCTGCTGTGGGTATGTTGTGGCAGTCGGTGGAGGGCCGCGACTTCATCGTTTTTACGCGGATCCGCGACCGCGCGGCTTTTCACCTCATCCCCCGTAATTTACAGGTCCAATGAAATTATGCTCGAGTCGGAGAATTTATAGGACGCCGAAAGTTCAGCGGGTGCCTATTAAATTGGTTTATCGCCGTGTGATTTTCATGGCGCTGCCCTATGTTTGCTCGTGTTTTCTTTTCGTAGGCGTCCTAGTGGAATTATCGAGTTACGATTGGATTTTCGGGCAAAGGGGGCGTGCGAGTAGCCTCGATCTGATTGTGGATTCGGGTAGGCACAATAGGCTTCGTTAGTCTCGTCGAGTTGCGTAATAAATGTCTTAATGATGCTCTCGCTGTAATGCGCGTCTTGATGTAATGATCGCGAGGATTGGAATGAGTGGTCCTGGCATTGCCAGGAGCGGGAGGCCATGCGAATGACACGAGTATCGTGACGATAAATTAAATCAGCGGTGAATATAGGAGCGGTGGATCGACAAAAGCATTCATCCACTTTTGAAAATTTCAACGCGCCGTGTACACGTATACACGGAAGATAATCTACGTATAATGGAATACTCGCAGGGGCGTCGTCACGAAATGAAAACAAAGCAGTTAATAAATTGTCGGCAGAGCGAAAGAGGAATGAGATTTAGGGGTGAGGAGTTGGTTGTGGCGGCGTATTATTGAATGGCATAAAGTAAGTAAGTAAGCAAGTGTGTGCGTGTTCGTGCGAGTGTGTGGCTCTGTGTGTGTGTGTGTGGGTGCGTGTGCGTGTGTGTGTGTGTGTCTGTGTGTGTGTTTGAGGAAGAGAGAGAGAGAGAGAGAGAGAGAGAGAGTGAGTGAGAGAGACAAAATAGCCACGTGGGTTTCGGCTAGTGATTAAAGCCGCATCCCCGTATACGCGAGTCAAGCGCCGTCTCTCTCTCTCTCTCTCTCTCTCTCTCTCTCTCTCTCTTATTTCGCTCGAGATAAAGAGATAGAGGGAAGTTCTAGTCCGTTCTGGATGTTGCGGGGGTTCGAGCATGGCAAGCGACTACGGGACAGGATCTCGAGAGGGAGGAAGAGAGAGAAGGAGGAAAGGGAGAAAGCGAGGGTCGGAGGGACAGAAACAACAACGTTCTGTGTTTAATCATGTTTCCTGCCGAGCTCGCGTAGGGACATTCGGTCGTGAGGGTTGGTCGACAACAACGGCAATGGCGTTGGTAGTGTGAGCGCGAGGGAGAGTGAGAGAGAGAACGAATTTGCATAACTGGGTAAGCTGGAGGAGAATGCTGAAACGTCCGACGCGACGTCGTCTTGAGATTGCTGGCGATATATTTATCGGACGTTTTCTCACTTGCTCCTATGGAATGTAAATAAAATATTGTTCCGTCGGCTTGGACTTCTGACTGCATATTTTTATTTCACTCAAATTTCGTCGTTATTAAGAAAGAACAATTGCTTGCGTCCGCTACCGAAATCAGTTGAGGATAAATGGAATTCAGTATTAGCAAAGTATAATTATACAATAAGTTTTTGCTTCAAAGGATTTACACTTTAGATACAGAATGTTTATACGGATATATCGGTATTTTGTCGCATTTAATGCCATTGACATATCGGCTCATCATCGGCTATGACTTCTGCATTATATCCTATGGCTTTAGCAAGGATATTTTTCTATATATTAAAATACCTCTTCACTCGCAATCTGAAGCATTTGCATATTATAAACAGGTTATAGCGGTAATAAAAATATTGCCTCTACAATATTTATATATAATAATGTAAATGAATGCATTAGAGTGATAACTTTTTTGCTTAGGCGCTTCTCCTCTTCTTTCATAAAATATATTCAATCATTTGTAACATTCAGATTATGCTCAGTTTATCTCATAAATCACTTTGGACCCTTCATCTCTTAGCGAAGCAGAACAATATTAAAGAAACTCATTACAATATAAGTTTATGCAGATATGTGACTTAGATTTTTTGTCAATTATTAATCGCTCGTAACGTATACTTAAAGCAGTTACAAGATTATAGTGAAAATTCAAAGCAAAGCAAATTATTAACAATCAATGTTATAAATAACAATACAATACGCTACACTTTATTCCAAGCAACAAGATACCATGATACCATAGTGTTATCATTTAATAATGTAAGGATTATTTTTTAAAATTTCAATCGTGTACATTGTATCTCAAGATAATATTTCAATAGACAGTGACGTTTTTTCTTTTAAAAGTTGCTCTGAAAGTAACTACAATGATTAAATCGTAAAAATTAATTCCATACTATCTATCGATTGGAATCATCATAAAATTCTTAAATTTATAATTAAAATCACAACGTTCGAGCTTTCAAAGCAATTCTTAAAAAACCACAACCATTCCCGCCTATAGCCATGACAAAGAAAAAAAATGATGATATGACAGGTAATATTTCTCATCTAATTAAATAATAAATAAGTGTAATGTCATCTCAAAATAAGAAAAATTTCTTACCCTCCGAAAGCATTTACAATTTCATACTACTACTACTACTACTGCTACTGCTACTGCTACTGCTACTGCTACTACTCCTACTCCTACTACTACTACTACACTCACTGTAGCCCAATGCTCGATAATCTACGTAATATATCTTAATGTCGTAAATTAAATTCTTCGTTAAAATATTTTTCTGTCCAAATCATATAAATTCTTCTTCGAGCAAAACGAAAAAATATTATAATCAGCTCGGTAACGGTGTCGGATAGTTCTCAACGTAACTCTCGGCTTATGTCAACAGGCGGCTCCACCTAACAACCATAAAATTACTATCCATTTATTTATAAGCGTATAAATTTTCACGAGCACAAATACATTTTATGGAGGCCCTTTCTTCGCATTCTTCGCATCTCCCATTATCCGCCTTACCAACTTCTTCCACGCCGATCGTCCCTGGAGTGCGCTCTCGCCTTTCCATCGCATAAAGTTACACACGCGCACACGCGCACACGCGCACACGACGGCCGCGATAATGCAAAAAACGGGAGATCGCCACGATATCTCAATCGTGTGCCAATGAAAAAAAATAACAATTTGCACGACGCCACCCAGAATGATGATTGCGTCGGTCGTCATGAGGTTGGTATAACCGTTGGTATTAACCGCGCTGTGCGCACGAGTACCAAAATTATAATAATGATTCCGTAGCGTTTGCAGTTAAGACATTAGTTGACGTATAATTTGGGCACGGAAAGTAGGCGCGAGTGCGTTTATAAAAATCTCTCGTGTAAAAAGGCTGCCTGTGCAATTCGCCGATCAAAAAAAAAAAAAAAAAAAAAAAAAAAAAAAAAAAAAAAAAAAAACAACATAAAGAAAGAAAGAGAAAAGGAAAAAAAATAAAACGCGTATTATGGAGATGTGGCGTATGTATGTTGGAAATTGTTGTTGATGCGCCAGTATGGATACGTGCATTATGTACGCGTGATTACGCTAATAAGAAACGAATAAGAACTCCACGAGGGCTTCTGGGACAATAATTCGATCCATCATTCCATTTCTTATCCCAATTTTCACTTTACGCAATTGGCCATTGCGCTTTTAATGCGAGACCGGACATTGCTTATATGATTACTCGAATGAACGTTACGAGTACATAAGTAAGGATTTTACAGGATATGCTATACTCGGGATATACGAATGACATTAATACGATTTCATTTAATTTCATTACCTTTAATGATATTGATAATGTATTCATGGCATTGTATATTGATAAAGTCTACGCGTTTTAAACCTAATTTTATTACTTTCTTTATGCCAATTACTTATGCCTATTACTATACAAATAAATCTTTTCCATGGCGCACCTTAAAACTCTCTATGTAATGTTGAGTAGTTTTTTGAGATATGAGAAACTTAGACTATACCGTTAGATTATAATTTAAGGACTTTTCATTGAACAAAGATGGGCGAGTAAATATCAAATGTAATTGAACTTTCTTTGTATCAAGCAAAGTGACTACGAATTACAAATGGTCTGTTAAATTCAAATGTTTCTTCTTCATTGCATTCCAATATATGAATCTCTTGGAATAGGATTGGAAAGGAGCAATAAAGTGAGTCGATCACCAAGGATCCCGTGCGAGGAGCAACGAAAAAGCGAACAAAAACAATGTACCCAAATAAAATACGTGTATAGATCGAGAGAAGATCGTGCAAGGTTATGGGAGTTACAGCAAACGAGGAAGAGAAGAAGTGCAAGGAGGAAGAGAGAAAATGATGCAAAAGCTATGGCTGGCCGACAGAGATAATAATCCCTTGTTCTGCTGAAAATTACAGGACCGAATAAATGAATAGTTTACGAGCAGCGAAAATGAGTAGGTTAAGGTATTAACCTTCATCGGATTCGTTGGTAAGTGTGCTCACGTGCGCCATCACGGACTTTGATCACCTTTCTCATAAGCACACGCGCGCGCGCGCGCGCGCACTCTCTCACTCAGTTTCGTGCTTGATCTCTTGTTGCATAGCTACGTGGAAGGGATTTTCTTGCACGCGCATGTATATTAGACGCAATTATAATCGGACGCCGAATCGCGCGAAATATCCACAGCCAAGTGTATAAGCGAAAGCTGAACGTAAAACCTCGTCGGGGCGATGTGAGGAAGAGTGAGGGAGAGGTGAAACGTTGTAACTTGATTGCGGTTAGCCACGCGGCTATTTATCCGACAGGCTACACTGGCAGCGAGAGAGGGAGAAATAAAAGGCCCATCGTAGCACATAATTGACACCGCATATCCAATCTATTAGTGGGAGTTCACAAGTTTCAGCGATTTGTGCCTTTGCTTGCCGTTTCTCTAAGAAAATCATATTAGATTACAGACATCTCTCATTGTGTAATTCTCATTCTACGTCCCTTGTTGTTTCCAAGCCTTTTGTGATGCGTTGTGAGTTTGTGAAAAGCTACACAAGTCACTTAATTTGCGAACGATGCCGGCCTTATCTAAACGTTTGCCCCTCGATTGCACACCATTTCATGTTAATTCTCATAGAAAAGTGAATGGAATGCGCATAATCCGCGTAGGACAACAAATTTATGAACATGACGATCTTATTTATATTTCGTGTTCGTAAATTCTCTGAAATTAATAGATAGGGAAATCGTTCTTACGGCGCATAAAAAAAAAAGGAAAAAAAAAAAAACAAAAAAAAAATTGAGTAAAAAAATTGAGAGCTGCATGAAATATTTTTGGTACTTGTATCATATCGTCTCACTCCTAACCAACAAAGATTTACTCTTTTACATTTCAAAGGATGATATTAAATTTTTCTCCTTCATGACATTCGCTCGTTATATAAATCACGTTAAAAACAACAAGTGTTTGCTCAGCATTACTTACAACGGTCAATGCTTTATCAATTATTTTCCTACTCCATAACGGAACGTGTTATTATTAACGAAGGCTTATCCGTCACCGATCGATGTATCGTCAATTAATTCAAGATCGATAATACACGGTCTGCGATATATATTTTCCCTTCTGTCTATTTTACCGTAACCATCTTCTTCGACTTCTATTAAAATATCGCTATCGCGTCGGACCAGCTGACTATCATCGAATATCATTTATTATTCCGCGTTCATGATTCGAGATATCTCCTCATTGTCATAAGCTTATAGTCTCGTGGTGATCGTTTAGAGTGTTGGTGACGCAGGCACGCGTGTACTCATTAATGGCCAAACAAACCGTAAAAGTCTCGAAAGGATTTTCATTTAAATGGCAATTGCAAGCATTGGAGGCGCTCTTTTTGGAAGGAATGTAACGAGAGACTCGATCGCGCAGCACGAGCCGTGAAAGAAATCGTCGAAGCGCAGTCGAGTATCTCTCGATACCGTCAAAAGCTGCTCGATCCCATTGATTATGTCTCCCGCCATGTAAATAACGAGCCTTCGCACTGCTGGTTCGAGTCCACCCCGAGTCAAGCGTAGCGGGTGTCTTTCTGTCTGTCTCTCTCTCTCTCTCTCTCTCTCTTTCTCTCTCTCTATTTCTCTCTCTTTCTCTCTCTCTCTCTCTCTTTCTCTCTCTCTATTTCTCTCTCTTTCTCTCTCTCTCTCTCTCTCTCTATATATATATATATATATCTATCTATCTGTATCTCCGTCTTCCCGGTTCTGGGCGCGACGGCTATCGATCTTAGCGCACCGCGAGCCCGATCGCGCGGCTTTGTCATGAGCGAGTGAAGCCCGCGTGATTATTAGAATGAAAAATTGTCGACGGACGCCGTGACCGAGAGTACCGCCGCGCCATATTGTAATGAGCGCTTATTCTCGCACTGTGTATTCGGCGAATAAAATATTTGGGGCTCCTTACGGCTAATAATAGTATGAGGAATAGTCTACTGCGGAACGAAATTGTTTTCCTCGTCCAATTTCTCAAACGCCCGTGTAAAATGTTATGGCTTTTATAATGTTCAAATAGCGTTTTTAAAATGTATGTTGAAAGATAAAAGATTTTTCGGCCATTTCATGATATACAAATATTATTCAATCTAGATTGATGCTCTTGAGGTTCGTGCTCAAGCACAATCCCGCAACCGTAGCTAGAAAAGTAGGACTTTTGAAAACATCATTGCGTTGATGTAATAAAAAGAAGAGAAAGAAAAGAAAAAGTAATACACCATTTGTAATATTAAGAAAGATTCGTGTTTAAGACATTATGCATAAGCCTATGTTACTGTACTTTGTACTATTACGAATTAGAAATACATTTCAACATCCGATAAATCATTACATTATATATACGTGTGCGCGCGCGTGTGTATGTTTGCATGTATATAATGTCAAATTTACGTAATAAAATATAAAATGAACCGCACAATATTGATAATATATTTATTATGAGATTCTTTGCTATTGTTTCTATAAACATAAACTTTCTAATAATGTAACTATATTGTATATTATCAGCCAATCATAGATGTTATTATCTATCGAATCAAATTTATTATATTGAAAATAATATTTTAAGCGCATTGAATGCAATTGTTGGCCTTCGGTCGACCACATAACAATAAAGGAAATTGATAATATCCATAAAAACGGTTAAGATTAAAGAACGGATAAGATTGATTAAACAATCGATTCGAAAATGCAAGGACTTTTCGCCGAGCCGTGAGATAATAATTCATTATCATTTAGTAGCGTCAGCTTAATAGCACGTGAAAAAAGAAATATACATATAAGCGACCGATACGCTATATAAACTAGACATTTACTTAAGGGAAATTGAAGAGTGGTGCATCAATGAATGAAAATGTCCCGGTCGTGTCATACTTGGTGGTGGCCAATGGATTCGCGTGGGAGTCACGAGCACCGCACCAAAGAAAATGCTGCCATCCCCTATCGGCCCAACACGGTCCAACTCATTACTCGACGGCGAAGAGCAATAATAATAATAATAATAATAATAACTAAGCAGAAAGAAATTCCGAGGAATTATGAGCGGATCGTGAGAGTCGGAGGAAGTGAGACGGCGAATCCGGGAGGATAAGAGCTACGAAGGCTGCAGCAGCCGCCCGGATATGGATATGTCGGGCTCAACGAAGACGGAGCTACTCGGAGCTGATGGATGACAAATGGCCCTTCCACGACGCGTCACTCTAGTCGCTTCCAGGGGCTCCTCCTATACGTGATCGACCATGGAACTTCGCGACTATGGAAGGGGGTGGAACGACGGGGGCACTGGCGGCTGAGAACGAGTCAGCGGAGATAAAATGGGACGTCTGATCCTCCGTCGGAGAGCGAGTAAAAAGATCGCGCGCTCTCTCCACGTCCCGGGAGACGGAAGCAGGGAGCGAGAAAAACTCGAGCTCTCCTCCCCTAGCTCCAGCGACCTCCATCGCGTGCGCGCACGCGCCTTATCTATCTCTTTCTCTCTATTTTCTCGGCATCTACCCCGCAGCTCTTCACACAGCTTCATCCACCTCCTTCAGTGAAAGAAGAAGCCACCCCCTTGGAGAGAAGAGCAAAGAAACTTTGAAAGGAAAGAATATTCGCTCTTATGTGTATTATACCCTCCAAGTTCTTTGTCTCTTTTACTCTCTCTCTCTCTCTCTCTCTCTCTCTCTCTCTCTCTCTCTCTCTCTCTGTGTATATCTCTATCGGTCCATCTCTCTTTTCCTCTATTTCTCATTCGTGCACAGCTTTTATTATTTCCCTCTGTCACGTTGCTACTCTTAAACAAAATGTATTATCAAATTGTACAGATAATTATAGCGTTTAAGTGAAAAATATTTGTAACTTATCGACGTTAAACATTATTGATAAATCGTGTTTATTCACTTAACTTGCTGTGCTTTATTTCCGATTAGACTTGATTGTTTTAAATGGGAGAAAACGATGTATCAAATGCATTAATAATATGAATGCCATTGGATTGTCCGCGGTGATCTCGTACTTGAATGTAAATAATACTTGGCAGTACAACTTTCTTTTGCATATGTTATTAAAAGAAAAGGCAATGTTCGTGTATTTTGCTTGGCAATCGATCCGGTTTAACTGGCCATTTTTATTTATCAAGTGCCATCGTTCGTGAGAAAACAAAATCAATAATTCACAATCTCAATGCAAATCATTAGCCGAGAGAATAATCGTTCTGAAAAAATTATTAAAACAAGCCAATAATATTAATTTAAAATGCCCCTCTAAATCTTTTAATCTTAATTAAGAAATGATTACCGCTATTAAGCGAACTTTATAACGGTTCTGTCATATGATAAATCTTACATCTCTGGCCCAAGGCACTACTATATACATTTTCGCGCTTTCTTCGATATATATATATATATATATATATATATATATATATATATATCTATATATACATACACGCACGCATATATATATATATATATATGTATATATATTGGCGTGTTATGTTATATATCTTCTATATAATTTATTTAAATATTATTATGAATAATTGCACTCATTGTACAACAACAATAATGCAGGAAGCGAGCTGTAAAAGCACTATAGGCCACTTCGCAAACTACGAAACTAAATATATTGATCAATCTCTCTATCTATCTCTCTCTCGCTCTCTCTCCTCTCATCTCTATCTTTTTATCTTTTCATGGGATATTCCTTCATCCATCTCTCTCACGTTTACAGGGGAATTCTGCCTTCCTCCCCCGTTTTATTTGTGTCCGACGTGACGTAGAAGAGAAAGAAAGATGGAGATCCGATAATGAGTTGAGGCTGATTTCCACGTGCAGGGTCAGCGTGAATAGAGACGAGTTTGAGCATGAATAATGCTTGAAATAAGATTGGAATCCCGACTGGATAGAAAAGTGGAAACACGCTCTCGATTATTATGGCGGAATCAAGCAGTCATCCTACCTGCGTCCTACCTTGGCATTTCCGCTCGAATGCACGTATCTTGAACTGCTAAGGCCTCGCGCTCGCAAACTCGGCAATTCTGCGTCTTTGTCGACCATTAATTAAAGAAACAAAAGGCCTCTCTATGTCGTTTAACAGCACTCGGCCAAGCGCTCTTTAACGTCATTCTTTTAGCAAGAAAATTGCATCGCTTCCTTATACGCAAAAAAAAAAAGATTACGTAGATTACGCCGCTCTAGATAATTAATAATCATCTAATCTTTTTAAGGAGTATTATAAGACTTCTTCTAGGCTTCACCATAACAAAATAAGTACAACAAAATAGACTGAATATCATTTGGATATTATAACGGACTTTAATTATAATTTAAATGGAAAATTCCAGGATTTTATATAAATAATATCCTGGAGCAATCAAATTTCATAATATGTTCTACCTGCCCGTTAAATGGCATATTTAAGCTACTAGGTAGTCATTATTTATAATGTCCATACCTGGCAATACATTATATGCAGTTGTTTTTCCACTCCTATATGCAAGATATATGGAAGTGTATAACCAAAGTTAAGGTACATCACTTTGTGGTTTTTCCAGGTCAGCATATGTTATATTCCAACGAAACTCCTTTATCATTTTCGAAACTCACAACGGCGTTGTATAGACGAGGCACTCCACTTGTGAAATCTAAGGATGATTTATTTATCTATTCAATGCCTACAACGTAATAATTTACCTGAACTGTCAATGCCATGGGAATGTTGATAAAATAGAAAAACTACGGCTAAAAAATATCGACTGCAAAATGATAAAATTATTAAATAAATCTACATTAATCCATTCGCATGAGTGCGTTCATGAAAATAAAAAACCATATAAAAATACATTTTTTATTATAAAATATTCTTATAATTAATAAACTGACTGAATTTATAGAAATTAGCATATTATTAATATAATTGATTTATTGATAAATAACCTTTGTAAAGGTGATGCTTTAAAAATTGTGGTGAATGTAACTTATACTGCAAATAGCTAATAGTTGTGAATTCCGTTCATATCGATTAGTTAAATGTTTTAAAAGAGAACGAACAAACAAACGAAATCGTTCACATTACGAAAAATGAAAGCAAATATTAATAATCTAATTTAATTAAAATTCACATAGCGCAGATGCTCAACGGTATTTATTCACCAAAGCACATTCCTAATTAACAACTTTGATTATATCATTAATAGTTGCAGGCAAATGATATTTATTATTTCTCGAAATTCCTGCATAGAGTTGCACAACTTGTCCAACATCTTGTTGGAAAGACTCATTTTGTGAAATGTATTTTAAAACTAATTTTCCATATCACATTTTTCCTGTGAAAACTGTAATATCCACGTCACATTCATCTCATAAGAATCATTCGAATGCTTAAATATATTTTATTTTACGCTGACTTTTAGAATATTTACACCTTAACTTCGACAATCTATCCAACATTCGTTTAATCCAACGATATTGAAAATTTAGTCTCAGTACATAATGACTGGGGGTAAAAAAATTTTTGTAATCGTTAAGAAGAATCCCGATGAATTTTTTATTATCCTTTTGCCAAATATCTTTGCAAATATAACGACAATAAATTAAGATGTAATTCTTCACAATAACGCGATTACGTAATTCGCTATAAGACATTACTCAGAGGCTCTTAAATAATGGGAAATAAATGATTTATGCAACCTTGTCGCGAGACGCTCTGACAAATACAAATACATTTATATTACTTTCTTAGGAATTGGCTAATAACGCTGTGCAGCTACTATCGCTTTAAATGTAACTTTAAACTTGGAATCCGACATTACCTTTACAATTTGCCCTCGAGTTCAATCAAGCCCTTTCCCTA
>NW_011948425.1:2348277-2352890 GCF_000503995.2 Ceratosolen solmsi marchali | reverse complement strand
GTCATCATCACAAACGTTAAGCGTCGCTCGAAAAGGCCATAAAGAAAAAAAAGTCCATAACGCGCCGTATGATTATCCTTCCTTATCGCCTTAAAACGGAGTCTCATCGCCTCGAGTGCACTCGAGGCCGTAAGCACAACCCAAAAGTGATATATCCGCGATCGACAAAATTTTCGCGGAATGGATGAACCGCCGTGCGAATCGTCCCTCATCGGCAAACACGGGCATCACCTAACGGGAATGGCAGAGTCCTTGCGTTCGGGCTCGCACACGCTCACGCGCACGCTCTCTCATTCATTCACCTGCGCGGCTCGATCACCAACCGAGTAACGCTCCGAACTCTCCCGATCTTCGATCGGATTGGACACGAGTCGGATGTGAAAGGCGCACTCGCGACCAGATGAGTCTCGTAAGTAGGCGGCGCACGATACGGGCGATGGCCACAAAACCACGGATGAGCCTCCCGAGCGCCTCTCGCCTGCCCCTACCCCTCCCCCCGTCCCCTCCCCCAACTCACTAAACACACGTACGCGTCAGCAGTTTTCAGGGATCACGCAGTTATGGTGTTTGTCGCATTGTCCAGAGGCGCTCCTCTATTGTGCGCGAAGAGGAAGAGGTGGTAGGGGGAGGAGGAGATAGAGTGGCAGCAGCTACGCGTAGGTGCGCGAACGAGAAGAAAGACGGAGTCGGATGGAAACGTCGATAGTTTGAGCGAGTCGACACAAGTGTCCGCAATCCTCGTTACATGGATGTCTTCTCGTCTTTTCCGACCTTACCCAATGCTCGTTGCGCTCGTTACCCGCTGTAGGGACATCATCCGACGCGAGAGATCGTCCTTTAGGACTTTCTTCAACGATCGTTACGATACCATCCTCGCGGCGACCTAAGACGCGCCGCGGCTAATGAGTTATTATTGTGCCTCTGGACTCTTCGCCGCGCCTCATCGTCCTCTTTTCCCCCTTCACCGCGCCGCGATATGTATTATTTGCGTTGGACGGGGGAGGGGGAGTGTGAGCGATTGGCCTTTACCGCGGAGCATTAAGAAGCGGAGCGAACAACCGTCATGATTTCCGATGCCCGAGACCCGTGAAAATAAAATATGATTCCCCTTGATGAGAAGGCATATCTACGCTTTTGTTACGCTGCTTTAAAGCCAATACCTCTCACTCCAACCTTCTTCCCATCATTACATAAGCCTCGCTTTCCGAGAATAATTTGCTTTTCATTATCATTAAACGGCGAGTTGAATATTTCACAGCCAACCATTTCTATACTAGAATAATAGCAATATTCACGCTCCTCTTTTTCCAATCGCGTTAATATCAATCTGTCGCTTTTTCCTTCCATCGACCATTGGCGCATTCACGATCCCCCTGCCAATTCTCGTCATCGTTCCTCTCACTTATTCAATACGTCTCGATCAAAGTGCGCCTAACGTCGTCCGAACGTACAACGCATCCACGAATTATTAGCTCCTCCGAAGCTAAAGCTCATATTGGTTATTGCGAGTGCAGTAGAGGCGCGAATAAATTCAACGACGGAGAATCTTGTGGAATGAGAATCTTCTCGGAACTCTATTCTCGTCCATCGTCACAACGTTGGCATTTACTTGATCTACATTATAAAATCCCGGAATATCTTTCATCCGACGACTAAATAATTGGCTCGCGGTTACACGCGAATGGCCGCTGGTGCGATTTACTCTGGTGAAGTAATCGAATGGGTAGTACAAGAAACAACAGGTGACTATAGTCGCAGACGCGATAATAATGTAATTATTTTTAATGTCCTGCTAAAGAGGATATAAGAAATTAAGAGTCATTTCAGCTGGCTTCGGTGGCTTCCGTTCGCGGAGTAGCCCATCCATTTTGGTGAATGCGATGTGACGGATGGCCTCGGTGCCGAATGAGTGACGAGGATCAATCGTAACCCTCTTCGTGGCCAAATCCCCTCGTGCGCGTCGTCTCCACGATCCAGCCTCGCGTCGAACGTGATGTAGGGCTGCTCGTCGTCGTCGTCGACGGTCGCCGCCGCCTCAACCTCCGCCCGGAGATACGATCTCCCTTTTAAAAAAGTATTACCAATTTTTTACCAACTATTTTTCTTTATTTTTCGTCTCTTTTTTTTTCTTTTCTTTTCTTCTTTTTTTTTCATCATTATTTCTTACTCTCTCTCTCTCTCTCTCTCTCTCTCTCTCTCTCTCTCTTTTCTTTTTTTGTTTGTTCGTTTTTTTTTTTTTTTTTTAATCCTTTTTCATGTTTTTTGCTTCTTTTTTTTACCTTTTTTCATTGTTCTTTCTTTCTCCTCTATCGATCCTAAGGTTCGATAAGCGCGCAGAAAAATATTCTTTAATCATTTGCATTCAGGGCGCATTTATCATGCCTGAAATCTTTCTTGGAATCTTTTTGCTAAGCGCGACTATGCGCTTCTCTCGGTGCTCGTTGATCGCTTCTATCAATATCGACGCTACATTTTCTAAATTTATAATGAGAATCTGCGGAATGTAACGGCGCTGGCATTCGATAAAGGCCGACGACGGACTCACATCTAGCGTAATTACCATTATTTTAGGACTCGAGGGCTGCCGAGGCGGTAGCGAGTAACTTTGTTCGAGGGTCCCAACGCCGACTCGGTGAAAATTACGAATTGCCGTCCACGACGGCTTCAATAATATTTCGCTCGCTCCAAGATATTCCTGCGGACGTGTCCGTTATTTCCAACGACTGGGACAGGCAAACGAGAGCCAACTACTGAGCCTGATTTCTTATTGGCCCATCACCCTCCTCTCCTCCCCCTCGTATCATCGGATCGGCGCTAACAATAAGCTCCCACAAATTTTCAAAACATGTCGCGCGACACATAATGTCAAATCGAGTTTGCATTATCATAATGCCTCGAGGCTTTCATATATTTGCAAATGTCTTCGTCGAATCTGTAGGAGCGGCTGCTCGCTCGACATTCTTGCGCGCTGGGACAAAATGAATAGAGGGTCGCGCGGCGATTCCGTACCGACGGCCACAGATGCTCTTTGGGCGAGAAAATGAAGCGTTCGGAACGAGTGGCTATCGAGGGCGACGGTGGTCGTAGCGAGCGGGCGGACAGACAGGATGGTGGGGCTTCGAGGGGGAGTGGGCTGAAGAAACAGACGGCGGCGATGACGACGACAGCCGAAGGGTATAGGAGAGGGTAGCTCGAAGGGAAAACGGGACGAGTGGCACGTTCGTGTTTTTCCTGTGAACCAAGAGAGAGAGAGAGAGAGAGGGGGGGGTAGAGAGAGAGAGAGAGAGAGAGATCACACAATGACGCCGAGAAAAAAGGTCCTGCTGCAGCCATCGGCGTCTCTGTACGTCTGCTGTCAAATACGGGGCAGCGTGTGTGAGCACGCGCACGTGCTCGTGAGGGAATACAGAGAAAGAGGGATTCGCGCAGCGCTGAAAAAGGAACGGGGCCGTGAGAGGTCGCCGAGCGACGCAGACTCTCTCGCACACAAAGCCCCGACGAGAGAGTATCAAGGGTGCGCGTGGGGCTCGAGGGGAGTTTCTCTCTCGCATAGCGACGCCGTCATTAATAAAAGTGTCAATGGTGTCAGTGGACTAATGTTGGTAGTCACTCCGACGGCGCAGCTCCGTGGCTGCGCGCACATTGGAGAGAAAGAAGCTCGAAAGGAATCGGCGGGAGGGGACGGGTATAGGGACGAGGGAGAAGGTAGAGAGATAGAGAGATAGAGAGCGAGAGTACGGTGTTGTATTGGGGTAGGGGAGGGGGATGAGCTCCAACGGGATTCCACCCTCTTTGTTCTTGCTTCGGTTTCGGCTCGGAGCTTGACGCTGCACCGTATACCGCAAAAGGCAGCCCCCGATCTCTCTCGCTTCCCCTGGAAAGCCATTTCCACATGTGAGAAGTATGCGGCGCGGTATGATTGGAGCGAGAGAAGGGAATTTTCGACGATTATTGCTGGAAATTACGAAGGCTTGTCACGACGTTCTGATTCCCGAGCTCATTTATTTCCGACGACGGCCTTTAAGCGCCTCGATACTTTGACGCTCGAATGACATGAAAATCGAATGGCCGTTTCCCGATATAAAATCCGCCCTTTGCCTATACAAAGTGGCTGATGTCAGTCGCGTTGGTGCGTTGTTGTTCTATTATCGTCCGTTTAGCCGATCGGATTTCCAACGATATTTGCGTAATGCCGCGTGTTCGCTCCATTGTTATCCGCTCGATCAAAATTAATCGTTCATAATTGTCGGCACCGGCGAGAGAGAGAGAGAGAGAGAGAGAGAGAGAGAGAGAGAGAGAGAGAGAGAAAATGCCTTTAAAAAGCTTACGAACACAGAGATAAATATTTCCCTCCGCGATATACATCTTGCGTTTTATAACAAAGTCGTTAAACCTCTTAATAAAGTACTTTCATTTTTCTTTCCTCTTTGCCAAGCGCGTGTCGCAAACTCTTTGCACGAGATCACGTGACACCGGCCTCCTTAAAGTCCAATGTCGTTTTGTCCATTGCCATTAGCGGACTTGTTAAAAATACCGTGTGATTATTGAATGAAAACGGGCGACCGGGGTAATCGAATTGTGTTGAATGACGCCACGATGAAAATGCTCTTCCG
>NW_011948425.1:2340365-2348259 GCF_000503995.2 Ceratosolen solmsi marchali | reverse complement strand
CCTCGTTCTCGGCCCGCGAAACCTCGGGAAAATAAAGCGATTGCCGGATAATGAAGTAGTTTTCCAAATCGGCCGTAATCGCTACGGCCATCGCCACCGCGAAGCAATTTTAGAAATTACCAAGCCTGCCCGCACGCGGGCACGCCTTCAATTTTTCCCACTCCCGTCTGGTTTCTCACCACCACCCCACCACCACCATCACCACCACCACCACTCACTCTCTCGCTCCTGCTCTATCTCTCTCGTAAAAGCAATTTAGCGTTCAATTACGAGCGACGTGCGACGCGCGGCAGCGGCTTCGAGGAGCTCTCGCGCTTCCTTCACGATGCGGCTGTATCGCGACGAGGGCGGGGAACCCCCGAGCATGAGGCATACCTAATAGGCGCCAAGGCACATCCATCCTCGGCCCGTTCGCCCGGAGCCTATCGCCCTGGGCGTCCACGCACATGCACGCTGCAGCCGAGCACCGAGGCCCGGCTGATTTACATAGTAATAATATCGAGGCGCTAGTCTCCTAGTCTCCGAGGCTCACCCCACCCTCGACAAACCAATCTTTATTTCATATGCCAATACTTTTCTCGAACCCTCGGTTTTAGCGAATGTGTACGTGCACGCACACCAGGCCTGCGATCCCTGCCTGAATTTTCGACTTAGCGATGTGATTCGTCTTTTTCATCCTCATCCTTCTCCTACTCCTCCCACTCCTCCGCCACCTCCTTCTCTTCCTCGGCCCCTCCCACCCCACGTCGTCATTCTCCTCTTTATTCTCATCCACCTCCTCCAACTCCTCATCCTCCTCTGTACGCTGCCTCCTCTGTAGCTCCTGTCGCTATTCCTCGCCAAATATGTTGTTAGATGAGATGATGAAAATGGATGGTTGTTCGATGACTTTATCATTACGATCATACCACGGCTTTTCTACAATATCCAGGAGTTTTTAAGTATCATCAAGTTATACCTTGAATCGACAAGTTTTAATAAAGAATTACTTTTAATTTACTCAACAACTATTATCAATTATACTATTATTACTCTCTCTCTCTCTCTCTCTCTCTCACTCTTTCTCACTCTCTGTGTAAGTGCGTACGTGATTCGTTTCATTATTTCTTCTTTGGTTTCGATTCTATAATAATCCAACCCCACGCTATTTTATCAGCATACTACATTATTAAGCTAAACAACAGATATATGAATGCTTAAAACATTTGAAGCTTTTGAATTATCAGAATAGTGCAAAAATTCACTATTTTATAACTATATTATGATTAAATATTTTTATTGGAATCAATACAAATTCGTCAATATATTGATTTTAATCGTACATTATGATAATGACCGTAATTATCGCGACCATCAAAAAAAAATCCATCGTTTAACAATTACAATTCAACACCGTTTAATTTAAGCTAGCAGATTATCCATAATTGCGATAATATATTTGATGTTCAAGCTCAAGTGATTAAAATAAAATTATTAACATTTTCCTCGTATATGTAAAATTCTTCTTTTAACATATAATGGGACGTGAAATATTTGCAAAATAACGTTCGCGTAGTGTTTTTGTGTCGAGAACGCTATCAGGTCACCGAGCGTTATCGATTTATCTAAAGTTTTTTTTTCTTATCGAAGTTGGGCCGAAGAAAAGGCAGAAAAGTTTGAGAAACGGTCGAAAATTGGCTCGACCGATATGTTTTGCGGCATTCTCTTTTGACTACATAGAAAAACGACAAATGTATCGTTTCTTTTCATCCGAGTTTGGAATTTAAAAGTTATCAATGCACACTGGAATCTACGGAATCTCGAGAGTTGCCTTGACGCTGAAAGAAAATGAAAGAATGAAATAAGTGTTCGGCAGACGAAGCCGATGATTAAAAAGGACAGGCAGCGAAGGAGAGAAGGTAGGGAGAAAGAATCCTCAGATGATCAGCAACAAAATGAAAATATAAAATACAAGAGGAGTATGTAAAGCCGATGAACGAGGAATGAAGATAAATAAAAGATGGAAGAATAATTTTGGAAACGTACAAGAAGGGCGATACATCGCACGCCGACAAAAAGTAAAATATTCGAAATAATTTATGAGTTGGATGAAAATTGGCCTAAAGAAGGCATATAATTAACGTAAAGGAGCGCAGAATGCATTTTCGTAACAAACATTATCGTGAAAATATATCTAAAGATATTTTAAAGAAGAATTTTTTTCTCAATTATACTCGGCCGTGACGTCAGATTATCGTTCGCGCGCGCGCGCGTGTGTGTGCACGTGTTCCCCTCATCTCAGCCAATATTTGCATCCGTTAAACAAATAATCCATGTTACACAATTTGCAACATTTTCTCCGCAAATTAAAACACTCCGGTTGCTAAAGGACGATTTGATATTCAGATTTTTTATTAGATCATTCCTTCGTATCTTTCGTTGCGTAAGCACTTGAGGCGCGTTGAGAAGAATTTGCATTTTTACGAAGCTCTCGGCACTTCGCGGTACAATTGGTGAAAACGTAGCTGGTCCGAGCGGGACAAAAATGAATTACCGAAGCTCGGGAATGGCACTCGGTGTTTTAATTGTGAGAAACACGGCGATATAATTGCTCCGGGCTTGCAAGAGCCATAAAACTCGCTTCGCATAAAAAGAAAAGGAAAGAGAGAGAGAGAGAGTGTGTGTGTGTGTGCGTGAGTGCGTGCGTGTGTGCGTGTGTGCGTGTGTGTGTGTGAGAGAGAGTGAGTGAGAGAGAGAAAAAACAAACAGGGCTCTTGATTAGAATGTCAAGCGACCGCTGGCGTTTCATCATCCAGCGCCGTCGCTCCTCGCATAATAATCGCAGACAAACAATGAAAAGGGTTGGTCGGCCACTCGGCCTTACCGCTGGAAGATGAAGGGGTTGGCCGTTTGGAAAGTATCGTTTTGACGTCTTACTTTGCGTATTGCCGCCACCGACGCCCGGACGCCCTGGCGGAGCGACTTTAATTAACGAGATTCCCTGGCAGAGACTTTGCCCCCGACGCGATTCTCAATCAAGGAAAGCATTCATGACCCTTTTCCCTCCTCCTTCCATTCCTCCTTTTCTCACGCGCTATCTCTCTCTCTCTCTCTCTCTCTCTCTCTCTCTCTTTCTCACTCACTCACTCAATCTTGTGCAAGCACAAAGCACCGCGTGTCTCCATATTCTCTACCTCTCGCGTATTTTTGCCATACTCGTACTCGCCGACCTCTGCTACCATCGGACCTGCTGCTGCTGCTGCTGCTGCTACGTCGGCTCTGGTCCACGCTTTGTTGCTCTTCACTTACTCTCTCTCTCTCTCTCTGTCTCTCTCTCTCTCTCTGTCTCTCTCTCTCTCTCTCTCTCTCTCTCTCTCCTGTCATACTCTTTCCTGTGCTAGCAAGCCTCGTTGGCATTGCCATTTATGAGAGTATTGTGAATTTTCCTAGTAAAATGTGCAACCGTCGTGAGCGCAAATCTAATTTTAGAAATTATCACTTTTTGAAATATGATCAGAGGAATTTTGCTGAAAATAACCTTTTATCTTTATTAAAATTAGGAAATATTTGCAGACTCATAAACTGCTTACAATCTTCAATGCTCGAAAATACATTCTGATTATTATCTAATTCCGTACGTTATAGTCAGCGAATAATTATTAAAACTAAAGGCTCGACTTTTTTTATTAAAGACCGTGATTATTTAAAGGTAATTCTAAATTCCTTGAAAATTCGTTTTTACAATAAATCCGCGCGACACTAACTCGAGCGTCATAAATATAATAATGATAATGAGGATTTTTTCTCTAAATCTTTAACATGAAATTTAATTTCTTATTTTATCAAATAGACAAGGAATGATTAAAAGTACTATTATGATATTATAAAGCCTATAAAGTATTACCATATCTTAATTACAATATCTTATTTCACATAAAAAAAATTAAAGAGAGAGAGAAAAAAAACTATCTCTTGCATAAGTATATCAATATTTGAAAAATACTGTAAAATAATTGACGTGTCATGATGATTTATCGAAATAAACGAAGCAATAAATGCTTTTAATAGATACACATAAGAAAAATGTATTACATAGGAGTTGTTATTCCCATTGACTGGCCAACGTCTCGCTCTACGATAAATATTAATCCTCCCTTGTTTATTGATTGTAGCCTTGAAAAGAAGAAAAAGACGATGAATGAAAGAAAGAAAAAATCATCTTCATAGGATGGTCGATGGAACGTTAAAGTAACAGCTCCTCTTGCCTATATAATAGGAGCAGTGGCAATTTTCCACGAGCCCCCTCCCTTCGGCTACTGAAAATTCGTCCTTCACCCAGCAACCTCAGAATTCAATGAATTTTATTTTTCCTCGACACTAGCCGCACACAACAGGCTAAAACTCTCCTTCATTCACCTCGGCTTAACAATCGCTCTCCTCTAGCCAAATCTCCCTATGTAAATTGCAAAATAAACTCGCGACGTGGGGCGCGTGGTGAGGGTGATGGGGGAGGGTGAAGGGTGGTGGGGTAGAAGGCAGGACGTAAAACGATTGCCCGTGGTCGTAAGGCCAAGGAAATTTCATCGTAGAAAAGTCGCAGCACCCGATCGTACCCCATAAGCTACGTCCTCGCCGATTTTCTCAGTGAGTTCGCGTAAGAACGCCCCGAGATTAATGGTCTCGAGCTCCGAAATCCTGGAAAATAAATAGCGAGGGAGCGCCGGCGAGTGCGGGACGGGGAATGGCAGGGGAGTGGCGCGAACGCTGTACGAGGATACCGACAGGATACCAAGTCAGGAGGGACGGTCCCGCGGGAGGACGGACGCCTCGGAGAGGACCCTGGCAGCCATCGTCTTGGATATCACGGGGCTATTATCGCTTTATTCGATCCGGAAGCCGCTCCCCCGAGTGCGCTTCTGCGCCAAAGGAACCCGAGGGTTAAGCGAAGAACGATCGCGATGCCGACACGCGATCACTGAACACTCGCAGGAGGTGATCAATGTAACGATTATGAGCATTGCGTACAAGTGCTTTCTCCTGATAAATCTCCCGTGGCGATGAGCGGAGCCGCTCGTCCATATCGTCCATCAACACTTTCGTAACATTCAATTTTTCTTCCTCTGTCCTTTCCGCGGCTATAAGACGTCCAACGATATTTTCGTCCGCGCATTATTATTTCCCCGCTGCAAATAAGCCTTCGCTTTTCACCTGTGAGACGCGATAAAAAGTTTGCGGCTGCGCTTTAACCGCACACGTAAATTCCACGATAAAAGCGCTTGGAAATTACAATTACGTTTTATCATCGGGTGCGCGTGGCAATTTCAGTCGCGCTGAATTTCTAATTTTGATAGGAGCCCCCTCGATCCCGCGCGGCCGCCCGCCAATTTATTTGCCCGCGCTACACGTGTATATTAAAGAAAGCTTATTTGTATTATTTTTACGTGGAGATTACACGCGTGCTGGCGTGTTTTGTAATTTTCTGAGCAATTATGAATGATTTATTTGAGTCGCTGAGTGCCGTGCTGGAACAACAGAAGCAACGAGCTTTATTTTGAATTTCTTCCTTCGAAATAATTACATTATGTTTGCAGCTCAGCTTCTTTTTGCCCCGTTTGACGATTTTCACTGTAATTGGTCCTCCTCGCGTCCCCTACCTTCAATTTCAATTCTTCCCCCCGTGAGATATTAACAAAAAATGACTGACAAACGGTTCGGCCGATTACTTTTGCAAATGCCTATCTAAAAGAGCTACGAGAGCTACGAGAGTTACTAGTTAGAGAGAGAGAGAGAGAGAGAGAGAGAGAGAGAGAGAGAGAGGGAGACCTTTATATCGTTCAATTTTTCGCCAATATAACTTAGCTGCGTCAGCGTCAGGGCCATTGCAATATTCATGCGGAGGCTCGATGAAGTGCTTACAAGGATGGATAAGCGCTCACGTGATTGGCTTGAATATATATGGAGCCCTGCGAGCACGAATATCGACATTAGCGTCGGGGCAAATTATATTAAAAGCTAAGTAAGCAGCAACGGCCGAAGAAGAGGAGCTTCGCTCTAATTGTTACATCGTTTGCATAATGCCGGAATCTCTCTGGAACCGCACGTTCCGGCTCTTATTCCTTTCTCGCGCTCCTTCGTCTCGTCCCCTCGCGCCTCCTCCGACTATTCGCGCGATTCGCCGACCTCTTAGCTCCCGCAGCACTTTCGAACCTAATGATTAATAGCTAATTTTTGCCACTGCAACCAGTTGCTTCTTGCAATTGTGGCTTAACATGAGGAACGACGAGGCTGCTCGTATGCGCGGCACTTGCCATTACGGCAATTCAGCCAATAGTTTGTCCTTCCCGGCACGTATTATTCTTTCGATGCCTAACACATGCTTACATTATTATTGTCCTTATCGTTATCGTCGTTCTCCTAGACGTTGTTCTTATTCTCATTATTATTATTGTTATTCAATCGTGTCAATTCGTTGCCGCAAAATTATTCGTCATTTTACGATCTAACTCCTTATTGCGAAAATCAAAAAATTACAAGCCTATTGCTTATTGGCTGAGAGTAATTTGAAATTTGCATTATTGGCTCGGTGCGTACGAGGGATAGCAGCAGTGAGTGAAACTTTCGTTTCATTTCACCCCATAATCTACAAGGTTTTCTTACTAGTTGTTGCTTTCATGAGCTCTGAGAGAATGATAGCAATAATATTCGGTAATAATAAATTTTTTCATGTGGATGGCCACACTGGAAGTCTCGCGATTTGCTAGCCATATAATCTTGAGAATTATAAGGTCGAAAGATGACAAATCGATGTTTGCTCAAGTCACCACTATTTTTGAATATTATCATTGCGTAAAATCGTTGATTACGTAACGTCGTCAGCAGTTGATACGAAAAATCGTTGAACGCACGAATATTACATTATATATCAATGATTTCACGCTTTTTACTTGATCTCTCATTTTACGCTCAACGACAATGTACAAATTTTACTTTATAATTTTTATGAAGCGATATTTTACTTTGACAGCAACAGAGGGACAACAGACGACTAATCGGGGAATAAAATAATCGCAAAAAATGCAGCTTCACACGTTTCCTTCTTCAAACGTCACGAAAAATTTCGTTAAAAGATCCGTATTAAAAAAACGTTAAATCCGCAAAAAGTTAATGCGAGCAAGAAAGAGGACAAAGAGATAGACATTCAACGAAAAAACGGCAAAATGGAGAACGAGAGAGAATGAGATGTAGAAGGAGATGAAGAAGGATAAGGAGAATAGCCACAGAGAGAGAGAGAGAGAGAGAGAGAGAGAGAGAGAGAGAGAGAGAGAGAAAGAGTGCGCGCGATAGGGGAACGAGGTAAAAGAAAAAAGAAAAGGGCGACCAAGTAATATTAATAACGTGGCAAAGTAAAAAATGTTTACTCTGTGCCGGAGCTGATATGAGGTCCGTGTGCATGGCAGCGGTGCCCGGGTTGATTGATCGTCCGTCTCTCTGGCCTCTCCGTCCTCCTCCTCCACCACCACCTCCGCGCCAACCCTCTCCCTCTCTCACGCCCCCCTCGACAAATCCAACGCGATACAATTTCTGTACGTGTAGCCCCATTGAGCGCATGTGAGTGCACGAGCGACTATGGATGTTGCTACCGCCCTGCGTACCGCGGCCATCCCCCATCTTGCCCGCACCGTTCACCCACACGTTCATCTCGACTAGTATTTTTCTCTCCGGCAGAACCCCCTTCCGACCCGCGTGTCGCTTCGAATCAAATCTTATTTTCCCTCTGGCCCGGATGAAGTATGCCCGGACTGATGTTGCTCCGCTCGGAATTTCTTATGGAAACGCTCGCTTTGACGCGCTCAGGCGCCTTATACCTTCCCCGCTTCCCGCCAACCCCCCGGATCCACGCCACCCCCCCCCCCCC
>NW_011948425.1:2313258-2340304 GCF_000503995.2 Ceratosolen solmsi marchali | reverse complement strand
GATCGTCGACCGCTGGAGGATGAAGTCAAGGCGGCTCTACTGCCCTAACGGAACGGTATTCGTGCGCGCGATGATCGATAGGGCGTTTTCTTTTCTGCTTTTTTTTTTCGTTTTTCTTCTTTTTTTTTTGTTTTTGTTTTTTTGTTTTTTTTTTTTTTATAGTAATGAAGCTTTGATGGCTCGTCGATCCGCCGGGAACGCTCTCTCTCATTCTCTCTCTCTCTCTCTCTCTCTCTCTCTCTCTCTCTCGTAGTCTTAGACGGATTCGTGTGAAAATTTTTTGACTACGAGCCGTTATTTGGTCACGGAAGACGTGGAGTACGAGCTCGAAAAGCCAGTCGGGGTTGTAGAAAATAATATAAAATGATAAAAAAAAAAAATTTGGATCGTGTTTTTGAGTTTTAGGTCACTGATGTTGGATCATCTTTTATTTCAACGGCAAAAGTGACAAACTGCTCTGTGAGTTGAATTTCTACTCCCGTGTCAAAGAGATTTTAAATTTCTTCATGGAAGGGAGTAGTGATTCATCAGTCTTTGAGAGGAATTCGAATACAAGTGCGAGCTATTCGAACAAAAGATCAAACAATAATCATTTCTAATATTACGAATTTAGAAAGTAAAACTGAAGCGCTGAAATAGACGAGCCTATGATTAGGAGCGACGTCGGGACTAGAGAGATCGAGCATCGTTCAATTTCAAAATGCCTTTCATATGGATTTCAATAGTATATACTTGCGGCTCTATACGCGCCTAATAAAAAATCAATAAAAATCCATCATGATAGCATAGTGGAAAAGTAAAGCAGTCGGAACGTATAAGGGATGTGTGAATTAATGATGACCATTATAATTGAAGGGAGCAGTCGCTCGCCTTCGATATTTATACTAATTTTACACGTTCGAGATGTCACAAGACTGACTTATGCTCAAACTATGAATAACTCATAGTTTGATATTGAATGAAGTTATCACCATAATTTACTGTTAATCCTACTGTCTCCTACAATAATAATTTTAATTTATTACAATTTTATTAATTTCCCGTGTAATTCCTTCGTTTATACATTTGTATGAAAACAAAATGCAAATACATTTGTACGGTTCAACCAGGGAAGTAAGGAAGTAAATACAGAAAATATTTATCATATTTTTCGTTATATCAACTGTAATATTCAAGATTTTTCCGATCTGCTAGTTCTTTTGACGACATTATATTGAATTTATTTGAAATTTTCGTTATTTCAATTTTGTCAGCCACGAACAAATACGACTCTCCTTTGCTTTTATATTAAAAAAAAAAAAAAAAAAAAAAAAAAACAAGAAGAAATATCAATGATAGTGCATCGATCGATATCATTAAGATGCATTACCAGATTAGTAATGCTGCTAAACCTAATAGACAACTTATTACAAATATATTGAATAAGAAAGTACACTAATATGAGCGTATAAACGGTTCATGTTCTAACTGAAAATTTCAATGGATTCATCTTGAAAAATACGAGACATTGAAGACAGCTTCATTCATTAAAGCCGTGCGATTTTCCAATATGGCGAGAATAGATGGCCTCTTTATCAATAAATGTAAAAAAAAATATCGAAAAAAAAAAAGAAAAAAAAAACAATAAGAAGATAGGAAGAATGAAAACACAACAACAACAACAACAACAACAACAAACAAACAAACAAAAAAACAATGCAATCATATACATCCGTCCCCCGTAACGGCAGAAACGCGTGTCAAACTTTTCATTTCGCCAGCGCACGGCAAATAATGCATCGGCCCGCGTTGCTTATTACTCATGCGCCCCAGCATCGAGGCTCAACATCCTCGCTCTCCTTTAAAAGTAAACCCGTATAAATCAAAGATGTTTGTTTCTGTTCCAGAGATTTCCGCGTTCCTCGCCCAACTCTTTCTCGGAGAGGACGAGAGGGGGCCGAGGGTGCACGGGGCCGTCGAAGGAGGCAGTCGATGCGAGGCGACCTCGTGGCGTAATCCGGATAAAATTAAATACGACGCGTGGGAGGGCCAAGATACTAACGAGTAAATACTCGACTGGCCGGGGCTTTTGCCCTCTCAGCCATTGCGCTTGCGGGGCTTCGAGGAAAAATCTGTCGGATGCGAGCTACACGACAACGGACTCTCCTTGCCGAAGGCTGATTAATGGCCAGGGGAGACGCGGCCAGATAGAAAAGGGAGGAGGAGTGTGTCGGGCGAAAAAATTCGAGAGCCCGAGAGCCGAGGAAGCCCAAGAGGACGATGGAGGGAGCGGTGGACGAGGACCTACGAGCATGGCCGATGCGACTGCTCGAAGGAACTTTGTGTTTATAACGAATAGTGAAAAAGCGTTTATAGTCTTTGGCGCGATTAGTGCCTTGTCGATGGAGGACGAGTCGATTTATTTGTACGTCCTGGTGTTATCGAAGGCTAGGATGCGTAATCCGTGTGGCGAGATGATGGTGAGGGGTGAGTTGGTGGTGGTGGTGGAGGTGGTGGCGGCGGTGGCGGGAGGGGGAGGGGTAGAGGGAGGGAGGGAGGGGGGGGGGGAAGCAGGGCATACTTGAGCTCTGGAGAATGAGAATTAAAAGGTCGAGGCATTACGGGACTTCACTTTATTTTGGATTGGGAATGCTCGTACGCGGGAAAGCCTTCGTACCTCCAGCCGCTCGCTTTCCCATTTATCAATAATTTGCCGTGAATAATACTGAGGATCGTGTTGTCCGAAAGTACAAATTGATTCGTCTCTCTCCTAAGGATTACGGATAAAACAAACACGATTAATATTGCGAGAAAATTATGCTATATACAGGCTAATAACGATGTATTCTCATTTTAATGCAAGGGACGCTCTCAACTTGAGGCGCATCCTGCCGAAGGGACATTAGTCAATCGTAAGGTTGTGGCGAGAAACGCTAATCAAGTTGGATGATCGTAATAATGAAATGGAGACGTCGATATTGTTGGCCAAACACGTTTTACGCAGCCCAAGACCGGCAGCAGTTGGATTATTGTTGCGCCACGGTCGAGAGACAACCGCTCGTTGTTGTTTATAATTGTTCCATTGGATCCGTAGTGCGTGACACTTAGGTGGTGAGAAAGAAAGAAATCCGTCCCTCGGACACGTAGAAACTCCTTTAAAGTTCGCGTACGTATAAAAATTATCCTACCACTATCACTCGCGCAAGCGTAAATCTCAAATCTCAAATCTCAAATCTCAAATCTCAAATCTCAAATCTCAAATCTCAAATCTCAATTCTCAAAAGGTAAAATGTAATATGAAAAATCTATAATCTAACGTCTAACATCTAAAATAACAAGTGACCATCACTTCCGGCTATTGGGTAGATGGCGTTGCGAGATAATTCCATCAATATGCAAATAAAGGGACGCGAGCGATATTAGGATGGTTCGCGGTGAGGAAGGAGGCGCGCGGGCATTAGTGACGCGTTACACGCCAAAACGCCGTAGCTCGCGGCTTAAATTATATTATCAGCTATGGGATCGCGCGTCGCCGAGGCCGCGAGACTGATTGCGGGCCCAGATTTATGGGGCGTTCATTAAGGCGGCAGGCAGTGCCGAGTCGAGGATACGCGTGGGGCTCGCCGGCGTACTGGGCCGACGCATAAATGCATAATCGGCCAGATCCTTGCTCTCGAATTACACGGGGAAAAGCCCTGGTTGTCGATCGCGGCGGGGCACCTCCGCTGCGTCCTTTAATTGCATTATCGCGGTATACCTCGTCCCATCCCCGCACGCCCAACGCCGACTCATCTCGTTAATCGTCCGGTTATTATTATTCGCGAACGCCGCGCGCCCTTTAATTCCAGCGCTAGTGCGCGCCATTGCGAATTTCCGGAGCGCTCGAGCATTGACGCGCTGTCTGGTGCGCCCGAGCCGTAAAACAAGTGCGCTCCCTCGTTATCGTCTACCGACATTTTATATAACTTAATTAAGATGTCAAAATTGCCGTCCGACGTGAAAATGCGCATAAAAATTGAGCGCCGGGGCTGGCGTTTTATTATTGCTCGCGGGCTCGGAAGCGGTAAGGGCGATCGAATATAAGGGAAGCATCGGCGCGGACCGTCTCTCCAGCTTTTCCCAGCTACCCAGAAAATCGGCGAGGAACGGCAAGGTCGGGGCCAGAGTGAAGTAAGCGAGCCAGCTTTCTCTCTCCATCACAATATACCGTTTGTCAAAATTGGATAGCGCTTACGCCCCAGAGCATGCACTTATTATAATATATAAATGATTGTTATTATTCTTGTCGTTGTTGTTGTAAACGTCGTCGTGATCGTCGTCGTCGTTGTTATTAATGTATGGAGAATATTCCGGGACCGATGCTCGCACGGCCTTCCGGCTGCATCGAATACAAATATTTGAAAATGTAGTCTCTCTCCCCCCCCCCCCTTTCGCCAAGTGGACTCGTCTAAATTCCAAGAATGTTAATCGGAGTGGCGAATGAAATTGTTTAATATCTTAAGGAGTAAGTTGTATGTACTTCGGGTAGGTTTATTCTTTCTACTTCTTCTTATTTCTTACCGGGGCGCGCTCGCACATTTCTCAATGCAGCATATCGGCCCCATTGAATAATTGTATTAGAAAGTCGGTTTTAAAAAGCTACCAACTGCTCACTTGGCGCTAGTGAAATTTACATTTAGATTTATTATGCAGCAGATTTGCTTTAAATAGATGAGATAAGCGTAGAGGAAGAAAAGGAGCTCGGATGATAAACTATATTCATACATCAATATTTTGTACGTAGTAATGTTACAAATGGAACAAAAATTGTGCATTTAGCGCACGTAGTAATAGGGCAATTTAAATGAAATAAGAAGGGAGACGAATGTGTAATTTGTGACGTAATAATAACTGTATAATGGAGGGAAAATAATTCATTATAGTAAATAAGCATATTGTTCGGGACAGCGCGTACTCGCTATATCTGAATTTAATAAGAGTATCGGAATGACAATGAATTTTACTTATAGCGTCAGAAAGCACGTGTATGCTACCTATAAGCTGATCGATAAATGCCCAGAGATTTATGACGAGTCGTAAATTTGGTGCGATCAAAGTGCGATTTTGCAAATCGTGCCGCGCTCCAGAAGCGACTGCGATAATATCGAAATCCATGTGCCGTCGGCATCGGCTCCGAAGATCTGCGCTATGATCGAGCTATTCCGCTTGCGTTTCAAGCACTTGTAATATTTACAAAAATTTCCAATTTGTTTCTCTGCGACAGTTTATAATTCGATGGGAAAGCGTCACGGAATTTCGGACGCAATTGTGCTTTAAGTTATATTTAGTAAAACTTCGCAACGATAGTTCCCTTAATAACATATTAACTCGGTACAGTGGCAGACCACATATGTTATTTCATTATTCAAACATCATTAATAAAGAGAACATTATTCTTTTTTGTTATTGTTGAATTTATCATATTATACTCATTCCCTTAATTTAAAATAAACAACGAATGTATATAAAAATAACAATAAAATACAATTTCTATCCACTTCCAAGCTTGTTTCATGTAAATAGCATAAGGATTTTATCATTTATTGTAGGATTATTATTATGCAAAAATTCATATTGTTTATTTGTGTTTAAAATATACTTGTGTAATTTAATAAAAATCACGATATTTAATAGAACTAAAAGTTAGTAGTTATTTTAGTTTTATACAAACAGTTGATATTCTCTCTCTCTCTCTCTCTCTCTCTCTCTCTCTCTCTCTCTCTCTCTCTGAGAAAATATAACAATATATATCTAAATAAAACTAATTCTAGATTAATATATCGAATAAATATATTAAATTTAATCAAATGGATAAAAAATTAAACAAGCGAATCTTATATATTTGTTAACAAAAGTAAGCAAAAATTAATGGATTTTTGTGACTCTATTCATTCTACAGATATAACTACAATTAAATGCGTTTCTTTATCTAAAAGAACACATTGATAAAATATCAAATAAAATTCTTCGATAGTTAATAATTCGCTATAAATTCTACATATTTTTTCATTTGACTAGAGTAACGAAAAGTTATTATTAGACGTTAAAGTCGATAGAGACGATTAATAATAATTTTACTAGAATATCCCTGTTACATCTTACCTGCAAGGCCAGCAACATTAATATTAATATTAATATTAAAAGATAATCAAGCAATTGCAAAAAAAAAAAGAAGAAGAAAAAAAATGCTGAATATTTGTGAAACTCTGTAAAGAAGTGACATGAGAAAGTGGAAGAAAGCATGAAAAGATACTAAAATTTCATCTTATGTTTTTTGCATATGGGTCGAACAAAATGGTTTTCGTAAAGAAAGACAAGGACCTGGAATTTCTCCAATTTCTCAAACTGCTTTCTTCGTCGCTGTTGGTAATAGAATACGTAACACGCTGTCAAATGAATACTTACCATGGGAAATTTTGCATGACCTCCTATCGACATTACACGTGCTGTGTATTTGGGAGGTCAAATTTTCTTTCCAAACTAGAGCAATTTATGACGTCGGTAAGAGCTCGAGTAGTCCGATGAACTATTTCCGCCTCTCCTCGGCATTTGGATATTTGAACTTTCAATAGTTTCTGGACATTGTCGAGAAATGTCATTCGATACATCACAAATCACGAGTGACTAATTCTTTAAATTTAAAAAATGCTTTCCCGATTTTGCTCATCGTATCGGTCATACTATTTTGGCAATGAAATTTAAACTGAGAATGAAAATTGAAGATAAAAAATAAGAAAAAAGTAAAAATAAATCAGTAGTGTTTATATATTGATGAAAACTATCGATAGATACTTGCGAGGATATTTATTTTTTTCTCTTTTTTTAAATAAAGATAATGTTCTCCCTGCAATATCGCCAATAGATTAAAAAATGTCTCATAATAAATTAAATGTTAGGTGTGATATATATATATATATATATATATATATATATATATATATATATATAATTGAATGACCACTTATATGTTTTAAATTATTATATTTTATTGAATATCTGATATATAAAATAGTAATGTCCGAGTGATTACCTGGAAAAATACATAAAGGCACAAATAAATATCCTATCCTTTGAAATCTCCTTCAACGCCATAATCGTTAACAAATTATCGAACAATCATATTACACGTTAATTTCGCCATTCATAGTGAAAATAAATATTTAATCTAAAAATTCTAAAGAAATATTTAACGTTCGAATACATTTACATACTTTGATGGAGAAATTTTCAAAATGACTGACTTTCTTTACTCTCAATGCGTGAATTTTGAAAATCAGTGGACCAAGACATGAAAAATACCTTTATACTATTTTTTTTTTTTCACATATTACTTGCATTATTCACATTAAAAATGTCACGTTAACTCGAATAGAACTCGTAGTTTGTCCCTAAATTTTCAGAGTAAAGCACAGCTTACGAGCAAATCCAAAGACAAACTCCTAGCTCCAGCCGACTATCCCTGCTCTATGTCGTATTTCCGCTTACTTCGTACACATCCAATGGCAAGATGACAACACATGACTTACCTTGCGCCAACCTTCCGTACGACGAACCAGCGAATATAATATGATCTCTCAACTACAAAAGAACTCGATTATCTTCGATTATGCCGCGCTCGCCTACGCTCGGCTAAATCGCAAATCAGCCAACCAAGTTCATTATCGCGCCCGTGCCGATCGATCGGCGACTCGATCGCGTTACCGATCTCCCGTCTGCCAATAGCCCAGAGTCTAACGAGAGACGATCCCGCGAGTGCCGGGTTCGGTAGAAGCCGGCACGACGAGGAGGTCGCGAGTCGCCCGCGCACGACGTGCGACCGGACTCACGAAAAAATCGATGCAAAGTGACCACGGTAGTTCGCGATTCGGCCGCGGCCACGATGGCAGCACCTCGCTACGATTTTCGCTCGATACGGGCGTCCGCTCCTTCCCACCTTTCATCCTTTTTTTTTCCCTTCTCGCACTCTAGCCACGGGCGCCCCGGCGGCAGCGGGGGCGCGGAGCCCACCAGGAGAGATTAGGGGGCGCGAGCTGGATGTGCCGATGGTCCCGATGAGATATGGGCCAGCGAATGGGAGAACGCGGCAGGGGCGGCGGGGGCGGACCCGGAGCCGCTCGACGGCCCGTCCCAGGCCGCGGACGGCGACGTTAACTAAGTGACTGGGTGGAGCCCGGCCTAGGCACTACCTACCGGCGCCACCGGGGCAACCATCATACCCGCGACTCGCTCCCTCTCGCTCAGTCGCCCTCGTGCGGGGACCGACGCGGTCGGTCTCGCTCGGCCGACGGCCGCAGTGACTGGCGGGGGACGCGGTGGGATGGGGGGGGGGTAGAGGGGAACTGCCGTTGCCTCATGGCCGACACACACGGCGCCAGTTTTGAAAAGCGAGGTATGAGAGAAGAGCCCTGGAATACGGCATCCCGTGATTTTTCAGAGTCCGGGAGTGCATGCACGTATACCCGGTAGATACGTGCCGATCTAATTGCTTCGTTATAAACAGTCCGACTTGTCGTTAGTGGTGGACGAACGGCGTAATGGGATTCTCTCTTTTTATGTCGCACTATAAGAATTCGTATAAAATTGTTTTTCCATTGCCGTCGGTGTTCCATTTTATTTTCGAACTCAATTATAGTCAACAGCCGAATATTTTAATTACTTTCGCTGCCGTATTTGGAGTTAGGAGATAACAGCATCTCGATCCTCCGTCTTGTCAATCGTTAAGTCTGCCAGCAACGTGGCTTGCGATCTATTTTAATGTTGCCTTCGTAATTCGAAAAATGTATCAGCGACCCTTGATTTCTCTATTTATAAAAAGCCCTCACACGGCGACTTGACTCTGAAGACTTAAAGGGGCATAATTCCATTCGAGCGCAATGCAGCGTAAAGTTGCGTATTACCATTATTAAAGCTATTTAGCCATATTTACAATGCGTATCGGAAACGAACTTGAACTTTGGAACTTTCGAACTTGCTGTCGGTGTAAGATAGTCGGCGTCTAAACAAATGCCTTTTTTATGTCCCTTTCTATATTATTATTATTGTTGTTATTTATTATTATTATTATTATTATTATTATTAATATTATTATTATTATTATTAGTAGTATTTGAATTGCTTAATTCAAGTAAGGAAATCGATTTAAGTAAAGAAAGTCCAAGTAGTTTTTCTATGCGAATGATTAATTGAAAGATTACGTCGAGCATTTTTTTTTTAATAAAAAATTCCTTCCCAATATGAACGTTTCTAAGCATCTAATTATCTTACGGACATACAATATGAACATGAATAAACAACTACTTAACGAGCCTTTTGCAGCCCAAACTCATTACCATTCGTTATGAATATTTATAAATCATATATTTATCTTTAACAACATATTTAAAGCGCAAGAATGTCTTATTTCATAATTTTTATTCATATAATATAGAGAAGTATTATCTCGAGTGTTTCATATATATATATATATATATATATAGAGGCATACGCATATGTATACACATACGCGCGCTTACACACTTCACCCAACAACGCGCACGCAAACGCAAACGCACAGAACATGCTCCTCAGATTAATAAGATTTACGGTAGTTTGACGGGAGCAAGAAGTTCGGAAGATGCGTTTCAACATCATCATATTGTGTTTAGTTCTTATCATAACTCGAAAGTTGAATCTACAATAAATAGACATCAATTTTAATGTTCCATCTCACAGAGCCACTGAATTCACACTGTAGCACATTTCTCTCCGCAAACAAGTCAAACTCACGATTCCCGTATAAATATTCACTTAGCATACGTATGTACGTTAAATTGTGCTTTGTTTCATAAATAATGCACGCGCGTCTGCGTATGAAAACAAAATATAAAAAAAAACAACAATAACAACAACATCAACAACAACAACGAAATTCTTGAGAAAAAATGCTGTACGCCAAGATTAATGTAAATCTCTCAATCCCGCGTAGGATCTCTTCGATTGAAATATAAATGACGAGAAGCAACTCCTCGTGTCCTGACATTCATCATCGGACCTGAAACACACCAAAAGACCATACCTATAATAAGAGTATTTGGAGAAAATTCATCAGAAAATTAAAAATAAATCAAATTTAAAAGTCGGCCCAGACCCTTGTCAATTATTTTCTAAGCCCATGTGCTGGACGCGCCAGCGTCATCTCTGCTTTTCAATTCGCATATTCGCGCTCGTTCCCTCCCGGCAAACCCACAAGGGACATAAATATATCGAGTGAAGGAGGAAGTTAGAAAGGGAAAAGCAGAGTGAGAGAGAGAGAGAGAGAGAGAGAGAGAGAGAGAAAGCGAGCGGAAAAGTGTTGGAGAGGGGTCGGGGAGGGGGGAGGGGGGGAGGACAGGCGGGAGTTTTTATTATTTGGCGCTGCAGTCGGCATTTCTCGCGTCGGGCCCCACGAGAGCTGCTACGGCGCTAAGAGTCGAGAGACAAAGACGAAACGAGGGTCCGTCGTCCCCCCGGGGAAAACACCGACGGAGCGTCATCGTGTTTTATATATACGCGGGCACATACGCCGTGCCGCTAATTGCGAGAGCGCTTCATAATGCCCTTATATACTCGAATCCGGTCTAACAAGCTTTTGCATTTAACCTCCTCGACATTGTATTAGCCCTTCGTGTGTACGTGTGTGCTTTGAGGCGAGTGCCGTGTTTCACGTGTTCGTGCAAACATTTTTTGAACGTCCAATGGTATGACGGCTCGCCTCGGACTTTTTAATTCATAATATTAGAACGAAATTCCGGGATCTTGAGAACAGCATATTTATTACACATTCAGTATATAAAATTACTTTACCGGTCAAATGGAATAGAAAGCAATGGCAAGTTATAATAATTTATGATTTATGGCTGATTCTTCGGCAAATTTCTTTTTTAGTTTGTATAAAAAGAAGCAACGATATCACAGACTTTTAACTCTTTTCCCTCATACAGTACTACACTCATACCAATTAATGGCTGCAACTAAATATTTCGTCTGATGTAAGGAGAAGAGAAAACTGGGGTTAAATAATATTTGAAGGCCATGTAGTCCGACGGTAAGCTCGAACAAGCTGATTAACATTCAACGCGACAAGCAGCTTATATAAAAAAAAAAAAAAAAAAAAAAAAAAAAAAAAACAAAAAAAAAACAAAAAAAAAAAAACTTTACAAAGTACACTTTACAAAGCACTTGAGTCTATACGTTCTAAATATAATGCATTATCACAAATGTTTGTCGTTATTCCAAAGCCCGTTATAAACAATATGATTAATAATTTGTAGATAATAATAATTTCTGAATTGTTAGTACCAATCGAAATTTATATAAATTAGATGATCGTTTAATTAGATCGAATATTATATTTTGTAAATATGTAGAATTATATAAATCCATTTTATTACTATGCTCGTGCGATTTTCAATTCAACTCTTACAATATTTACATGTAATACTTAAAAAAACATATCCCTTATGACATTACTATTATTACTATTACTTATTTTTACATGAAGCTTTTTTCTTAAAAGCTTACAAGGTATTGCTGCATTCGAATTAGAATATTGAAACTAACGACAAATATAATTTCAAATATGAACGCTCTAAATGATTAAAATATCTACAGCATTTAAGTTGAATAATATTAATGACTCTAATCAGTTCATTAGTTTGAATTATTTTACTTGATTAATTTTATTTATAAAGCTACAGTATTATTGGATAAATGAAAGTTAGACGGAAAAAATATTTATCTAAAATATATCATTAAATATTAATTTGCTTGATTTATTAATGTATTAATGCATAGTTGTATAATAATTCTGACTTGTATATGTTGTTGTATGTAGAAAATTTTTTATTGTCGTCTATGATGAATCACACCAAAGATGGAATGAAATTACATTTCCTGTTACAAATTTATTCTTACTTAATATACACATAAGCCAACTACTTTTTATAATATCAAATTTCACCTTTTTAATCTAATAATTTTATACATTAATACATAAATGCACGGGAGCAAATATGTATAGATGTTTTATTAAAATTTATAATAAGTATCAGAATGTTTTAAATGTTGAAATTTAAAAAATTTTAAATTACATTCGATTCGATTTCAAAATACCATAAAATTCTCATTAAATATTATTTAATCTCGATATTTTTTAATTAAAGTGTTATCTTTATATTTCAAACTTGAATTTACAAGTATTAATAAATTTCTTGAAATTTTGAAAATACACAAACGCTAGGATTGATATATATATATAATAAAGTTATATAGTATTAAAATCTGTTGGTTCTATATGATTAACACGTAATTAATAGTAAAAATAATAAATTAATAATAATAAGTGTTATTTCACATTAAGACATAAAATATTCGGCTCGTATATAATTTATTTTTTAAAAGATTTTATTGCCTTTATTATACATCTACACATAAATGTTACTAGTATTAATCAAATATGATGTAATAAATACAAAATTACTTATTATTCTATTTCTACGGCATGATTTATTCAAAGCTTAGGAAACAAAATGGTCATTTAAAACATCGTCCTATCGTACTTTATTGTTTTCCCTTACATTCTCACTTAGCATTATTATTTCCATATCATTGATATCAACATAAGTCTTCTCCTCCCTAAGTTTTGCCAATTCAGAAATTTAAATCTAAAATTTTTTATACATAGACATATGCTTGAGCATCGAAACAATGACAAACTGACAATGATATTCCATAACAATGTGCAAGGCATTATTTTGCATAAAAGTAAAGCAGAAGAACATGAGTATTGCGTGTAAGGCAAGGCAAACAACATAATGTTAAAAATACAACGAGGTTGATATTACTCTGCATAGACGTTTAAAGAAAGTACAAAGGAGGTTAATAGGAACTTTCGATAAAAAATTTGCGATGCTGCCAGAAGAGACAGGAACATTGATTGCGAGAAAGACGCCGGCGTCACTGCGCGTTACCACTACAACCCTCATCTGTATTCCTATATATGTATGCACCTACGTACTTATATATCAATGTGCGTGCGCGCGTGCGTATATATATATATATATATATATATATATATGTATATGTATATACTAAAGGGAGGAAGGAAAAAGCGAGACGAAAGGCCGCAGCCGGTGGGGGTAGAGATTTTATTGATTTATGTCCTGTGGCACGTTATGTATTCAATGGCCTCATTCTCTCTCGCTCTCTCGCTCTCGTGTACTTCTCGACCCACGAGCGGACGAGTGAGAAGTCGCGAAACGATTGGCCTAATGTGCATCGTTATCGATGATTCTTTAGATAGAGAAAGCTATTGCTGTTTTTTAATCGGCTTCTTTTCAATTTCACAATTTTGTGTATTTTACAATAAGGTTCCTCACGTTCACATGCCCTTACTTTACTCATTTCATGGACAAACATTGCACTCGGATTGCTTTTTTTTTTCTTTTAGCTTCGCTTAAAAAGTCATATTTCATGGAAATTAATAAATAATAATGTCGTATTTTAACTGAATAATTTTCAAAAATATTCGTAGTTACACTCGTTTTCAATATATCGATTTTCTTTATAACGTGCATTATGAGCAAAATACACTAATGTAAGAAGAACATTAATAATATATTAATATATTGAAGTTGCAGAAAGCTTTCCGTACTCATGGAAATAAAGAAAAAAGTAAGAAGAAATGAAAGAAAAGCAATGAAATAGCAGATGTTTTACACGCGTGCTATTTATCGTGAATACACATATGCGTATAGACAACGAATAATGTAGGAAATCACACAGCAAGAAGGAAAGTGATCCTGAAAGCCGAAATCAGCCATAAAACGGAGCGGCCTTCGAATAAACTAGGGTCGCTCGGGGCGCTCGTGCATGCGCGATTTCCCGTAAAACAACGCATCGATCGAGTTCCGCGCTAAAGCACATCCACGGCCCATAAATCGCGGCCTCCTCTTTCGTTCCCCTTTCGCCCATCGCTCCACACCCCATCTCACCCCCCCCCCCCCCCCCCGCCCCCCCCCCCCCAAAAAAACAAACCCCTGCACGGAACCAGCAGTCTCGGCGGTTAACACTCTATTAACGCTAACGATGCACGAGCGGCGACATGCCACGCTCGAGTCGCCGCGAGTTCTGACCTCGTAATGACCAGTTTACGGAAAAACTTTTTCGTTCGAGCAGGGATGAAAAAATCGGTCCCCATTCTGATCCCGCGCGCACTTAGCTACTCGCGACGATCGACACGGCATTTCGCGTCCGTTATTCGTTATCGGGAGAACGATCGTCCGATGTACGATAAGGGACCTCGGAAAATCGTCTGCCTATCCGGGAGTCGCGATGTCTCGCGTCATATTCAGCGATAATCTGCTTTACTCGATTGTTTCATTAGTTTTGCGTCATATCATACGAAAAGCTGTAATTTGCGATCCGAGTCTGTGGCATAAAAATGATTATGTAGGGCAAATTTCTCGTTGAAGCTTGAAGGGTAGGGTTGGCTCGGTACTAGCGCAGATCGCCGATAATTAATTTAATGTGAGCCGTATCGATCCTTATTGAGCGCTCGTACACTTAAATGATCCATCGTCAAGTTATTTGTGACAGTCGCTCGCCCCTCCGTTTCACAATTATGGAAAAATGATAGAATTCGATGCGAGAGCGCCAGGTTGCCGAAGAGTCAAGATTACATCGAAAAAATTGATTAGTGAGCATCTCGAGATGGAGAAAATACGTTAGGAGAGGACGAGAGGGCCGTTGAAAGAGGCTCCGTAGCACGCGAGCGCGTGTCGAAAGATCCGAATGAGGCATAGCATGCAACAGCCATTGGCGAGACCCATAAATCTGGTAGATTTTCATGGGGCTAGGGGGTCGCGGTCGTCGGGGAGGGTGCAAGGGGAGAATGAACGTCGTAAGAAGAATCGTAAGAATAACAATCCATATCTCGTCTCTTTGTCGGCTCGTTTTCCCTACTTATAGCATGAAAATAATTTATGCTCGATCGCGCTGGTTAGCAAATGCTTTGTCGTTATAATGCAAACGTGACTCTAGACGAATTGATATTGAAAAATCCTCGTTCAGTGCATCCTGCAGTGCACAATTTTATTCGGGAAGCTATAAGCTTAGTCGCGCGAAGCTCTATAAGATCGATTAAATTACTCGCAGAAAGGCGATATTTAAGATACGCTAAGACATATTGGGACGGGAGTACAGGAAAGTATGTCGAGGAATAAATAAACTGCTTGTAATAATGTGTCGTGGTAATGGGAGGGGAGGGGGGGGGGCGGGGATGATCTAGGTAGATAGGTAGGTCATATAAAGCGTCGTTGCAATGTGGTCGAAATTTTGCAAATTCCCCGAAAAGTCGCCGTTCTTCCCGTATTTTGGCCGTTAGTCACGTCACCGCCGCGAACATTCTTGGCGATGCTTCTTAGGAAAGTCGCGAGCGCCTCGACAACAGGGCAAACAAGCCGGGGCAGATGAAACAGGCGACTCACCTCACAACGCAGCCCCGAGTACACTGCCAAAGTTCATGTTTAGAACCTGGGAAGCAGCGAGCCGTCCAGGTCGACTTGCTGCTAAAGGAGGCGACGCAAGGCCGGAAAAGTGGTAAAGCGGCCATAAATTCTGACCCTCGGGCTCTTCTCTCTTTTCCTCTCGTTTCCTCCAGCGCGGCGAACTTTCGCCAACCCTCTGTCGTTCTATCTCTCTCTCTCTCTCTCTCTCTCTCTCTCTCTCTCTCCTTCTCACTCCTTCTCTCTGGAGCTAGCTCGTGTTCCTTTCTATGTGTGCGAAGTGTCGTGGTTGTACGCAACGTCTCCTCGTGACCCATCTGCCGCTGAATGAGTGCACCTGCAACGTCCACGAGAGTATCCGATGAATTAGCGTAGCCTGCAATTTTCCTGAGTTTACAGTTTCCCTCGTAAGTATCCGGAAAGTTTTGACAACGAAGGGACAGTTTTTCTAATTTTATTCTTTGTTTTTTACGCCGGAAAAGGACGTTCGAACGTATTTGCCCTTCGACGCATTAAAACAAAAAAAAAAAATTACAGAAAGCTCGATCAGCTCTTAAAGTAAAAGTGATAATGACTTTGCGTTTGTAGAGACTGTCGCATCACGAAGTTTTTTCATTGTGACGGGGACGTGAATACGATGTCCCCTTTATTAACAAATACTTTCAAATACTTTCATTTAATGCGAATTTCACATAATATCTAAAAAGTAAGATAATTATTTTGTACTACTTAAGATTCCAACGGCTTTGAGAGAATTTCGGCTCCTTTCAGCCGTACATATAGTTTTAATTAATCAAAGCTCGCGTAGGATTGTAATCTTGAAAATGTAAAATTCTCGACATTTTCACCCAATACTTTTATGAAATTTGAAGTTTGTGGAAATCCGGTTGAAAATCTGTCATGGGGCAGTGAAGGAGATACGAGGTGGGGAATGAGAGATAAAGTGAGCGGATAGAGAGGTGATGGAGAGGAGGCGGGAGAAAAAGAGAATGGCAATTTTTAATTGAACATCACTTCCGCGTCATGTTGCTTTTGCGATGATTGTTTTGCAATTATTATTGTAGTCTCGCGATCTGCCATACTGGATGCAATTAAAATATGATTTACGCATCTAGCGGCTTGTATAATATATCTTACAAGACACATTTCTTAGCCTATATTTAATGCTGCTGCGGTTTGCTAATTTAAAACTTTAATAGCATATAATTTTCTACATTTAAAATCTACCTATATGAATATATTTTACGGGTTATTTTATTTTATTATACAAGATTATTAGTACAAATTAAAAAGACAAAATAAGAAAAGAGAGATAGAGAGAGAGAGAGAGAGAGAGAGTGAGTGAGTGAGAGTGAGAGAGTGAGAGAGTGAGAGAGTGAGAGAGTGAGAGAGTGAGAGAGAGAGATGAAAAAGAAAAGAACAACAACAAAAACAACGACAAGAGAGAAATAAAGGTAGAAGAATGAAAGGAAAGAGATGGGAGGAAAAAATTAAAAATAAAAAATAAAAAATACAGGCCGTAAGGAGAAATTTACCTCCACTTTTCATATAATATAGTTTATGTGCGCGTTCTTTTCATAAGATGAGTATTGGATGAAATTAATAAACCTTCACCGATACTCTTTCATATACGTACATTTCGAATCTACATCGTAAAATCTGTAACATAGTTATTCTTATTACAAAAACGAAACGATCAACTTTTAATATCTATATTACGTAAAAGCTTTAAAAATGCATGTTTATAGCTTAATGCGGAATATCAAAGCTGGCAGATTGCGCACCCTTCTGATATAGTAATGAAAGTAATTTCTATAATTTTGTTGAATTATAGTGGAGTGCGCTGTAAAATTACCAACACGATCACAGTGCACTAACAGTGTAATCTCGAGTTTTGCATGCGGCCGTGAATAAGGAAATCGGCGGCTCGGGCTTGGCGCGAAGCCTCACGATAATCGCAGCTCTCGCGATAAATAAGCAGACGATTAAAAATACATCTAAGAATTTTATTGTACAATTGTGGGACTTACGAGCTGGCAAGTCCTCGATGCCTCTTCCTACGATCCTCCGCCTCCTCACCGTGATCGCTCTATGATCCTCGGCTCATGACGCGCACATTGCGCCCCCACGGCCCGCCGATGCACCTGCCGATGCATAAGCCAGGAGAGCCGATCCCATTCCTTGCGCCCCGTACCACGCCGTCTCTTTCTATAGAAGATAATATCGAGCGTGTAATGAGACGTCTTGAGCGCGACTTGCTGCAGTTCGGGGACGGATAATCGGACGTCGATGCCTGATTCTTTTTCCCATAAGCGGATGATGAGTTTGTTCCTCGTTGCTAACTTGGACAGCGATGGCTAACCGATACTTCGGACTCAATAAAGGTATATGCGCGTGCTCCCTTGAGAGGGGCTAGCGGCCTCCGATACCCACACAATCGCACGTGCGCGACGGCATTGATTGGCAATTGGGAAGGGGATAAATAGTTGAGCGGATGCCACTGATATAATAAGGCTGCGATTTAATAATAATTTCTCAGTGGGGGACTCAACCTATGGGCAAAATAATAACGATGTTTGGCTTACGGCGAATGGCATATGGAGCGAAACACTGTGTGCCGTATTGATTATAAGGTCGGGATGGTTAGGTGAAATCGCGCTGGACCACTTTCGGATAAGAAAGGGAAGGAAATTTCTTCGTTTTCGTGAGAGGCTTTATTTTCGAAAATTGGATGTACTTTGGTGGCAGGGCATGGTAGAGATAAATTGCACAAATTGCCCTTTAAATCGAGAATTTACAATGTAAATAAAAGCGAGGCTAGCGAAAAGTCTTCGAGCTCTTGATTATAATTATAAAGATTAATCTTGAGGAAAAGTTCATTTATTAGTATGGACTTGCGTGAAACAAATCAAAACAAAACAACAAAATAAAAACAAAAACGAAAAATCCATAGACTCATCCTACCTGTGTATTTTATACTTACGTGCAGCAATCCTCGGGAATCATCGGGAATTTCATTCAAGATAATTCGATAGACTTGAATTTTCACGTTCCATTACTTCGATAATAGATCATTTAAACAATAACCTAAATGTAATCGGCTTTTAATCTCAAAAATTGATCTACGAGGCATATTTTCCTTCTTGTAAATAAGTAATGAAAAATTGCTGATTTGAAAATCAAAATTCCAAATAAACATGTGACTTTACTACTTAAGTGTTATTAAAATTAAATTGCTTTATAAAAGGAAATAATTTGAAAGTCAAACAAAACTAATTATATAAAATATTATTTTCATGGTTGCCTCTATGAAATCTCTTAAGAGACATAAGAAAGTACTAGTATAACTCGCTCTCTTTCTCTCTCTCTCTCTCTCTCTCTCTCTCTCTCTCTCTCTCTCTACCTCTCTCTACATCTCTCTCTATCTCTCTCTATCTCTCTTTCTAATTCTCGAACCCTTGTCATTTGGAAACACCAAGATCGAAATCCAATATAATATCAACAACTAAGTAATGATTCAGAGAAGCATAGGTCCACCAGGTGACAAAATCAGAAGCAAGCGCTGATCGACTTGGAGTATCGTATACACACCTCTGTGATAAGACAAGACAAAATGAAGATAGACTGAGAGATAGATAGAAAGAGAAAGAGGGAGGGAGAGAGAGAGAGAGAGAGAGAGAGAGAAGGAAGGTAAGTATGTACACGTAGGTTGCAGGATATACTCTGCTGCTGCTGCCGCTGCTGTTGATGCTGTTGCTGCCGGTGGTGCTGCTGCTGGTGCTGCTGCTGCTGCTGCTGCTGCTGCTGCTGCTGCTGCTGCTTCTGCTGCTGCTGGTGCTGTTGCACGGGTTATACGAACAGACAGAAAAGTCAATAAATCATCCCGTCACGAGCCATGAGCCAAGGCGGAGCCTCTTGCTTCGTATTAGCCAATAATAATCTTCTCCGAGGTGGAGGCCATCTTGGATTATACAATGGTTCCTTCTGTGGCGGCCGCGGAAACGGCTGTATAACGTGTAAATGCAAATTCAAAAGTGTGCGAAAGACAGAGGGTGAGAGAGAAAGAAAGAGAGAGAGAGAGAGAGAGAGAGAGAGAGAGAGCGCAAGATAATAGACGTACTAGAGAAAGCGAGAGAGCGGTAAGCCTACAGCTCCCACCCAAGGCCGATTCGCTCACCTGACAAAATTCATGATCAGTGATAGTTGCTCTATTTCTTAAACTTTCTTACGTGTTCTCTCTCTTCCTCATCGCTACGCATACACACTCTCTCTCTCTCTCTCTCTCTCTCTCTCTCTCTCTGAATCTCGTCCATTTGCTCATTTTACCATTACGAAAAATATACAGCTGTAGAATCATGGCGATGATTCCTTGAGACGTTAAAATACCTTTCCTTGACACATTAAGCTTATTTTATTATGACATTAATGATTCTTTTGTTTAATGAACTTTCTTAATTGTTGTTACGTTGGTAAACCAAAAAATTTTTTTTAAAATTTAAAAACAAATAAATCAGAGAGATAATAAACAATATGTGTAATATAAAAAAAATGTTTATATATACATGCACATGTATAATTAAATTAAAAAGAAAAAAAGAAAATTACTGAAATGAGTATAATAACGTTTGTAAATCGAGCACGTATTCTTTTTCATATTCAACCACATTTTATTTCTCGTTCTCAAACACAGTTATTATAATTAATATCATTATTATTAATATGGACAGACTCTTATATATAATACAGTATGGTTTAGACTCGTCGACGCAGTAGCAAGTAATACTATATTTATCATTATACCATCGCCGGGGCGGCCATAATACATAAAACATGTCATTCATCGTGTATACGTGTATTCATGTATGTATGTCTCTTTTACGTGGCAATGTGTTTTTCATTTGAATCGTGTAAAGCATCACGCGAGTATGACCGACTTCGTCCTCACTCTCTCTCTCTCTCTCTCTCTCTCTCTCTCTCTCTCTCTCTCTCAATTACACAATCGTTATACGTATTCGTCGTACTTTTATTTACGATTTTGTACGTGTGTACACTTGGTTTACATGCTGCTTGGACACTACAAAATAATTACGTTTCGTTAAAGTGTAATAATAATAATAGTAATTATAATAATAATCGTATTTATACTTTTATAATATATACCTTTTTTCTTATCTGCAATATTTATACATATAGCTTTTTGTTATCTTTATTTATACTTCTTCATTATTTTGTTTGCTTTTGCGCTTTTATTTTCTTCGGTAAATCAATAATAGCTGAATTTTCCTCCTATTTATTTCCTGTTCATGGTCGTTTATTAAATAGCCCTTTTCAATTTTTTTTTCTTATTTGTTTATTTGTTTGTTTGTTTGTTTGTTTTTTTTTTTGTTGTTGTTTTTTCTTGTTTTTGTTTTTTTTTTTTATAATTTTACGTACTTTTGCACGCTACGTGACAAAGTGTTTTGTGAAGACAATCTTATGCATTCGCCACGTGACAAAAAGGGCAAAAACTGTCAATACCCCTTACACGAAGTATTTCGATTTTATTTATCATAGGCTTGTAGTTTTTGCGCCTCTCAATACACACTTAAAATTCCATATTTTCTACTTTGGACTCTTACTTTTCCCCAATTCATTTTTATCATATTTAAGAAACTTTGTTGAGACGCGCGCTCGAATCGATGATTATTTTCCGCCAAACATGCAAAAATCTAGAGTTTTCGATGTTTTCCAATAAAGTAGTTTCACATGAATGTCGAAGGTGCTCACTCGGTATAAGACAAAAGACTTGAAAATCGGAGGGCAATAGATTAACTCGACCGTGTCGGAAAATTTGATCGAAATAGCAAATAGCAGCAACTTTCATTAACGGCGTAATTAATGGCACATCGATTGATTTTTTTTCTATTCAATATTGCTAAAATAAATTCAATTTCGATTTAACACAGAATTTCCATAAAAAAGGGTGAGGGCTGGGGGTGGCGTGGGAAACTTACTAGTCGCATGTAAATTAATCCAGATTTATATATTCGTGTATTTATAATAAAATGCGAAAACATTGCAATTTAATTTTTCAATTTAATTGAAATTTTTACTGTACCAATATTAGCGAGTTCGCGAATAAATATAAAAATGCCCCGACGACTCGATGCAAGTTTCACAAGCTCTTCGAGGCTACTTAGCAAACGTATTCCTCTGCGATGGATAAATGTTAAATAAATCAAAGTATCGCTCTCGTGCCGGGCTATAGAGCAACGGTTGGACAAATAAATGTTCGAATAAAGAAGAAGAAGAAAGAAAGAAAAAAACGCAAGGAAACAATGGACGTTCGGACAGTCAATGGCACATCAACGCAGCGGCTCTCGTAATATTGTCATTTTTTTTTTTACACTATATCATTGCATTGTGACGTTACACAATTCAACTATGAATAAACCGTGTAAATTACACACACATATACGGATCATCGACTCTCATAATCCTCAATAATATTCATCGTCCGTTGCGGATTACATCGAGTTCACAAGATACGTCGTAATAAATATTATTATCGTTTTATAATAAACTCTGTGCTACCATCATATTACACTTTACTCATCATTATTACTTCTTTAAGTCTACTAAACAGGTACCTACTTTACCTACGCGGTATCGTATACAAGGGGGAGGTAAGGTGGTCGCGCGGAACGCAATTCGATGCCGCGACGTCAGACGTCTCGCTGTTCGCCGTTGCCCAACCGATAATCGCGCGAGAATGCAACAACTGGTTTAACCGTTCATGGCAATTTGCGCGTGCGTGCATGCGTGCCATGGGAGCACAGACGCACACGTGCACGATAACGTGCAACGAAAGGCCAGCTCGCCTAGTGAGAAACCTTCGACATCCTTCGACATCCAATAATATTCGATTATTCCGTCTCCGTGTCGCGTATCGTACGTTGGCCCGTTAATTTTGCCTTTATTCGGTCGCTTTATTCATCGGATCGTCCTATTCTTTCCCTCCTCCTTCCTCCTTCGTCACCTAAATATAACACGAATTTTTCCGGCTCATCAGTCTTCGTACAAAGCGGACGTCCATCGATGATGAGATAACGTTTGCTTTATACATTCATTGTATTACTCGCGAATCTACTACGGCCCTTGTAAACGTACAAATGAGATCTTTCGAAGGTAAACGGCGGCTAATTGAGAAAATGATTATGCAAATCAACGTGATCTCATCAAGGTTTTGTAATGATGGTTAAAGGGGTTAACCTTTCGTGCGACAGAATAATTTATATTGATTTTGTTTCTTATATTGGAAAGATAGGGGCATGAATGTTTTTGTTCTTTTTGTGTAATTTTTATTTATTTATTTATTTATTTATTTATTTTTTTTTATCGTATGATTGGGGGAAAATCGCCGAGCCATAAACTACACGCGACTACATAATGACGCCTGTCGCGAGGACAAGAGGTCAGGAACTCTTCGGAGTTTGCGCGAGCGAGGACGAGGCTCGTGTCTTGCTTACACGATTATAAACTTGTTGGTGTCGAAAACGACCGGAACTCGCTCATCGTCATACGCGTTTGTTTGAAAAACAAAAAAAAAAAAAAAAAAAAAAAAAAAAGAAAAGAAAATAAAGCCTCGAGCTTTCTCCTAAGTTTCATATTGTTAAAGTAATCCACGTGGACTAGAAAAAATTGTGAGAGAGAAAAAGAAAGAAAAGTTGATGGGTTATTGGATAAATATGCCTATATACGCATTAGAATTCTTTAAGCTTTGTTTTGCATTGTGAAAAATATTTATTAGACAATTCGATAAAAACAAGTAGTGTCCCCGTATGTGTGTATGTATGTATATATATATATATATATATATATATATATATATATATATAAACACATAATAATATGGTATGAATAAATACTACGCAACTAAATAAAATCATTGTACGGACTGTTTTATATATGCATATGTATATAAGACTTTTCGTTTGGCTTTTGCGGGCATATTTCGATATAATTATATAGCGTTACAGTATTTACATCTCCGCAAACTCCACGATCTCATCGTATCTTCATTCGCTTAACTTAACCGCTTTCTTTATCATATTACTTTTTTTGTTTGTTTTTGTTTTCTTCTACTTATAATTCATGGGGAAAGAATATTCGTACGCTATCGCGCAATTAGCTGGAATTATCGCGTGGTCGTGAATTTTTCTTTCCCATTACACATGAGCCGAAGGACATCGATACAACATCTATATAAATCGTACAATGTTTTTTCACGATCGTTAAACTATAATTTACGCCGAAAAATTGTTTCTCCTCGATTAAAGGACCATCGCCCCCGCCCGCTGAAACCGACTTAAGACAACGACATGTTTATTCTTAAATGCTAATTCGCTTAATTTTTAAGGATCTGTATAGATTTCTTCATTGAAACTTTATAGCTTAGTTGCTTATTTAAAGGGAGCTGCTAACTTACAGTGAGACACTTGTTATTCTTTATGTATTTATTAGTTTTTTTTTTGTTTTTTTTTATTCATTTTTATTCATATTTTTTATTTTTTTGTTTTTGTTTTTGTTTTTGTTTTTGTTTTTGTTTTTGTTATTGTTTTATTATTATTTTCTTTGTTTATTTTGTCAGTAATACAATTTCCTGTTGCTCCCTCTCGTGTTCCGGATTTTCGTTTTACTTCACGATCTCTACATCCACATTACACATCCACATTACACATCCACGGTGCTTCCTTTATTTTACGTATATCATCGACGTATTCATCCAACTTTTTAACTTTTATTTTCTTTATACGCGGGTAGATACGAATAGAGATAAAATATATAATTTGCATTTATACCCCTATACATAGTTAAGCCTACACATATCTTCTCACCGCGTTCACATATTTACCTAATATAAGTATAGTTTATTAAAGATCCAGTAGATACAAAATTTTTTTCGATTTCATCGCATTCTTTCAATTCTCCCTCTCGCCCATACCTTTTTTTTCTTCATTTCGTTTCATTACGTTTTTTTTTTCTCGCATGCTTCACACATCGACTTTTTTTTTCTCCACTTGGATGGCCCGAGTGTGCGCGAGCGTGTACCGATGAACGCAATTTATAACGGGCCGCACGTCAATGTGGTTTAATGATCGATTCGCGATTGCATCGATTTCACTGAGACGTCGAGAAAACAGGATAATTGTACGTTTTACAAAATATAAAATGCAGAGCCAAGGATCGATTTTTAATTTCTGTCCTGCCAACCACCGTCAATTTCCAAAATTACAAGCTTAAGGAACAAAAAAAAAAACAAAAAAACAAAAAACCAAAAAAAAAAATAAATAAATAAACAAAAAGATAAAAGAAAAAAACAAGGTGTAATTTCATGCCCGTAAGCCACCTTGCATTCAAAACATTGCCTCACTAATAACATTATTTTAGATAAAAATAAACGGCTTTTGTTAAAAACAAAAAGGAAAAGTGAAACAAAAGAGCAAGGAAAGAATTTATCGATACTTCTCGCGTTAATGATGCTGGACAAAAAGAACTTCTAGTCCCGTTTCCTCCCATAACTATAGACAAATTCAATTAGTATATATATATATATATATATATTTTTCTTTTTTTTTTTTTTTTTTTTTTTTTTTTTATTTCGATGACCCACTAACAAAAGGCTAATTATTAACCGATTTGTTTTTCCCGTTGAAAGCTCAAGATTTTTCGCATTTATGAATGTTACAATTGCAATAATGACAATTGCGGTAAGGCCATAAGCCTACGGGTTTTGTCTCGCGATTCGCGCACAATTAGCAACAATTAGCAACAATTAGAAATCACCGAATTTCCCTCGATATGAACGTCATTTAACTAACGGACACTGAATTCCAAAGCGAATAGCGCCTGACTCCGTTGCACGTCGACGAATTTTTTTTAGCTTTGCACGAGGGTTGCAGAAGTTAGTCACCTAGACATTTGGAATCTTCCGCGAAATCGATTGATTCAGCCATTATAGAGTTTACGTTTTATTTATCTTTAAGAAAGACGTCAATTTATCAATTTACAATCTCATTGTCTGCGGCAGCCACTACTTTGTGTGCAAATTCATCATTAAATGATATAACGCAGCGTGCAATATCGAATGTAAACCAATGGAACGAACGTTATTCGAAGTCGTGGGATCGCGTTTTCGAGATTTCCACAGACCTCTTTCGCGATTTAACGAGCGGCCAATCGGCAAGCCAGCTTCGATACGTTAAAGACAAAAGGAGGAGCGCGATAGACTAGATTAAGAGCGCGAACTGTCGAGTTTCGAGTCATCGAAATGCAAAATTTACGCAAGCCCCGGACAGTGGAGCGGGACACGAGTTAGAAATCTCTCTTCGTAGTACCCAGTGGTAAAAGCATGTTCTTTAGCTTTTAACAGCTAAAACCCCGCCAGTCCGCACAACATGGATATGTTTTATCGGCAACGGCGGGGGTGGTTCCGCACTTTTGCCAACTCAAAAATCGACGCGGTTCTTGTCTCGACGTGCGGCTGGTTTTTAACTTGCGCTCTCGCACATCACTACTCGCGCCTATTCTCGCCTCTATCAAATTCCCTGCTTCAATCTCTTTTCTCTCGATTTTTACACTTCGTCGCTCTACCAAAATGGAGTAGAATTACATAAATAAATCTCTTCGGTAATGAAGGCTACGGTCCGGCTGGACCGCTTTTTTACGTATATCATTGTACATCGAGGATGAGGGGTACGGATGAAAAGAATGAAAAGTTTTTGATAATTTGGACGTTCTCTTTGACATTATTATATATGTTAAATTATAGGCAATGAATTAAATGTCATATTTATATATATTTATATCAAAGAGAAAGTCTTTCGTCTGATTACGTGAAAATAGCGGATTAATTAAAGACGATTAAACGCTATTCGCATATGATATAAGATTATCGAAAGAAATGAAGTCAAAGCGTTAATTTGTTTCAATGATGCCTCGATGCATTATATCCTTACTTTTCTTATTAGCATTAATTTTATCATTAAGTTTTTCATCATTTTTATTTATTTTTTTTTTTCTCATTTTATATATTTTTTTTATTTTGGTTTTTTTTTGTTGAAGCCGTGGATCGCGTAAACAATTACTGTGTCTTAAAAATCTCATATCTTCTATAATCGAATATCTTCTTCTATTATTTATTCGTATAATAATTAATAATAATTAATAATAATTAATAATAATAATAATGTATTATCTCAATTACGTATATCGTTACTGTACTCTATCGCTCACTCTCGCGCGCGCACACACGCGCTTTCTCTCTCTCTCTCTCTCTCTCTCTCTCTCTCTCTCTCTCTGCTTTCGTCGTACTATATTAATAATAAAAACCTAAGTGTCCAACTAATTTTACAACACAGCACAATATTCGTCGCGGCGCTCGAAATCAGCAACCGGGATTCCTAATCTTTTCTATTTATATGCATTTCCACGCTGTCGACCCCCGCTCTACCTAACCTCCTTCTCCC
>NW_011948425.1:2310085-2313248 GCF_000503995.2 Ceratosolen solmsi marchali | reverse complement strand
CCCCCCCCCCCCCCCCAACAAACCTACCCCCCCCCCCCCCTCTCTCATCTTCTTCCCGCCACTCGAATGAAGAAACGAAGAAATGGATTATTAATTGATTATAATAATGCAAACGCAATCTCGATGTCTGATTAATCCGCGACTTGTATAATATTTACGAAGCCCCGCGGCACTTTAAGAACGTTGCAGGATATATTCACCGGTTTAATAAATTGTCTTTACTCACTTCGCTATCATGAGTATTCATACATTTATCATTTCTCATTTAATTAGAATTAGGAATATCTTTTACGTATTTATGTTTTACCGAAGGCTTATAGAAAAAGGATATCTCTTTTGTCAGTATATTCGGACGGTTTTGTTAATCCTGCGAAAATTTCTACTGCGAGTGCCGCGCGCTTCCAACTATTCCGACAAGAGATGACATAAGCAATGATAATAGATTATATAAACAATTGCTTCTTTAAGATTTTAATGTTAACGTGAAAATGAAGGAGAAAAGCGTACGATCGTATCGTTGGTAACTTAGCCACGTGTTCGTGAAGCATTTAGGAGTTGATTCTTCTAAGAGGAAACAAGAAAAAAGTATATTATAAGAGAAAAATCGCGGTCGCCAAGTCGATTATCTTGCGCCCCCGAACTACGCGCATGTATATACACACGAAAAATTGCGGCTGAACGTCAATATAGAGTGCAATAAATTACAACTTCTTTGTATTGGGCAACAAAAACAGAAGAAGAAAAAATGAACGATCGAATAAATGATATTTAGATTTTTGTTCTCTCGACCTCTGATTGAGAACAATCGATAAAATCAGATGGTTAACGGTATAATTCAATATTGACAGAATGTCTAAATTATACGTTATGTCATCCGCTTTGAGCCAAGTCCATCGGTCATTCCCAAAGTCGCAATGGAATTTTCGAAACACGATGGTAGCGAACGAGAAAGAAAGAAAAATCATAATTTTGCATCTTTCGATTGTAATTGGGAGGTATTATATTTATTGGAAATTTAAGACTTCCTTGGCCTAGCCTCGTTATTTCAATTGAAACTCCATTTCCATTTCAAGCCAAAATTATCCAGCTCACAGACCATTAAAAATCGAAATACAAAGAAGTCGTCCGTCATGATAAACACGAAAACACTCGATCTACTCTCGTTACCGACGTACGCCCACATTCTCTCACCGCCTCGCTACAGATTCAATAAAACCGAGATCAAGGTCGCGAGTCGTTCACTTCGACATACGAGGCGCAGTGACACGACACACACTAAAGAAAAGACTACCAACGCGCTTCTTATTCTTATTATAATTGTCGCTCAAAGTCCATAAACTCTTATGTTTTATGAATGGTATTACAAGTGCCCCACGCCGTGAAGTTTTCCCCGTCTTTTTGGCTTCGTTTGATTCATCATCCAGCCGATTATGCTACTCCACCAAAAGCATGCGAATTCTCATGAGAATCTGGGTTAGCCGTTCGCCAAACCCTATTTGCTCGCAATGCAATTCTTGCGAGACTTAGCGACACTCGTGCAATCACGATTAGCAAAATCACGAAGAGATAAGGAAAGGGATAACGATAAGCGATAATGCCCCGTGACAGCGGGGAGAAAGAAAAATAAACGTTAAACGTGCGAAAATACGAAAAGAACAAGTCGGGCCAGTGTGGTTATCAATGCCACGTGTATTTCCATTCGAAAACCGGCCGGTACATTTCCAAAGTTTCAAATCACTGGGATTATCGTGAACTGGACGAGCCTCACTGGGTTCAATTCCATTTGACTATCGCGACATTTTTGCTTTAGCGACGTTTCAACTTGCATCTTCCCTTTTGCCCGAGCCCGTGAAAGATCGCACTTGGCACCAGTCGTGTGACAAAACGAAATAAAAAAAAAAAAAAAAAAAAAAAAAAAAAAAAAAAACACAACAACAAAAAGAAAATAAAGTGGAGAAACAAAAGGGAAGAAAAGATGAACGAACGGAGGAAAAATGCCGAGCCACCGCGACCGAGTCGAGCTGGGACTCGATTTTCTTATTTTCTTTCACTTCACGAAAGAATAAGAAATAATGATGATGATAATAATAATAATAATAATAATAATAATAATAATAATAATAATAATAATGATAATGATAATAGTAATAAAAACAAACATCGCTACGCAATTGAACGAAAACACCGAATGCTGTCGCCTCGTTATAATCCTAAATACAGACGCAATAATAATGCATGATTTTTTTATTCTTGCTTATACATTATCTACAACTAGCATAAAAAAAAAAAAAAAGAAAAAAAAGTAACTATAAGCAAGAGATTTACGCCCTATGTGCGTGAATTACACACTTCTCTTGTCCCTTCATTATATAATCTTTATTACCGACGTAAGAGAATAAATAATAAAACCTCTCCTGCTGGATCCTTTGGATTCATACGGACGCTGGTGAAAGCACCCTCCCTCCCATCGGCTTTTCTTTCACGAATGTCCCACCATCGATATATTGCGACACTCCCTCGTCCGCTCCCCCTCTCAAGCCACAATTAAAACTTCTCACGCACGTTCGCATTCACAGCTTCATGATCAAATCGCGAACAATCTACTAATCAATTGCTCGCTCACGTGTCTCACGCTTCGAGTTACATTATAATATAATCGTACATTCGCAGCATCCATCCGCACTAAATATAGGCTTTAGGAAATTACATTCGATTAAACGTAATGGAGGTTAACGCGGTTCTGATTAGCATGCAATCCAGTTTCCTCTAGCATCCGTAATAATAATTGCGCATTCCCGTCATGATTGTGAGTACTCTCGACATGAGCAGACCCTCTCCTCTTCAGCACACTTTCTTACCACGTACGTGTCACATCGCGTAGAAAAAAGCCTTGGGTCTCCAAAATTAATAAATTCTATCTCGCATCTCTCACCGAGTTCCTCTCTCCTCGGCATCCTCATTCATATTTGGTAAGAGCAGCTTGTTTTATAACACGACAAGATAAGCGTCATTGCGGTTGTGTTTCTGCGTTTGTTGTATAATGTGGGTGGTTTGTATGTGCGTGTCTGTACGTGTGTGGGCGAAGGTTCGCCGGAGAGCTGCGGAGTAGAGGGGGCGCGAATGGGTGGTGGGCGAGCGGGTAGGCGGTTACGGGGGATGTAGT
>NW_011948425.1:2309764-2310052 GCF_000503995.2 Ceratosolen solmsi marchali | reverse complement strand
TGGGTTGGGTCCGGGGGGGGTGGTGGGGGGGGTGGGGGGGGGGGGGGGGGGGGGGGGGTGGGGGGTAGGTAACAAACAGAGTGAGACTGCTCTCGCTCGCGAGTGAACGAGCATTTATATATTTGGTAGGTCGATCATGGGGAAGGAGGTAAGGGTGACGATAAGGAGGCACCTGCCGTTTTATAGCGATACCTCGTTCTTCCTCTCACGCCCTCTCGCTCCCACTACCCCCCCCCCCCCCCCCCCCCCCCCCCCCCCCCCACCCCCCCCCCCCCCCCCCCCCCCCCC
>NW_011948425.1:2306477-2309574 GCF_000503995.2 Ceratosolen solmsi marchali | reverse complement strand
ACCCCATCACCCCACCCCCACCTCTCTCTCTCTCTCTCTCTCTCGCTCGCTCTCTTTCCTTCTGTGTGCGTGTGGTTGTGTCTCACTCTCGTGGCCGCGGTGCCGTCGTCGTCACGTCCGCGGCGACTCAGCCCTGGGGCGAGGTCTGGGGCGAGATATCGGTGTCCCCGTCGCCCGAGGTCGGCTCGCCCTTCGTCTTCGTCTCCTTCTTCCACTTCATGCGCCGGTTCTGGAACCAGATCTTGATTTGGCGCTCGGTGAGGCAGAGCGCGTGCGCGATCTCGATGCGGCGTCGCCTGGTGAGGTAGCGATTGAAGTGGAACTCCTTCTCGAGCTCGAGGGTCTGGAATCGCGTGTACGTCTGACGGCCCCGTTTCCTCTCTGCAACAAGTAAACGCGAGCAAGGAATGCGGTTAATTAGCCATCCTCCTTGATTTTTCCAACTGGAATTTATCGGATTTTGTCATTTCGCTCGGCCTTTAGTTTCTCGGGCCAGCAGGTAGCTACGCCTGCGATAAATAGTACCGATAGCGGTCATCGAAAAACATGCAAACCCTATTGATAAGAGAGCAAGAAAACTTGGATGACTTTTCGCCTATATTAACGTCGTCCTCGCTCTTTTTACTCTATTCGAGAATAAATGGCCGGACTAATGCACTTGTGCGACACATAAAAAGACGACCGAGACATTTATATCTAGCCGATAGCGAAATTTTACGGGTAATTTATTTGAGATAAATAGGTAAAACGAGAAAAATAAGAGAAAAGGGAAAGATGTTGTGAATTACGAGATTAATAATGGAAACGCGAGATTTTACCTATTTTATCCCTCAATGTATTGGGAGGATCCTTTGAATATTTGTATATTATGGTGGGATAAAAATAATAAAAAATGTTGGCTGTGTATGGGGAATGGGCGACAGAGTGTACGCGTTAATTGTCGAAAATTGCGTAAAATCGATGTTTTTCACAGGGCGCAGGGTACATTCACAATACCTGTGCAACGTATTGTCACTGATAATGTACGAGCTCGTGTTAAATAATTGTAATGAATTTTATGAGAATATTGATTGAGCAGGGAGCAGGGAGCATTATCAGCCACGATTGGATATAATAATTTATCATTGTAAATTGTTTTTCCTTGCATTTTTCTATTGTTTTGTTTGCCCTCGAAATATCGGTCGATATAACTCAATTAAATACATTAAGTAACTATATAAATTACGAATGTCAAACGCGGTATGAAATGCTTTTGTATTACACGGATATAATTGTAATTAATATTTGCATTAGATTAATAATGATTAATAAGCCAATAGTGATTTAATTAATTCTTATTCAATAAGGTACTTATAAAATGCCATAATTTACAGTGCAATAAATTTAAAGTGGATGTATTTTTTTTCAGCTCGTAAATTTATATGAATCGTTTGAAAAATACTTTGGCGCAATAGAGTCGGCTAGATTTCGAAATATTGAGAATTTATGTCTTTTTTTTCTTTTTCTTTTCTTTACTTTTTTTTTTTTTTTGTCTCAAAGTCTATAATTTACCCTTTTACAATTAAATTTGAATTGTCAAAGAGTCGAGCAAGCGTGCATCTACCGTCCCTTCGATTATTATCATTAATTTTTTCCCGACTAATGTTATTAATTAACGCCCAATGAATTCACGGACTAATGGCAAAATTTACGCGTCAAGAGAACGCGTTACGCACACAATGATGAAAATAAGATATGAACGACAATTTATATAGAATTTTTGACACTCCGACTTTTATTAGGCTACGTATAATAATAGCCGTAGTCAATGGTATGTAAGTAAAGTTATTGGTCGAGTCTAAATGCGTAAGATACTTGCAATAACTCTAACATGGCACTCGTAAGCGATTAATCAGTCGACGTGCAAAGCAAACACAGGTTATTCAATTTGCATGTCATTTCAATCAAAGGTTCATAATTGAGAATTATTCATCGAGCTAAAACAAAAATAACTCTTGCAAGTGCATAAATCACTATAGCACTTTAAGAGGGTACAGTTTAGTCACCTACTTTAGGATATTTGAATATGAATAATGTCTCTCTTCTGTCCTTCTCATTCATGTTCACCAGCAGAATTTATGGAAAATTATTATAATTTTCGCTTAATTAGAAGTAAGTAAATAATATTGCTCTTACTTATAATATTATGATACGTGTCACGTGTATGTACCGACATAATTAGCATTGAAATTTATTAGAACAAACATCATTAACATTAGAATTAAACACGATTAACTGTAAGAGCTGTGATACGAATAAAGGTAAAAGTATTAATTTTTCACTGTCTTGAGCAAATAATCTTTGTTTATATATTATATATTGACATATAATAAGCTTTTAAAATTTGCCGATCCTACTCGATTTTATTAATTTACTAATGAAAATGATCGCATTTGTAAAATATTCGGTAAATTAGAAGCGCTCATTTTCGATATTAAAATCCTTATCGTAAAACCTTATATAAAACTTTATATAATAATTGACTAATCTCTACTCGTTATATCCTCTAATAAGTTTTATCTCGAACCATTCACATTATTTACCATCTACATCTCTATTTTCCTTATTTATTGAACGACTTGTTGACTCATACAAGCAGGCTTTGCGTAATATCGCAAAAATAGTATTGGAGAAAAAATTTTGAAAATTTTTATGATTATTATTTTCCTATTTACCAGAAAAGTGTGATTAATTCCTGCACCGTCGCGCGCCAATTCCTCACATTCTCCTTCAACTTATAACGGATGCTGAGCAATAATAATCGTGTAGAATTATCGATTTTCAATGCACCGAATCGAATGAACCACGCAGTTATAATAAACAAAAATTTCTCAAAAAAATAACAAAAAAAAAATAATAATAAAAAAAATAAATAATAATAATAATAATGATAAAATAACCACAATGAGAACGCGTTGCGTAATTGATGAAAACGGAAGAATACCCGACAAATGCTCAATCGTCCATTCTTTGGAAAGTTCAGGAGATGAAGATCGTGGGATTTCAGAAAGTGCTGGTCTGTCGCTGCCAAGGAAGAAGAGCGTAATCCTCCATGGTA
>NW_011948425.1:2288102-2306467 GCF_000503995.2 Ceratosolen solmsi marchali | reverse complement strand
TACCGCTGTTTACCGTCATTCGACCCACAAGGACTTTATATATCATTGCCGGTGCAGAGGCGAAGGAAGATGCGAGTCGAGAATCAAAGCGACGTCTCTCTCGCGTGTTTTAAGGTTTCGCTACGCGAACGCTCGCTTCCTTCCCAGGCCCACATTAATAATGCTCTCCTTCGAATCTTATGCTTACGTATATTCCGAGAAAAAGTTTAAAAAACCAAGCGGGCCCGTGGACGTGGCTCACCCCTCTCCTCTCCTTCCCCCCTACCCCCTACCCCTACCCCACCCCCTCCCAATCCCACCTCCATCATCTATTTCTTTCGTTACAGCTCTTTGTCACTATCTCCGAAACTCCGGCCGTATCTTCTTGCTGCGATCGTCGTCGGAATCACGGATTCCTCATCCCTGAATTCTATAAATACGACGGGAGCTCCCTCCTAGCGCATTAATAAAATTTTGATTTACAACTAAAATAATACACATTAGCCGCGCGCGTTCGCTATTTGCCTTAAATGATTAAGGGCCCATCGATTTTTCCAATAATTCATTCGACACACATCCAACGCAATTGTGATTAATCAGCATTGCAAAATTACCTACCGAGCATAAAAATATCAGCAGCGACTTTCGTCGTCGGTTAAGTCAAGAGCACGAGAAGGTAACGAGAAACGAGAAATAAAAAATAAAATAAAACTCTGCCAATCCCCTCGGGGTACGTTTATATTTGCATAGCACCCGCAGCGTCAAAGTTTTTATTCGCTCATAGCAAGAAGTCCTCCTCCTCCTCCTACTCCTCCTCCTCCTCCTCCTCCTCCTCCTCCTCTCCTTATAATCCTTATCGCCGACTGAATAACGCCATTTTTCGGAGGTTTAACCGCGTAATGCGACGAGTTTACGTATGACGTATATCGTGTGCCGCGTGCGTCGTATCCGCGATGTGATCAGTCCGCATTCTCACTCTCTTTCCATCTCGTTCTTAGTGTCGGTTCGCCAACTCCGAATCAGAATATTAATTGCGCCGAGCGGAGGAGTGGCACGAGGAGTGAGAAACTCTCGAGCTTTAATCTCCGCAGAGGGGGCGATGAGGGGGAGTTTAAGGCCGAGGGAAAAAAAGAAAAAAAAAGAAGAAAAAAAATGCAAAGTCTGCGTAAGACGAGTTTTTAAAATGTTAATTTTGCGAGTCTCGTTTTGCAACACCGAAAGCAGTTTGTTGCCACTACTACGCTCAAGATAATCGTTTGCCGTTCGCACAGTTGCGCTTTTATATCATACAGACATATTTTATGTAATTTATACGTTATATCGGAGCATGATGAATGCTACTTATTCATTAATCATTAACAATAGAAAATTGTACACGGGATAAGAGATTTTGTAATATCCATACGTTTTAATAAGATATTTTGCTTAACAATACTAAATAATCAAATAAGTCGTTACAATAGTAATGAACGAAGCTTTAACAATATGTTTAGAAATGTGCTCAAGAAATTGCTTATCAATCTTTTTTTAAGCTCCTTCCCCATACTTATTTCTACTGTACTCTACCGAATTAAAGAATTGTAAATAATTCTTACCATCGCCAAAAGTTTTCTTTCAACTTTCTTTAACGATTTCCATATAATGAGAATCTATTGCAAAAGTTATAAAATTCTAATTATTCTCTATTCAATTGTTAAAAATTTTTAATTTCCCAATAATTTGTCAACGTCGATCTTATAGTTGAAACGTAATGTTGGCTTTTCATCTCCCCGCTAATTATTCTTAAATATTAATCAACTAATTTTAGATTACTGTTACAGCGGCATTACATTGAGTAATGTGAAAAAGTGATCTACAATATCTCGGGATAAAAATAATCTCAACTTTGGTTCAAGAAATTTTCTGATCCGAAATATAATATCAAAAGGATTAGGCTGGACGCAACTCACTCGAGTTGCCGTAGACTTTCAAAGAATCAAGTGAGTAAGCTACGAATGAGCAGACAGAAAGAGAGAGAGAGAGAGAGAGAGAGAGAGAGTGAGAGGGGGAGCGAGCGAGGGGGAAGAGGTGAAATAAAAGAGAAGATCCACGAAAAAAAAGCATGAAAATGAAGTAAAAGAAGAAGAAGAAGAAAACTCTTCGGTGAGCATTCGAGGCAAACGCCGCCCGTCGCGCTGTCGACCGATGAAGACGGATGGCGGTTCTCTCTCCTCTCTCCATGAAAGCAAGACTGAGAGAATTCTTCGGAGTTTCGGAATCACTATTTTATTCGCCTCTTCCCATCCTCTTCCCCCTCTTCTGCACGTCTCACTCACTCACGCACACTCACGCACTCTCTCTCTCTCGCTCTCTCTCTCTCTCTCTCTCTCTCTCTTTCTCCCTTTCTCCAGTTTCGTTAGAGCCAAGAGAGTGATGGCAACAAGGAAAAAAACATAAATAAAATGGAGAGGAGAAAGGGCGCGTTAGTGGAAGAAAGGATGAAGAAAGAAGGAATAAAGATAGCGCCTGACTGGGAACGTAAGTAGGAGCCCTCCCTTATCCCTTTCTCTCTCTCTCTCTCTCTCTCTCTCTCTCTCTCTCTCTCCCAAACTAACAACATATCAATCTCTAGTCTCGCGGCATTCATATAAACAGCAACTTTTTCTTCACTAACAATCTCTAGCCTTTGCTGCTTAAATGCCAAAGAGACAAGAAATACTGAGAAATGAGAGACTGCTCGTTTCGTTTCTTATCCCATTTTTGGTCCTCTTATTTCTCTACCTTTGGCGAGAAAGGGGAAATTTACAAAATTTGAATAGCCCAATTATTATGTGAGCTTTAATTTGTATTTCAAGAGTTGTTATTACTTTTTGCTGTTGGCTCGCAATATGAAAACGAGGCACATAAAATCCTGGAAGATGAATGATTTCGATTGAAGTTAATTGCGTGCAAACGCCCGGGAATCACGGCATCGCCCATTCCATTATTAACTTTTCGCATTTTTCCATCACTTTTGCAAACTTAAAAAAAAAAGCTTTTTTGTTACTTTTTAATCTATAATCAATATTTTCAATGCATAGTTGATATCGTAGGACGGGAATTATTTTACGTAGACGTGCCCGAAGCATTATCAAGCTACAATATTTACTTGCTAGGAACGGAAGCTATTAATTGATAATAGTTTTTATATTACATTTTGATAAGATTTATATTTATGCTGCTATGCGCATGAAGGATAAACACTCTCACGTATTACTTTAGTTGGTGTATTTTACGTTAAAAATTCAAATGATTAACGCGAATTATAAATTTAAATGTCCCACAATCTACATATAGATATATGCGTGTGTGTGCATATATATATATATATAGACTAGTGTTGTAAGGAAAATTTCGGATATAGACGCACACAAGATTCTGACATGAAGGTGCGCGCTATCAGCGTTACATCGCATAACTAGGATTCGCGCTGATCGTGATAATGGAACTTTAGTGATGATGCAAAAATGGACGATAGTTGAGTTTTATGGTCTCGTGCGCTACTTAATTAAGAGCGAAGGGAGTACGCGTGGGTAAGGATAGGAGAGCGAAACGGCGTATGAGAGCGTAAATCACGGGATGGTTGAGGAAGAGGCCACTCGCCCGAGTGCGTGGACGAGGGAGAGTAAAAATAAGAGGAAAATAAATAAGTGTTGAAAAAGGTACGGAGATACGTGTTTTGGCGAGAGTTTGGTGGGACGAAGGGTGGAAGGGAAGCGCCTTGGGTGATCAACAGTAACGCGTAAAAGAAAGACTCGATGAAAATATAATACCGTTTTAGCCCGTTCGTATCCCAATTTTTTTATGCAATCTGCGGTAAATGAAAAAATCATCCACGATATTGATTGTTTTTAGCCATTAATAGGCGTCTGATGACGTTTTGTCTCTCGAGATGAGTGGCTACTTGTTAATGCCGGGATTAGGGACTTTTCGTACTATCTGGAAGGTTACCGGCTTTGTAAATCGTCCCTAGGCTTCCTCGGAGAACCGGGAAGCGCGAGGGGAGTGATCGCGGTGAGGTTGCGGCGATGTGAAAATTCCAAAATGTCGAGAGCGAGACAACGTTGTCGCTGCATAGGCTCGAATCCATCGGACGTGTATTTTTATTATTATTATTATTATTATTGTTGTTGTTGTTGTTGTTGTTATTATTGTTGTTGCTGTTATTATTGTTATTATTGTTGTTGTTGTTGTTATTGTTATTGTTATTGTTATTGTTATTGTTATTGTTATTGTTATTATTATAGCACAGGGAGGAAAGTTCCGTACGGGGGCTCGATTAATAACGACGTCGGCGAATCTTCCTAATTTCGCCCCACGTCCACGAAATCTTCTATTTGCGTAGGTAATGACGCACCAAGAGCATTGTTTATTTAAAATATATTACAGCACAGCGCTTCGGGCTTGCTTATCTTTGTTGTATCTATGTTGGGGTGGGGAGTGGCGGGGACGGCAGGTTTCGCGGAGCGTGGTTGTCAACGTAATTAGTTGTGGCGAAGGAAAGGAGTTGGGTGCCACCGAGTCCGTTTGATGTGCTCTATCGCGATAATTAGCTACGATGCACGCGCATCCCTTCCGCAGAGCAACTTCTCATTCAAATTCAACTCGTAATGAATCTTAAAAGATAAACAAAGACGGAGGTCTAAATTTAGGAGCGAGGCACCTCGTCGCGCGACACATGCTATGTTGACCGATGCCTGGCGCTAATTCGAAGAGGCGAAAGCGTTTGGCGAGGTTCCCCTCTCCAATATTACCTGAGCGCACTCCATGTCATTATTATCTGTGCAATGGGTTCGAGCAGAGTCAGGTTTGTGGAGGATTTTTGAAATTGTCGTGGGGATTGGAGACTAATTGCACCTGTACAGTGTTAGGACCGTTGGAGGAGTATGAAATGAGGTAGCCAGAGTAATAAAGGTCAATTGGGCCAGAAGAAAGGAGCTTTGATTTAAATATAACTGACGGCCCACCAAAGTCGAACACCTCCGAGTCGTAGGGCCACGGATCCAAATTCCATCCATTCCTCGGCTGCTTCGCTTCAACGAGCCGATTTAGCAGCGACGCGGGAACAAAAAATAAATAGAATAATCCATGCGCGCCGTGATATTAGAGTTGGAATCCCGTAGGATATCGGAGTTATGCGGAGTTGAAACGAGGGCCCAGGCCAGCCAACCTAGGCCCGGCCAAATAAAGGAGCAGCTCGTAAAGGAAAAATATCCAGCGGCTTAATTTAGAGCGTAACGGTTAATTAATTTAATAATAAATTTTGTCATACGTGACTAGAGGAGCAGGCTTGGGATGCTATATTGGGAGTGCGAGTCCCTTGATATGAGGCGCGAGAGGGAAGAGCCCCGTAACATCCTCTCGGAAAATATTGTTATAAGTAAGCTTGTTTTATGCGAGTAAATGAGTGGAGACAACCCTTAAGAGCGCGTTTTGCAGAAACTGAGATCAGCGCATTTTACCGTTGCCGGCAGGGCGCACGGCATCTCTTTCTCACCTCCTTGTTTCTCTTTGCTTTCTCGCGGACGAAAGTGACTTTAAATGCGGGGTAATAAATTAACGGCGTTGGGTTACGCAAGGATCAAATGTCCCCTGGAGTATGCCAAGAGATTTATGAGTCTGACTATGCTTTCTCTCTCTCTCTATCTCTCTCTATATCTCTCTCTCTCTATCTCTCTCTCTCTATCTCTCTCTCTCTATCTCTCTCTCTCTATCTCTCTCTCTCTATCTCTCTCTCTCTATCTCTCTCTCTCTATCTCTCTCTCTCTATCTCTCTCTCTCTATCTCTCTCTCTCTATCTCTCTCTCTCTCTCTCTGTCTATCTCTCTCTTCAGTGGTTACATACCATTCCATTTCTTAAAACTATCCTATAGATGCCTGCTTATTATAGGCTAGTTTCTCGGTTACGACTGAGACTTTTCTCCCTTCCTCCTCGCGCGTTCCCAGCCTCCGCTCGAAGCAGCGATCGCATGATGCAGGATACTCGCGAAGGGAGCCGAAGCTTTTTGGACTAATGAGTAGCCGAGTGCTGCAGATCTCAAGACCTCAATAACCTCAAGAATAGCGGGAAAAGTCTCGCCGATTAGTCGTCTACCATCGTCGCTCGCCGCTAATTAACGACTTTCGCCTCGCGCTTATTGAAAATTCAATGGCGCGAGCCCTAGGCACATTCGCCATTACTCCGCGGTCGAAGTACAATGGTGGGCTTGACGAGCGAGCGTGTGCCCACACCTCACACGCACACGCGCACGTAACAAAGAGATTTCATATTTTACGGAGGTAAAGTGAGCTTGTAACCGTCGTATAAATAAATCGTAAGTTTCGCTTCGTTTATGATGAACAATGAGAGCCGAATGTACACGTCGCGTTAGACCTTGAGATTTCGCATAAATTGGCTTTTGAGCATCGGGTGCCATTGCTTACGGATATTTGGCGCGCATTACGCATGAATGTACTTTAAGGCATTGCCGACTAAGCATCGCAGGCCAAGATTTTTAAGGGATAAAAATGGTCTTTCCACGTAACTGTGGCTTTCCTCGAAGACGACGTATCAAGCGACGTCGCAGTTCCAATCAACAATACTACCAGCCCCGAATGTTCTAAAGTTAGCCTACGCTTATTCGCCGAGAAGCCGAATTCCAAGAAAGATGAAAATACACCCAATGGATTTTTAAAATTATACATGGGAAAAGCGATTAGTAATGACCGGGCAGTTGCAAAGGCGAGCGTTGCTAATTTTCTCTCGCCCCGTGGCCCCGCGATCATTCCCTCTTTCTTCCAATCCAAGCAATCGCTATCCGCAGATTAGAATATCATTTTTTACGTTTTTCCGACTCGGGGCGAGTTATTGAGACGAGAGATAGAGAGATAGAGATAGAGACAGAGAGAGAGAGAGAGAGATAGAGATAGAGATAGAGAGAGAGAGAGAGAGAGAGATAGATAAAGAAACACTCTAGTCGTGGCAGTCGTGTTCCCGGGGCCACCGCAGAGCTAGAAAATCCTTTGAGCTAAGTGCGTAAAAGGAAGCATAGACGGGGCCAACAATGCACAGGTGGATGGAATTTAACATTGACAAAGTACTAGAGGGACGGGGGAAGAGAAAGAAGGTTCACGGTGCCGTGCCCCGGCACCCACGCGAGCTCAAAGGAGCGTGAATGGATCGATTTCTCATCGTTCAGGATGCGAGCTCTCGCGTCGTCTATATTAAGGAAAAAGGAGAGGCGACGAAGGGAGGCACGCTCTCTTTTCCCAGCAACCGCCGAGCACGGCACTTCCTTTCACGCGCCCCACACCAGCACCCCGGTCGAGGCGAATTATTTTTAGGAAAGACACGTGTCCCCTTGTTTCGTCTCGGCTGGTCCCTCGCGCGGCCCGCGTCCGCTTCCTCCTCGTGCGAGTCACGACCGTTCCGAGGCCGTTGCTCGTGGTGCATCGAGGATGCGCTACGCCGCGTGAGAAGCTACTCGCTCCTCCTCGCCTCGCCGGTCCTTCCCCGAGGAACGATCGACGAATATCGTCCGCGTAATCGTGCTTCGTCATTAAGCGTTACTTTGCATATAAACACATTAGTTGGCGAGGCGATCTTTTCTCCTTTTGGCCCAAAATCTTTTGACGGACGCATAATTTTCATACCCCTTTTGAATTATTAATGCCGCCAAGGATCGGGGCGTCGCGCAAGAGCTCGCCTCTCTCCATTCATCAAAAATGAATCCTGCAACACCTAACGGGATAACAAAAGACGAGGACGCGAGCAAGAGGATAAAAAACGCGGTTGGAAATTCTTCGCGCGGGCTTTACGCGCTCGCCCCTTAATTAAATTCGCGAACAAAGCGCTCACTGTCTCTCTCCAGCTGGCTTTAAAATCAAATAGGACGAATGCTCCTTTTTGTTCGTCAAAGCGCGAGAGGGGGAGGTAGCGGAGCGGGAAGGGGAAATAGAGACAGAAATAAAGACAGAGAGAGAGAGAGAGAGAGAGAGAGAGGAGATAAGGACAGAGGGCCGGACGTTCTCGGGGCAAAAGGAATAACGAGAGAGGGTTAACGGAAAAAAGACGAGAGAGTGAGAACGGAAGCTTTTCGAGAAAATAAAAGATAGCGTCGACGAGAGTATACACACGGGACATGGCCGAGCATACCCGGCCGACTGTTTTATCACTTTTCCGTCAACATCTTTTACTCGTATGTAGCCCCGAGAGAGAGAGAGAGAGAGAGAGAGAGAGAGAGAGAGAGAGAGAGAGAGTGAGAACGTGATTAACTATAGTAATAATGAAATAGAAGGAGAGAGCGAGAGCGAACAAGTACAAATTGGAATATGAAAATTTGCTGAAAAAATTTTCATTTACAGTATTAAAGTGTCTGAAATAATTAGTTTGTTATAGAATAAGTAGACTCGTATTGAAATATAACGTTTTTAATTATTATGTAACAAATGACCGCTTCTTAACCGATACGATAAATAATATAAATTCGGTTATAAAAAGTAGGGTCGACGAGGACCAACGAGACAAAGATGGTAAAGGTTCTTGATTTTTAAAAGGAATGTTATCTTTCAAGATTTTATACGTTTTTCGGAAGAAGAAATATAAATAAAATATTCCGTTGAATAATTTACAATCACAGGGGCCACCAAGTGATATACTCTTAAAAGAGATTAACAAGTTTCCTTCTTCAGAAATGTGAAAATGAGGATAAAGCGAGAAATGAGAGAGGCCAGAGTGAGAAGAGCGAGTGCGAGTGATGAGTGAGGCGTGGGGAAGGGTAAGGGGAAAAGGGGATGCAGGAGGGCAAGAGAAAAGCAGAAAAAATATAAGAGATTAAAAGCAAAATGTAAAAAAAGAAAGTAAGAAACCTGGAGAGAAATGCGCCATGGCGGTCCTCTCAAAAAGCGAGCCACGATCTCGAGGGTTTCCGTGGACCATCCATCATCGTCATTTGTCCCTCCCCCTCACGGGCCATCTTACATGCCGTCGACTATACCGCTCTCCTACTCCCTCGCATCTCTCCTCCCTCGCGACGGGCCTTTCCCTCCGCGCGTATCGTTTTCTACTTCCACGCCACTAACTCCTGACGGCTGTCTGTATTACGACTCTCCATCTCCTTCGTCGCTTCTCCTTTCTTTCCACGTCGGCTCATTTTCTTTCTCCAGTTCGCTCCTCCCCCTCGCAGGTCTCATCCCTTTTCGTGGGCCCGACGTCACCGCCACCACCGCAGCCATCCTTTATCCAAACTCGGCGGTGCTACGGTCCGGCCGCCGGCTGCATTGAATCATCACGAGGACATAATTACCGAAGCCGATACCAAAAATGCTAATTAATCGGTGCGGGGGAAACTTTTAGAAAGCTGGCTTTTCCTCCCGTCTGGCTCCACCCTCATCCAACGAGCAGATGGCCATGCTGACGTAATGCCAGTGGCATTTACGATACGGAGCCACGAAACGCTCACGCTAATTTATTACTTTGCCCCTGCGATTGCTACTTTTTACTATTTACTTCAATTAGCCATTCGGCCAGTAATTTTAATGCGAGGAAGTGTTTTGCAACATTCAATTCGCTCCGCCTCTTATTCGCATCGAATGCAATTTTACAATGATCTACCCTCATCAATCCGCCCATTTCCGCGCGCAATTAACGGCAAAACACTTCGTCGAGCGTTACCGCTAACATTCTAAAGCCCGCAATAATAACGATACTTTTCATCCCCCGAATAATCAACGATAATTTTGCAATTCCAAGTATCAACATGCCCTCCTCTCTGCTTAATATACAAGTGCGTGATAAGACTGCATTATGCATTTGGGATTGGCCGACTTGCTTACGATATATAGTATGGAGCAGCGAGTGATCTCACATTATCAGCGGATAAGTAGCTTAAATGGGGCTAATGAGTGCTCGGACTCGAAAGCTTTTCCAACCCAAGTGGCTATTATATATTAGTAAACCCAATACAATTGCCAATGGAGATGACATTTATCTAAAAGTAATGCATTTAATGTAATTTAATCCATATGAATCTCGCAAAAGCGACCAAACAAGCCACAAAGGAAAAATTCGCGTAATTACAAGCGATGCTGCTCCCGAGGAGCCATCGATCCTCGAGGTCCGCCGAGCCCTTGGAGTTGGTAAATATTCGATAAGGGACCATAAGGAGGCGCAGGTGCCGTCGAGTCACAAAGCTTATCGGCTGCACTCCGGGTATCCGCCGGCAACTTAGTGTGATCCACGAAATCCGCGGGGCCAGTCGTAGTAGGCAGAGTAACGGTAGCACTGGCCACCGGTACATCGCTTTCTCGAGAGAGGCGCTTTTTATTTATGAGAGCGGCCGTCGCGGCGCCATAAATCTCGGGACCAACGCGCGTCGCAATTATCTCGCGTATATTAAAAGCCCCGTTGTTGCTTCGGGTCCGAGTCCGGCGAGTCGGCCGGCATGGGACCGCGACCCTTTTTCGACGGAGCCAGCGAGAAAACTCGTTTTTGACTCGCTACTTTCGGCCTATCGGCTGTGTAGAACTAGCCTCTATCCTCTTCCCTTCCAGCCCCGTCCCCAACAAAAAAAACAACTAATCCACCACCACCACCACCATCTCCCCACCCCTCCCATATCAGCAGCAATCGTTCCGCTCCGGCCCCCTCGATCCATCCTATGACGCACATGCATTAACGAAACGTCCAGTTGAAAATCCCACTAATTATAAGCTAACTTACGAAAATTCAACCCAACTTGATTCAATGATTATGATTTATTCATTCGCGTTAGAGAGAGAGAGAGAGAGAGAGAGAGAGAGAGAGAGAGAGAGAGAAGAAAATTGATTTGAAATAATTGCATCATGACATTTTGCGTTTGTGCAAGAACACTTATTTGATAATTGATACAATTTTGTGATTTCCAATTTCTTTTTCATTTAAGGAAATTTAAGCTTTCATTTCAATGAAATAATCACAAGTCATTTTCAACTTAATTTCTGGCTAAATAAATGTCGCTTATTTAAATTATCGTACTTGAACATTTTTTATTATCTCGTCTTTTTAAAAAGGTAGTTATTAAATTTCAATTACCATTTAATGGATTTCAAGGCTTATCTTTTTACTATATTATCGTACTGTCACTTCTCTTTTAATATACAATGACAATAATTTTATAATTTATTTACGAGACAATATATTTAAAATATTCATGAATATCAATTTTTAATCACACGGCTTTTATTAATAAGAATTTTTAATTCAACCACATCTCACACTTTATTTTTTATTATTTATAATAATTATTTTTTACGAGTAAATTGGTTATTTAAACGGCCGATTATAATGAATGAAATGATAAATCAATATTAAATTATAATTAAATTCGAAAACGTACGTGTTGAAATTTAACTTTGAAAAATGTCGTATCTTACAAGTCAACTGTTTCCGGGCAAAACCATCTTGCTTCCCCGAAATTGATATTCACAAAAATTAACAAATTTGATTCAAAATTGTCGAATAACGAAAGCCGATATTAAAACACAATACTAATTCCAAACTCGGTAGTATATGCGTGCCTATGTGTGATGTTTGTGTGTGCCTGTGCGTGCGTGCGTGCGTGCGTGCGTGCGTGCGTGCGTGCGTGCGTGCGTGCGTTATTATGGAATCATTTATATGGAAGTGAGCTAATTTATTAAATTATTTTCAATTATTTGTTTTTATTATTATTTTAAAATTTGACAACGATCATAAAATCGCCGTTTTAATAAGAGTCGCACGTTGTAATTATCGTGACAGTAATATCAATAATAATATATATTATTACTATACGTCTGGCATTCGGCGTCAGATAACATAATAAATAGTCTATTTCAAGTATTAATCTAATCTGTGTGAAAAACACGGGATTTGCAAATCTCTGTCTCCGGCTTCCCTCCCCCACCCCCTTTCTCACTATCTCTCTTTCACTACATATGCATTTGCATTGAAAGGCCGCTGATGTCTTACTGTGATAAATCCGGAATTATCTTCTGATTTTGTATGAGATTCGAGGCAAATTCATGGTTACAGTCCCGAGTAGAAGGAAGGAACGAACGATCGAATATAATGAAAATCGTGATTACAAGAAAAACGAATGAAAAGTCATTTCATTTTACCGGCGATATAATTGGCCAAATGTATATCAAAATTTTAATTCATTATGTGATTATTTGTTATGATATGATTATGACACGAGGCGTTACATCTTTATCGACTTGAAGAAGAATTAAGGAAAATACATTTATAATCGTATGCAGGAAAGTTTCATATTGACTAACAACAAATGCTCTTCGCACAATGCTTTCATTAAAACTGTTATCATAATGTGAGACACGATGTATTAAAAAGTATAATTAACTGGTATAATGTTAACGTTTTTCTAATGTATTCTTTATCAGCATAATTAATTCAGTTTTAAATGATTTTAAGAGATACGTCGAAAATTTAAGTGATATAATTAATTATTGTCTTAAGTTTTCAGTTTGGAGTGTTTTTTTCTTTTCTTTTTTTTTCTCTATAAATAGTCTGTTGACTGGTAAAATCTTTGTATTTCAATCTCATACAATTTTTCCTACTCGTACTCGTAACAAGTTGTTTTGATCTAATTTTTTATACATACATTATAAATTTAATAATAGCATAAACATTATTGTGTGGATAATTTAATTATAATGTATACTGTTAGTTGGTCTTTTTTTTTTTTTTTTTTTTTTTTTTTTTTTTAATAAAAGTAATAGAAGTAAAAAATTGCAAAATAAATTCAATTGAATTCAATTAAATAAATCCATTTGATTGTAGTAAGAATACGTAATTTGGCGATTTTAATCAAATTCATTCGTCTTCGTCAATCTTATTATTCGGAAATTATAAAAAGAAAATTATACATACTGCCACATTCTTATAAACAATACTTGATCCTTCATATATTTTTGTTACATATGAATCATAGAATTATACGTTTAAATGCTCTTCATTCTCGATTTATCAACAATCATTAATTCATTATGATTTTAAATTTTAATATTATTTCGCTATTCAACCTGTTCAATAGAATAATATTGTAAAAATCATTACTTATTTATCTCTCCTCCTCTACCACTCCCCCTCGATCCTATCTATCTGTCTATCTCGATATCTGCCATTTTACCGTCGATACTATGGTAAAATTGTGAAATATTGATTGTCCTAGGAAATTTTTTGCCAACGGCGCTTTTACTCTCCACGTTTTAAATTCAAATTTAATTTCCCATAAATTGATCGATTATACGATCGTTCATGACAGTTTGCGCGAACTCTAATTTACCGACAGCCCATCGACGTCTTAAAACAATCGATATAATTATGATGACGCGATCCCGAAAAATCGACACTTTCGTTACATAAGCATCCCCGACTCGATCCTCCAAGTAAATCGCTCGTAATACGAAACGAGACGAACAAGTGAATCTCAAAACCTCAATTGCCACACTCTCTTCAAACTCCATTTTAATATTCTTAAACGCACGACCAGAGCCTCGAATACCTACGCACGCAGCATCCCGTCATAGCCGCTGCAGCTTCAACAATGGCTTATCAGTAGGAGAGTTGAGGAGCGAAAGATGAGCGAATGCCGGAAAATGCCCGAGGAAAACTGTCCCGAGGCCATGAGCGAACACTCAGCCCAAGTGAAAAGTACTCCGCACTCCGACATCTCGTACTCGCTGCCCTGTCCTCGTCCGCAGCCGTGGACGCCCCGAGAATTCGCGGCCACGGCCGAACGCCTCGGGTACGATAACGACGTCGCCGCGGTCGGGTGACCGAGGCCAAAGTGCTGACATCTGTGAGCCAATGCCTGAATCCGCCGGATCAACGGCCAGCGTTCTTTGTGAAGTACGGTGGGGGAGGGTGGTGGCCAGAACGGCTGCTGCTGGTGCTGCTGCTGCTGCTGCTGCTGCTGCTCTCGTCCGAGGGCAATGTGCATCGAGCAGCGTTGCAGGGTCCTATCGGACCCTGCATCGACCGTCGGCCCGCCTTCGGGGGCCAGCTTGCGCATCCAGCCGAGAGATGGGACGAGCGGACTCTCGTCTTACCGCTCGCCGATCCGCGATTTTTCACTTTTCAGGGGAAATCGGGGCGGGCGGGGGAGAGCAACCGACAAGCTCCATTGATACGACCTCCTTCCTTTCCTCTACGCCACTCCTTGCTCGCACTAATTCGACGATCCGAGTCAATTGGATCACTTGGCATTGGTATTAGGATAGGTGGCGGGGTCGCGGCGGTTGATAAGTTTCCACGGGCGGCAATCGGTACCTTCCCGGGGTTTCTTCACGTCCGACTGGCAAAGTATCGATCGTACTTGGCGTGTGTGCGCGCGCGGCTCAATACCGCCCCGACTGCGTTTATGTAGCCTAGGCGAATTCCTGACATACGGGCCCTCGTCCTGCGCGGCAGGCCAATCGGCTGTAACTCTTACGATCGACGTTGAGAGGCGTAAGGAGCAGTGACGCCCGAGTATCGCGAGAAGTTGATGCAGCTGAAGCGCCAAGTATACTCCGGAGCTTCCGCAAATGTCACCACGACGGAAATTAAAGGAAGACTGAGCCGAGGTTGGTTGGTCGCCGGGGCCCAAAGTCTCGGAGACGTTTCCATAATTTCCCTCGGGCGGTGTCCTCCCCTCGGGTTAAGTCTAACGTCCCACACGGTTACATTACGCTCCGTTGTTGTTGTTATTGTTATTGTTATTATTGTTATTATTGTTATTATTGTTATTATTGTTATTATTAGAGTTTGGGAACGCTGCGCCGAAGGAGATGACGTAGTAATGAGAATAAAGCCGACGGGGGTTTGCGCGCAACCTGCAAACCTGAATGCTTATGAGATCCAATAGCTCGGCTTGTGGGGCCCCTGTCTAGATAAATTACGACTCCGGCCTATTATCACTTTGTTATGGCAGCCATTAATTATCGGCCTCGTTGCGTCGCCGATGAGTATTGCGCGCATTGTCAATAACCGAAGGATCCTGCGTCGTGCGTCGCGTGTATAATCCCGGGGCGGTATATTGCGAAAATTGTCATTGAATAAGGAGAGCCGATGGCAGCGTTTTGCCTCTCGCTCGCTCTCCCCGCCACTTATTTCAGCTGTTTTCTTCCGCGTAATCACTTTTAATTACGTAGCGTATTCCATCGATTAAAGCCAAAATGTTTCTTCCATACCGAACAAACGTATTTATAAATTCACTTTACTTGTACATTTACTCGGGCAATGTGATTGAGTCCTACAATTACCCCCCCCCCCTCCCCCCACCACCCCCCCACCTCCCCCTCCCCCTCCCCCACCCCATCGCCATCACCATCCCCATCCCCATCCCCATCCCCAATCACCTTCAACCTGCTTCAAGTTACTTTTTTCTCAAAAAATAAAATTAATAAAATTAAAAAAAAAAAAAAAATAGTAAAACAACGGACAGCCGTGGCATGGACGGTGATTTGTTAATTAATTTTGTCGCACAAGTCATTTGATAAACCCGTACGTTTGCTAAGTGATTTTGCGAGAAAATCTAATTAGCGCGCTTTCCCATCTCCAGCAAATGCCTCTTACTTACATTTACATAAATACTTCTTTATAGACGGTATTGCGTTTAAGTGCATCAAAAATCTATGGACATTTAATAGTCGAAACCACAAATACAATGCAGCTCAAATATTATTATTACCGTAAAATGGAAAAAATTGGTCATTTTTATCCGAATCGAAGCATATGAGAGCCACGGACAATATTAAAATATTAACAATTTCAGGCAATGATTATAGCGGGGAAATTATTTATTACCCAGTGCCATGTCATTTTTAACCGACGGTTTTTTCTCCCAACAGCATCACGCCAAGTCCAAGACCACTCACAAAGCCAGAAAGCGCAACAGCATTGCGCAAATAATAATTGCCGATTGAAATAGTGGCGGGCCATGAGGGCCGGGACATGGTCCCCGTCCAGGTCGTCCAGGTCGTCCAGGTCGTCCAGGTCGTCCAGGTCGTCCAGGCAGTCCGGGGAAAAATCTGCCGACTTGAACGAGAGAGATGCTAGGGTGCCGGAATTATCGCTCGCGACGCAATCCGTGGCTCGCCAAAAGCAAAAAGATCAGCTCAATAAATAACTTGGCTCACGGTTTGAGCCGCCTCTCATATAATTGTGCGCGCGCCTCGCTAGAAAACTGGAGAGGTTGGAGGCCTATTTCTGGCGGCGGCGACAACGACAACGACAACGACCACGACGACTGCTGACCCACGTGTCACCGGGACGGCTTTTGCACCGGTGAAACTCTGCAAATCCACGCGGCCCTGAGCCTCGCTAATCGCTTTCGAAAATATTCTCACGTACGAGTGCGCCGAGGTACTTTCTCCGTCCCGCTGGCTCGTGACACGTTTTAACGAGTGGAACCAAAAGAGCGACTTCCTGGGCGATTTCCTTATTCGCCGAGACGACGATTGGGCCTTCCCTCGCTATCGCGTTCGACAATGAACGACAAGACCCTGCCTGATTGATACTACGAATGGGCCCGTTCTGGGCCAACGGCTCCTTAAACAACCAATCAATTGCCTTCTTGTCTCATGCGGCCGCCTGACGTGAATGCGTGTGTCGGCCCGCGTATGCGTGTGCGTGTGCGTGCGCGTGTGTGTTGGGTGGGCGGGTGGGTGTGTTGAGCGTGTGGGGGAAGGGGGAGGGACTACGAGATTTTTCTCCTATTATATCGAGATTCTAGAGGCTCGATGAAAGTTGGAAATCGGGTGATGGGCGCGCGCTTGGTCGGCTCGAGGACGCATGATGAAAGGTGAGACTCACCAAACTGACTCCTCATCCAGGGGTAGAGCGGACTCGGCAGATTGGCGGGGGTGGCGCTCTGCGGCGTCCCCGGAGGCTGCTGACCCAACGGAGAGGCTACGACGCCCTGGTGCTGCTGGGTCTGTGCCTGCTGCTGGGCGTGCATTGCCGTCTGCTGGGCCTGCTGGGGTTGCGTCTGTTGTTGGTACATCAGGTGCTGCTGGGTTTGCTGCATGTGTTGCTGCTGCTGCTGCTGCTGCTGCTGGGAATGCGTCTGGGGTGGTTGGGTCGATTGCTGGGGCTGTTGTTGAGGGTGCGGCTGCTGGGCCTGCATGTGAGGATGCTGGGGGTGCATTTGATGGTGCATTTGAGCGTCGACGAGGGGTGGACTGTCGGGACCGTCGAGGACGCTGCCCTGGTGGTCGACCGCCGCCGCCTGGAGTTTGCACGAGGCGTAGACGATGGGGGTGGAGGGATGGCCATTAACGGGAGTCGGCGTGTGCCCGAGATGGGCAGGCATGCCGGAGGTCGGCGAACTCGCCCGGTAACCGGCCATGTCCATGCCGTGTTCTTGCTGCTGCTGCTGGTAGTAGGCCGCGTTCCTGATGTCCATGCGGTCATAGGGTGGGAACCTCGGGTAGGGCATTCCCGGCTGCTGGCCAGTCGCGGCCGCGTAGTGGTGTCCCGGTAGACCTTGGCGAAGCATCGTCGGATCGCAGGGGTCGCTCGCCTGCTGGGGCTGTTGTTGGACCGCCTGCTGCTGCTGCGGCACCTGAACCGCGGCCCCGTAGTGCTGCTGGTGTTGATGCGGGTGCTCCACCCCGCCATTGCGCAGATCTGGGATGTACGAATTCGCAAAATACGAACTCATGCTATGGCTATGTGCGTGCGGCTGCTGCGGCCAGTCACTCGCGCACTCTTCCTCCAACGGTTTTGGGCCTCGTTTAGTCGACGATTACAAGCTACGGCCAATATCTCTCTCACTCTCACCCTCCTCCTCCTCCTCCCTCCCTCAATACCAGCACTGTTTCTAAATCCCCCCCTTCCCGCACTGTGTCTATCTCTCGCACTATCTCTCTTTATCTCCCCCCCTCCCTCACTCTCTCTCTCTCTCTCTCTCTCCCTCGCCCCCTCACTCTTTCTCTGTCTCCCGCCGATGCTCGCTTCGTCACCTTATCACTACCGCTACCAATTATTAACTTAACCGCTCGTTCCTTTGTACTCACGTTTATCTCTCGTCTTCACTATGTGTATTGACGCCCTTATTCTTTCGATGCACTTTCGACACTCAAAACTTACAAACGGACTTATCACCACTCGGACTACTTTTTTTTCATCCCATCGGCACAACACCATTCATTTGCCTACATTTGTATGTGCTCATACGTTTTTATTTATACACACAGGCGCGCGCGCGCGCGCACACACAGTCACACACACACGCACACACACGCGCACACACATATATAAACACATGTATATATTTGTATATATTTATATATGTGCATGTATACATATACATATATATACATATATATATATATATATATATATATATATATATATATATATATAT
>NW_011948425.1:2282965-2287990 GCF_000503995.2 Ceratosolen solmsi marchali | reverse complement strand
TGTATCTATGTATATTATATATGTACTTTATTTATACTTTATATATGTATGTATACTATCGTGCGTATACATATACATATATATATATATATACATATAAGAATACAGGGTTTTATATAAATGCATATATATGTATGTATGCATATATAAACATACAAATATATATACACGCATATATATATATATATATATATATATATATATATATATATATATATATATTTCTACCTATCACACTGCGTTGCTGGGAATCATCACCTGACAGCGATCATTTGATGATTTATATCACACTGGGATCTTTCATATCATTTTCCTTTTTGTCTCACCGCACTATGTAACAACAGCAACGGAGAAGAATCATAGAAACTTGGAGAACTTGGGCACACTCGTTAACTCAACTATCATTTATGTGTGCACACGGTTAGGAGGCGTCGAAGGGGATCATGTGCGTGCGTGCGGGGCTGCGTGCGTACGTACACGCTTGAGTAGATGGGTGGGTGTGCGAGCGTGCTCGGATCTCCAGATCGGGTGGTTCTACACGATGTTCGCACGCGTTGGTGGCGGTAGTGGTGGTGGTGGTAATGGTGATGGCGGTAGTGGTGGTGGTGTTGATGGCGGTGGCGGTGGCAGCGGCGGCGTTGGCGGTGGCGGCAGTTGGGATGGTAACGGCGGCGGTCGTCGGAGTTCCGGATATCGCGGTCTCGGTCACGCCGACGTTGGCTCGCCGTTATTACTCCAACCTGGATGAGAACTTCGTGGAGCTCGTTCAGGGCGAGTAGTGATTACCGTAATCGCCGTGGTTGCCGTCGTAGCCGTCGTTGCCGTCGTTGCTCCGTAAGGGTTCTGATACCGGTGTGCCTCTGTCCAGCTCGCTGACGACGCTACGCCGCACCTGAAACATAATTGTCCGAAGGGTTAGTTAGTTATGGGCTGTCCTGACGTTCGTCCATTATAGGATGGTCGTACGTATGCGTTCACGGGGTTAACGGGATTGTCATCTACGTAGGCTTTATTGCCAATAAGATTCGATAGCGAACGCGAGCGACGGAGTCACTTCCCCGACGACGACTGGTACCCGCGACTGACGGGGGTCGTCGCCAGTGACAGACGCCGAACCCGCCGCCGGAGTCAAAACACGCGGCCACGTGACTAGAGACATCGTCCCGGCGGCCAGCGATTAGAGCGAATTCCCGTGCACAAGGGTATCTTCGGCGACGGTGTTCCGCGTGGGCGGACATGAACGATCGCCTAAGTTCACGGAGTCAACGAGAACAAAACGAAGTTGTCTCGCGATCCCTTTTCCCAAAGCCGCTGATATTCTTTTTTTGGCAGCTTGTTGGGCACCCGAGGCACTGCCCTTACTTCGTAAGACGGCGCACTCGGTAATCTCGGTAATTCTTTCACGCTTTTTTCACCCGGTAATGATGGAGCTTCCGATGAGAGAGACGGAGGCATGGAGCATCTCTTCGCGCACGATTTACGGGGCGCATATGAGGCTGAAATTCCCGTTGGAAGAGTGGCGGCGTTAATAGCTTGCAGATTCGCGATCTTACTATTGCGTTTGTCTATGGCGCTTGCTCTAGCAACCTAATATGCTATTATTATGTTTATCATTGTTATCATTGTTATAATTATTATCATTTTTGTCGTCGTCGTTGTTGTTGTTGTTGTTGTTGTTGTTGTTGTTGTTGTTGTTGTTATTATTGTTGTTGTTGTTGTTGTTGTCATTATCATGGACCTTAGAGTTTTGTACGTAAATTGAACGTTGTAGGAAATATTCCCAATATTCGTTAGGTCGCGAATTCTTATAAATTAATTCGAGCTGTGATTATGCAGTAAATGCTCCTTGGCTTGGCTCATTGAATTGAAAAGTTATATCACATTTGATTCAAAGCCTTCCCCATTAGCTAATAATGTAATTCTATTTATATTTATGATACGTTTGCTCTCAAAATTTCTACATTTCGCAATTTTCCTAAAACTAAACTCTCATAAAATCATTTTTCATATTATCATTATAATAGAATTTCGTTTGGATTGTACATATGACTATTAATGAAGCGTTGACATTGAAATTTAAGGAATTTGTATAGTGAGATATAAAGATTTATATGTAAGAAACGAAGGATAGATTAATGTTCCATCTTTGTAGGCCTCTTCTATTCATTTATTTATTTTCTTTGTTGAAATTATAATTAAATGATGCATTGGGAAATTTACTTTCGCAGAAAAATTGCCCACTTTTCCGTGAAAAATAAAATCAACGAAAAATAATACCTGAATATAAATGAAATACAAAAATGTTGTAAAGCTAATTTAATGGCGTATTAACAGCTTACCAATAAATTATGACAAATTCTTAAAATTATTAAAATAGGCCTGACAAAATAGTCGAAATCTGTAACATCGTTCCTCCACTAATTATAGATCGCATATTTAAATAGTTTTGATATTTCAGTAGATTAAATATTCATTCCTACACTCTAATAGATCAATATTATATTTAAAATGCTTGTATCGAATAAAATTTCTTTTCGTTATAAATATTTTTAGCTTATAATAAGTTTCTCGTTATTGGGTTAAAAATCAAATTTAAAGTCTCATCTTTTTGCCATATATTCCCTAACTTTTCATTAAAGATCTATGAAAACACCATCGACAGCTCACTAATTAAACAATTAATTCAACTTGATACACAATATATATTCAGATTTAATGCACAAAGTTAATTACACGTTTGTTCGTTTTATTCAAGTCCTTAGGATAAATCCTTAGCTCAAAGAATTTCCTCGCCTTAAACAGTTTATTATAAATATGTAAATGTAATACGCTCGGCCAATGCTCGTCCGTTAAAATTTTCCTTGACAAACGCCAACAATACGAAATGTGCGTATTAATTGACTAAATTAGAATAAAGAGACGAACGATTGAGTTTTCGGACTTAGTAGGCTAAGATTAAGTGACATAGAAATTTCGTGGCTTTAGAGAAGTCTGGGATTTCTATATTGAAAATGTCAGGCTAAGTAGGTGCGCTAAAATTACTTATCAGTCGATACGAAAAATCGAAAATCCATTTCTTTAGCGAACGATCGATAATAAGAAGGGACACGAATCTTCCCTACCGACTGCCGAGCCTTCGGCCGCCTATAGATCCTTTCTCGTCCTACCCACCCAGCAGGATCGAAAACTCTCTCGATATCGTAGGTAACTGCCAACGAGTGCCAAGCTCATTTTTATCATAATATCATAGGGAGAAGGGCGATCTGGTGGATTAAATCCATGCTAAACATTAATGCAAAAGCATCGTCAAAGGGGGAGATTGTCGATTGTGTATGAGGTGGTGATGTGGGTGCCGGGGTGGGGTAGGAGTACAATAAGTCATAGCTCGGCGTCACGACTGCGCCTTCAGAATATTATTAGCTCCCGCCTAAGATTGAGTGTGCAATTTCCGTCGGCCATGTACGTAAATTATCGCAGGAAGAGATGCTGGGAGGAAAGGAAAAAAAGGAACGAGGTGCCGAAGGACGAGAGGCACAATTAAATAGCAAAGAAAACAAGGAAGCACTGGCCGCCACACTCCATATATTGTTTCGATAAAGTCGAAAAGTCCGAGAGACGCCATAAACAACTTGCTAGAAAGCGGCTCACTATAGGCCGCCGCAAGAACCCGATGAATTGAAAAGGACGATAAGCTCGTGCGAAAATTGAATGCCCCGAGTATCCAGCCGCGTGTACCCACACGTAGCCGGCACCATTGTCACACTCCGTGAAGGGAAAAAGCGGGCGCGCAACGTGAGGAGATAAGCGCGCCCGAGCGAGCATTCGCGAATATAGAATAAAACGAGCCGGGCGCGTAACGACCTCTCGCTCTCTTCCACCAGATTCATCTATCCGGCTCTATCTCGCTCTCGGGCAACGGGTTCGGTATGGGGCGCGAGCGCGCGAGGGGAGCCGGGATCGGAAGGACTCTTGGGAGTTTGCGCGACGTACGGTGGGAGCGCGGGGTGGAGGACGTAGCCGAGGATGAGGGGCGATGGGAGAGCGATGCGGGGGACGACGATGGGCTGGTGTTTGAGCGGTGTAGAGACGGGTTTAGGAGGAAGCGGGGAGTGCGAGCGAGAGTGAGTGAGAGAGAGAGGAGCTCGGGCCCGACACGGGACGATCGCGATTAACATTCCGGCCGCTAGCTCGCTGTTCACACGGCGCTTTCATTAATTCCAGCGTATTGATTCCACGGATTGATGAATGGCCGCCGATAGCGATTCCATGCCGAAGCTATACGTCCCGCGTATAAATTTCCCTCCCTCCGCCCGCCCTCCTGTCCAAGATTTGAACTCAATTCTCCGGCATCGGCGCTACCGGCCTTTCCCAACTTTGCCTTGGTAACCATTGACTCGGGAGCGGGATGGTCCCAGCACTCGGTAGGCTGTGGAATGGTTGATCGTCGATTGCGATGGGGTTGGGATGGGGTGGGGTGAGGCGGAGGCGAGCAGTCTACGGGTGCTCTTCCGCCTAAAACAAATTCAACTTCCCAGCTCGTTCGTACTGGAATTTCGTGGGACGAATAATGATTTGCCGTTTAACTCGGCGTAGGCTATTTCGCGAAATGTCGCTTAACCCCTCGTGACTCATCTGATTACGGATTTTGCCGATCGAGCGGCAGTCAGCACGACTCGGCCAGCACGGAACTCGTCCTTTTCCTTTTTCATAATCGTGCGCGTCTCGATACTTTACGAAAGTCATAATGCCGACGTAGAGACTAATGACGTTGCGCGCTGCGACACGAGCCTGCAAACATTGCCGAAATTTAATTCCCCCACTTTCGTTGCGCCAAAGAGAGATGGATGTGGAGTAGCGGCATTGTGCACGGATTCGACATGTATAGGGCTGGACTGGTCCAGCGAGCGATATTTAATCATTGAATCGCGACTTGACTCAATTTTCCCACCCAAATTCATTTAGTCCAATTTAGACGACAATGAGGAAGCGGCTTCTCCCGCGTTCTATCCCCCCCCCCCCCCCGCC
>NW_011948425.1:2281684-2282884 GCF_000503995.2 Ceratosolen solmsi marchali | reverse complement strand
GCCGCCGTCCCCGCCGTCGTCCCCCCCCCCCCCCCCGGCCCCGCTCCCAGGCAACGACTCACGAAGCCTCGTTTTCAATCGGCAAGCGTTTCAAGGGGACGAATGGAATATACAGAAGTCGTAATCCCGTGGTGTTGGAATTGCGCGCGCGGCCGTGCTTACGGTACATGAAATCGCCTGTCGCACAGAGGCACGACGCAGGAAGGCGAAGCAGCGGTGTCAGCGTGTTTCCATCTTTCCGCTTCGCGGTATCGCACAAGAGATGCTTACGACCATACTTACTTACGCCACCCTCTTGTATATGTTACTAGGCCTGGTTAAGTGGCGTCATCGGCAGGTGAGAGTAGAAACCCGTAAGTCAGAGGGCTTAAAGAAAGTGTATTAAGATGTTTCGAGCGAGGCTCGACAGATGGCGAGAGCCATATCGTCCGGCCGCAGCCGAGGCAAGTCAAGCTAGGCCCCAACGTGGAGAAAAAAATGGGGTGGAGCATGGCCTGACAGCTGGGTGGGTTCGGGTCTAAGGTGATTGAAAAGAGGGTGGAGTCACGTGACGCCATAGCCGAGTGAGTACGATGGATGACGTCACGGGTGGGACGATGATGGCCCCTATTCATTGGAATGGCCTCGGAATGGCAGGCGTTGCTTCTCTTTGTTTACGCTGACTATTTAGGAGCCCAATTGCTCGCAAAACGGCGTTCGTTCGCGGACTCGAGCGACTTATTCACACTAAGCACTACGACGTCGTATTATTATGCGCTCGAGGGCCGCTCTTAACGACGACTGTGTCGCGATCGGCGTCGCTCGCCATTCCCGCCAAGGTGTCCGGAAATATCAATTATCGTCCCGGAATTAGTAGCTGCTTTTAAGTAATACGCCTCTCTCGATAATAATTGACCCCGATGTTTTGATGATAGAACGGCACAGTCGGAAAACGACGCCGTTCTTTATAAATTTATCGCGATTAATAATAAAATGTAGAAACTATTAAATATATTAATAATAATAATAATAATAACTAAAGCTAATAATAGTAAATAAAGCTTTTTCGATATTTCATGCACCCATTTTCGTATTGAGCATGCAAAGTGAAAATTTACAAACTTTCATGTACAGGGAATTTATTAGAAAAATGATATTATAATAATGTCGAAATTACCATAATCCCCGTGCGAAGCGGTGGGAGGGGGGGGGGGGGGGGAA
>NW_011948425.1:2247799-2281510 GCF_000503995.2 Ceratosolen solmsi marchali | reverse complement strand
GGAAAGCCGAGATAAATGCACGGAGTAATGCTAAACGCAGAACAATCGTGTCCGTTTAAATTCTCATGTCAATTGTTGAATTTCATTAGTGTGCGTAGTCTCGGTATATGAAAGAAAAATCACGACGATGATAAAAACATTTGCACGCTGTCAAGGATTCGGGGGAGAAATGTCAATGTCCTACATTCAGGAGCAATACAGAGCGCTTCGTATGCGCGCAGATCCGGGCGAACGGAGGATAAAGCGACCGGGCTTCACGATCTCCACGAGGGAATGAATAAAATTTGGAGAATCTAATGGTCGAGTAATTAATATACCATTTAGTTAGGTTCGGGGCGCGAGGAATGCGCGCGAGCGTTCCGTCATTTAAACGCCGTAAATCTCGACCGGTCTCGTTTTATTAATCATAAAGATATGTAACGGTTGTAAAATTGACTCGACAAGTGCGCGGCGGTGGTGGTGGCGGTGGCGGTGGCGGCGCTCGTAAATATACAGAGGCGGCGAAGACAGGCGTTGGACGGTAGTGGTGCGCGACGGCGTGGTTAACGGCCCTCGATGATGACAGTTATGGGACGCGGAGCTCGTGGCGGGGCTCCGTAAACAGCCATAAAGCCAAGCACCTCGTAAACTAGGCTGAGGCCCGCCCGGGTTAAAAAGCCGGCCCGGCGAGCACGTGACCGCTGCACCACGTACTTCATCCGTGCTTCTCCTCCGCGTCTCCTCCGCGGCCCTCTCGCCCCACCACCAGTCAGCCATCCCGCCGTCGCCACTCCTCCTAATCCTCCTCCTACGGTGCACGCACGCCGTGACCTTGGACTCATGCCCACCCGCCCGCTTCCGTGAAGGACCTGTCTCGCATTCTGCCCACGTGTGCTTTAAACGCGCATCTTCGGACTACCATTCGCCCATTCCCACCCACCACCCCGTTACCGCACTGCATCGCTCTCTCGCTCACGCGTTCCCGTTCGCCTTGGTGTTTTGCGGCCATCCCTCATATTAACCCAGTCGTTCAACAATTAATTTCCAGCGATTCCTCGAGATGCTTTCTAGACGCGCGCAACGGACGTTTTATTACGGGGAAATTAAATGAGGAGCGTTTAAGTTAATGTCTCGTAACGGCCATTAGCGAACCGAGATTCATCTTGGGGTGATAGTATTGAGGGGTCGAGATTTTGGAGTTGGAGAGGCAGCGAGTAGACCATTAATGTAGGCGTTGAAATGAAATTGTTTCCAGCTGCTCTGCGTATCCTGGTGGTACTGATAATATCGAGTCGCAGTCGAAAGCCTGCGTCACCACTCGGTTCTTCTGCATTCGCGAGCAGCTCGTAATTATTAATTACCTACAAGTTCTATTTGTCGTTCAATTAATCGGCAAACAGTGGTAATCGTTGGTTATACTAGCGGCGCGTACAATGGCGGCTGAGCTGAGCGCGAGTGAACGTAAATTCGTGAATTTCTTCATCGATGAATTAAGCGATGCGTTTACAATTACTCCAAAACAATGAAACTTTAGCGATAAGTGAATATGGATAAAGTGAGTAACGAATCGAAAAAGGTAAGCCACCGTTCCCGTAACATACACAAGCTATGCGAAACTTTTTCATTTTTCCAATGCTGAGTTGTGGATTGTTCGAGGTAAATTAACTTTTCATCTGGCAATTAATGCAATTTCTAGCATCCAACCAAAGATCGCTTAACTCTGTGTTAAATAATTGCGATTACCATGTACGCACGAAACTCCATTAACGAAGAAAAATTCCAGGTGCATCGCAAGTGATACCAAAGACGAGAAATTGCTCACATTGGTTTTTTGTTGTTTTTTTTTTTTTTGTTGTTTTTTTTTCTCGGCACGTAGAGAGAAAGAGTAGTAATTTTTTAGAATATTTAGCTCGCATTCGGTGAATGTAAAATGAGAATTTGCAAAGCACTGGACGACAGTGTTGAAGGAAAAACACCGCGGCAATAAACCTTGTGACATAATATCAATTTACTCGCGCACGCACGCACGCACAACTGCGCGCAACCAATAATAATATCTCATGGCTGACTAAGGCTCCCAACTTCCCTTCCCGAACGGGATAAAAAGATGATACCGCCGCTTCGGAACGGTCGTTCCGTGTCGTGCCGTTCGCCGAAATTCTGGCACACGTATCGACGCGCGCTCCCCATTAGCATAATCGAGCCGTGCTTATGCGTGAAAACCAGTTTGCACAAGGACGATGTCGGCAGACGCTGAGAGTCGACAGAGCCGATCCGACGGTAGGGCTAATGCATCCTTAATATCCCCGTGCGTGTCCAGCGTGTCCAGCGCATCTGCCGAGATAGTTTCTCGATGACCCTCGAGTGGCCCGTGGTTGCCGATGTGAGTACCGTTAAATTCAAATTACCCCCTTGCTGCCGGGTAATTATTTGCCCATTTTGCCCATTGGTTCGAAGCTCGCTGGCACTTGGTGCGCTCGTCACTCGTCCCGTCACAAACTACACCGCTTACAGTATTGCGATATTTGGTAAAGTCACGGGGTGTACGAAGGGAATGAGAGTGGTGTGGTGCTGGTCGAAGGTGGAAGGTGGAAGGTGGAAGGTGGAAGGTGGAAGGTGGAGGGTGGTTGGGGGGTTGGAGGGTTGGGGGGTGACAGAGGGCCACGATGACGCGCGCAAATACTGCAATTAATGCCGAATACGAGTTTATCTTGTTGCTCTCGGGGCGATGCGTACGGGACTGAGCGAGCAACGCTTTATCGAGTCATATTTGTATTCTTAAGTGAAGTCGATTGAAACAATTGTGCGTTAAGGCTGGCTTTTCAGCCATTGCTATCGCCTCTCGCCTAATTTATGCAGCAATAAAGTTACTAAGGCAAATATTTCCACGCTTACTAAAGATATCTTGTACTATTATCATTATTGGAATGGCTTCGTTTTGCCACCGGCGTGGCCTGCGGTTGAACGTGCGGTGACAGATTTCAGCCGTCGCTCGACGTCTCGCGCACGACGGAGAAAAGGCACAAGCGCTGCAATGTATTGGCCTATCCGTGTAAAGAAATGCGCGTTACGCAATTGTTGTGGCGATACGAGCGGCCAAATCTACCGATACCTCTGCGCAAGAATGCATTCGATCAGTGCGCCAAACAGTTTACCAGTTCGCGAAATTACAGCCGCGTCGAGGATGGAGTGGAGTGCGTTTTGCAATTCCAACTGCGCGTACGTTACGAGCATGCTCCACTAGGTTCTCGACATCTAGCAGCCGGTAGATGAAAAGGTTCCCTGGCGCATTTCCATATCTCGATCGAGAGACCGAGCGTGAGAGAGAGAGAGAGAGAGAGAGAGAGAGAGAGAGACGTCGTCTACATCGGGCTGACCGATACAATGTTGTAACATTGTGAAATACGCTCGCGCGCGCGCGCGCGCGCATGTCAAGCATGTTTCTTTTCAAGTCTGACTCTGACTGCTGTGGCACCGCACCGAGATATTGAGAAGCGCTGGTTAATTATATATGTGCAATGGCAATTTAATGGCCGTATTTCTATGATTCATCCATGCACGCGTCTTTTGCTACTTCTACTTTCCCGAATGCGTCGAGAATATTTATAGATTATTCTGTGTATTACGCAAACACTGCTTTCATTTGTTATTTAAATTTGTCCTTGAAGACTTGCATTATGAAATTAATTTATCGATTGCATTATTAATTCAGAATGAGCCTCGAATCACTCCGATCGTAAATATAAACAAGTTGTAATTGTTATTTTATTCAGAGGTACGAGCGATGAAAGCAATTTTTTCAATGAATAATAATTTAATTCAATTGCATAGTGACCGTTAATTTCACTGCAATTTGTTGGCAGAGAGATTCTAGAAATTCCAAGCACATTTTTACCATACTCACTCTGCCAATATGGAATCAATTTTACGACAATACATGGTACATTTTACGATACCTTGGTAATTTGTAAAAATTACGAAAGGCATTGTTGAATGTTAAGTAATCAAGTTAATAAAGCTTGTTGATTCATGCTCGATTAAACAAATTATAATTGTTTTTAATATCAAGTAAGCAAAATATATAAATATTAGAGAAATACAATGTTCCCATTAAAGTTTTAACAAATAGAGCTTGCAAATTTGTATTACAATTAGCAGTAACGGAAGGCTTTTTCGAGTAATATAAATTTCTTTTCAAAACAATGAGCTTAGTTTAAGAAGTAATATATTAGTAAAAATTTCTATGTGCAACTTCTCCATTCGATTATATTATTAATTATAATTCATGCGCGTTTCATTTACTATCTTATCCGTAAATACATATTTTATCAAATTGATAAAGAACATTGATCGTATTAATATATATATATATATATGCAGATTTAAAAAAAAATAAAAAACTTATGCATACGTAATTGGTTAAGATTATTATAATGACAAATTTTTCAGTTTCAACGAATTCAATTTTTTCCGCACTCAGCTAAATTTGCTTTTAATTTACATTTGGTTAAAGATTTTCATCTAATTTTTATACACACATATTATATGCATTTGCATATAATTATTTACAATTAGTAAAAGTTTTGGAATTCTCGAGTTGTAGAATAATAGAAAAGCATTTTTATGAGGAATTCCTGCGAAGAAATCGATCGGAGTATATAATGATTAAGTGCTAGAATATCAGGATATTATTTTAAAAAATATCACTGCTTATATTAAATATACAGAGAATTCGTGGAAGCATATTTTCAACTGAAATGAAAGATCGCATCCTTCAGAAACGAGAGCAACATCTCAAATGAAGCCTGCACCGGACCATATATTCCGCATTCAATATGAAGAAAAACTTTCTTTTCCATCTGCACTGCTCGAATTTTACGTGACTGGCACAGCAGGGAGCCTGCACCTTCCTAACAGCGACCTGTAACCTCTGCAGTATTCGTGTATCGTCGTTTCTCCTACTCCCCTCCCCCTTTCTCTCTCTCTCTCTCTCTCTCTCTCTCTCTCTCTCTCTCTACTCTGTTTCTCTACTCTGTTTCTCTTGCTGCCGCACTTTTTCCGCCGATCAGTTAAAGAGCAAAGCAAGACACGGAGACGTAACCTTGTCTCATCTTCAACTTTCACATTTTTTCAAATACGTTGCTCTTTTTTCGTTGCCGAAGCTGGGAATGGACAAAACAGCAGTCGCCGCTTTCTCTAAGCCCGCGCCGAATTTCACGAGTCGAATGCCACAACTGCAGCGAATTTGCGACGAGACCCGTTGGCTCTTACATCTCCTCGACGGATTTCACCGGAAAGTCTAGTCGTAAAAGTTTCACGACGACGGCCCTCCTTCCTCTTTGTATGTCTTTCTTTTTTTCTTTTTCTTTTCTTTTTTTTGCTCTGTCTCTCTCTCTCTCTCTCTCTCTCTCTCTCTCTCTCTCTCTCACCTCACTCTTCTTGACTTTCTCATTCACACTCGTTTCTCTTTCTTCTGAACTCTGAAAAAAGCGCGAGCTATTCGAATTTCTAGTAAATCGAGAGTGTCGCGCGCGTGTCTTTCCCGAACAGCGCTTACGAGAAAGTAGCCATTGAGTGAAATATTTTTTTAACTCTCCGGCGTTGAATGCGCGTGAAAAGGATGATAAGTAAAAATTATATGCCAAAATTATTGCGAAATTGGAAAATATTTAGTGCGTGTGGCGTTTAGCTTTTTTCTTCCTTTTTTTCTTTTCATTTTTTTTTTTTATTATGCGCGTTAGTCAATAGAAGGGTAAAATGTAATTAACATTTAATACGAAAAGTACATTTTATATGTAAATATGCATTTACCTCTTACAACCTACTTTTAATCGCACATTTATAATGAATGACCATGTGTTTGTATCGCCCTTTTCATCAATTCATTATAATCCTTACCGTATATTATAATAATTAAACCACTAAAAATCCTTCGTTTACAGCAACAAAAAAAAAAAAAAAAAAGAAAAAAGAAAAAAGAAATAAAGAAAGAAAGAAAAAACTTTAAAATTCACAAGTATAATATCTATCCAATATAATGAATGGCAAATGTTCCGTTTTATAACGTCCAAAAGAGATTCAAAATGGCTTACTCCGATGCCGTAAGCACAACACGCATCTATATTATACAAATTTCTTCCTTCCCTCCCCCGCCAATAACAGCGTATTTAAATTCCAAGCAGTTAAGCTCGGAATCACAACTCGTAAAGTGACAGAGGCAAGCTTAAGAAAACCACGCGTATAAACGCTTCAATACGCATTAAATGCAAAGTAAAATAAAATTAAAAAAAAAAAAGAAAACAACACCAACTATACAATAAGACACAAAAATTGAAAATAGTTCGTGCATTATTTCTGTTACATCGCGTGTACAAACTCTCTTTCCCCCAATGTCTATTTCTAAAAGCGATTACAACTCTCGTGTATCCAAAATTTCATCTCCGCGTATCTCGCGCTCTAATGTCTATATATAAAGGAAAAAAAAACAAGAAAAAAAAAACAAAAAACGAAATGAAAAGGAAAAAAAAAGTGAAAAGACTGTTTGAGAGAGTTAAGCACGCGAGTGAATTTGTTTCTCGGCTGGAAAATATTCGAGACCAAAAAATATAATGTCTTAGCGACGTTGCGGCAGCTATCGACCGACTACGAACCAAGGAAACGAACAGACAAGTGGGCGTAAGAGCGCAACTAGATGAAATTTATTATGTTTGAGAGTGCGCGCGAACGAGCGCTGTGTGTCAATGGCGGTATGGTTGGCGATGGTAATTGTCGTATTGAGTGGGTGGGGGGAATAAGAGAGATGGGCTTCAATAATTGCCAAAATCTAAAGGGTGAATCGTGCGGGGATCACGTGACGGGGGCAGTGCGCCCCGCTTGTCATTTCTGACGTTGTCCGTTAGCTTGCCAATTGTCATTCGTTTGCAACGAGGTTAAGAGCTGCTGCCACACTATTAATCCAAATCTGTATCGCTCGTTCTACCTGCTTAGGCCTCCTATCCACATTGACCGGATTATCATTTTGACCATTCGCAGTTTATTATTCGAGGATAAAGACTTGTTTCCTCTTAACGATTATCGATGCTCTGCGTTGGTATTTATTTTCCAGCCACAGTCATCGGTCCACGACTATTGCCTGATATTCGATCGATTGTACTACTTATAAATAAATTAAACGAACAATTTAAATTTAGTGATGGGTGATATTTATTACGCTTGAGGAGTTACGAATGAATTAAAAATGTGATAATGAGCGAGCACAAGGTTGTAAATATTTATTATACAAGTCCAGATAATTTGAAGAAAGATTGCGCTACGGGAATTATCGTTCAAATCATAATTTACAGAGTGAATAATTCAAATTAATAATAAGCGACGTAAATAATTAGTAATTGTTAAACTTATTAAATGCATTGTAAGCGTGTATATATTTTTAACTACTTGGCTTAAATTAGATTATTATCTTAATACAATGAAGAAATGTAACGATGAATAGGTCGGTGGAAGAAGAGTAATTTTCATTTATAATCCACTCGGCCCTAATAATGCACAAAATATTCCCTGACAAAAGGCATACGATGAATAAAAAGTATAATTACAAGCAACTGCTTAAATATAGTAAGACAGCTGGAAAAATCAACTCGTAATATCGATCGAATGGAAAGCCCTCGTTACTCCCGAGTGCTAAAGCCGAAATTACGTTCAAACGCAAAATGTTCATAACTCCTTATTAAATATATAATTAAAAAAAAAAAAAAAAAAAAAAAAAAATAAAAGAAGCGCGATATCAAATACGTTCTCATTCTTGCACTATTGAAATTTATACGTACAGCCGATTCAGCAAGCCATGACTATTTTCATTATCTCCCACTCTCGCTACGATCCTTCAATTGCATTACGTACACTTCTTGCGAAAGTGCAAGCAATTAGGATTAACGATGCAAGTCGCTTATGTTCCAGGGGGACGTCTTTGGAACTGTAAAATGTAAAATTATACGGTATACGAGGAAGTCGAGTAAACGAGAGTGAGGCAGAGAGAGAGAGAGAGAGAGAGAGAGAGAGAGAGAGAGAGAGAGAGAGAGAGAGAGAGAGAGAACAAGATCTAAGGAAAATTAGTCGAGCAGCGCGATCCGGGACAATTCATAATTTAAAAGTATGTGCTCGGGATTATAAATGGATTCGGTACTTGAGCGTCATGGTATTGGTGTCTTTCCTCTTGTGTTTACGCACTCCTACATAAGCGTATGTCATGTCATTAGCTTGCGCGAAGGTCATCGTCCTTGCACGATCTACTCTAGCCGTTTCTTTCTTCTTTCCGAGATCCCATAAAAATACCATCGGCTCACATTCTTTCCTACACAAGTTGAATTAATTAGGCGACGGTACGCGCACGTGCGTTTACGAATAACGTGAGTATCGTGGAGTTTCGGGACTCTCAACGTCTTACATTGACCGAAATTTCAATTCCTATTGCATTTGCTTGCTTAATTTTTATTGACATGGACATTAAATAAGATTAGCGATGTACTCCTTACCCACATATTCATCAATAAAACTCTACATACATTATCGGACAGCATCTGCCATTTATTATTATTCCCTCGCGTAATTTTTAATAAATTTTATGTAATTTAATGCCGCGAGCATTAGCAGCATTCGATGCGTCTATTATAATTTGTAAGTAAAGTACATTCGTGCTCGTGCTAAAGCATCGAATTAGCTTGGTACTCGTTACCAACAGATTCGTTGTCACTTGGATGGAGACAGGCGGAGATAATTAAAGAATCCATCGCGTTAACTCATACCGTTTGTCAGAATAACGCCTCCTCCGTCGCAAAATTACCAAACAAACTTAAAACGCAGCTAATCTCGAGAATACAGCATTGAACTCCCATGCTTATCAATACTCTTCTCTTCTCCAAACTACATTTAACAACTTTGCAGCTGCCAGCCAAATCCCCTCCCTCCTTTCCCACCCAACCCCATTATCTCTCTCTCTCTCTCTCTCTCTCTCTCCCTCTCTCTATCTCTGCCTCGATTCTACCGAATGATTAAGCTGGCGCAGGAAGTTTATAAAAAATACTTCCCGCCCGAGCAAGCGCCGTTGCAATTTCGCGAGTGGCTAATTATCCAAGAGGCTCTCGAACTTCTCGGCTCAGCCTCGGTAGCCACCCTCGCGATGCGCGTCTCCCCGAAATTATAGGAGACCTTTATTTCGGCGGGAGCGATTGTAGCTCGCGAGAGCCTGGGAGACACGCCGGAGTGCAAAGTTTTGACGCCGTCCCGTAAATCAAGCCGGCGCTGGGCAGAATTCTACGTTAACTCTCTCTCTCTCTCTCTCTCTCTCTCTCTCTCTCTCTCTCTCTCTCCACTCCCGAACTAGTTTACCCCCACCCTCCACCCCAACCGTACCCTCGCCCATAAGCCCCCATACCCCTACTCCACTCGACCGCCGCCACTTCATCTCCCTCCCGCCCTTACGGGCGACCAAGCCCACCCCACCCTTCACCCATAGTACCAACCCCTTTTCCTGCGAACACCATTTCCTTTATTTTCCTTCCCGCTGGCTCTTTGCTTTGTCGTCTCCGCCTCGACGCGTCCACAATTACTTTATTTGAATTCTGTTAAACAATGGCCAAATCATTGCCGGACTTTCATCATAGCTTTGAGTATGATTTTCGACGATGCCGCGGACTCTAACCGGCTGTCGCTCGTCTAATGAATTTTTATGCGTACAAACAGTCGATTGAATTATTAATAAGTCATCTTAATTCCATTGTTGATTTGTCATCATCACTCTTGGGCATTTTAACTAATGAAGCGATAAATTTCGTTTTCTCCCCATGTTCAATTTACAAAATATTCGTCGCCGATTCAGCCAGCTAAACTTTATTTCAAACAAACCTACTATCATTATGATCTTGCAATTTTGTTTAGCCTACTTTCTTCCTATCTTTAACGTGTCAGACTATCGATTTACTTTTCTCTCTTTATCTCTTTCAGCTTATCTGCCCTCTTTCTATCTTTTTTCGGCATCCCCCCCCCCTTTTTTTCATCCTCCATCAAACCAAGTATCTTTGTTCGTACTCTATCTTCGGCAGCATTTTCACCTCTCTCTCTCTTTCTCTCTCTCTCTCTCTCTCTCTCTCTCTCTCTCTCTCTCTCTCTCTCTCTCTCTATCTATCTATCTATCTATCTATCTATCTCGAACCCCCTCTCCCTCACTCCATCTCATTCGCTCTTTACTTCACTCTTACTCTCTTTTTGTTCCTATTGCCTTCTTTTTCTCTATTCCTCTATCTCTATTTCTCTCCGTCTCTATATTCCCCTACATTTATATATATATATATATATATATATATATATATATCGTGTTCTCATTCTCTCCGGTACGAGTTCGTTCGCTGTCTGTCCCTTGGATGCCAGACGCGCAGGATGTACCGCCATCGCCATCATACCACAAGAGAACTATTTCAGTTAACATTTTTATATAGATTTTAATTGAAAATAATAAAGGCACTTTTATAACTAAAATTCTACGGCACTTACTTTCTGATAAAATTAAAATCACAATTATTATGCTTCATAAATTTATTACCAACGTTTGCATTCGAAATAATGTAATTTTCATTAATGAGTGTTATTTTTACTAGTGTAATTAATTAAATGATTTATTAATTGTCAGCAAGCCTTGATTTTGTAGAAATTATTTCGAAAATGTGGTGTAAACTTCTTAGTTAAAATTTAATTGGAAGCAAATGAAAATAGTCCAGATTCCATATTCTTAGCATTTTACATTTTAAACTATCAATTCATCATTTTATTTGAAGAACTTGTTATGTAGTAAGAAATTTTTCATAAAAAGATGAGTCGCGTGAATTTAATAATTAAAAATTACAATTTTCGTAAATTGTTAGTTTATCGATATAATACGAAATTTTTATTATCTAAATAAGAGTAGAATTTTTTCTTTAAAGATAATTAAAAACGTTTCGCTACATCCTTAGTATTGTCTTCTTTTTTTTTTTTTTTTTTCAATTTACTTATTATGCAAAATGCAATCTTTTAGTATCCTAGTATTTAATATCGGTAAAATATAATATATTCAAATGCTGAGTGATGCAACTATTGTTTGAAAGTTTCATTTAATACCGACAAGACTTGATTCAATGATTAAGCTAACACATACAGTCCATACTATGCGCCAACTTGGAACCAAAATTAAAAAAGTCGTAGATAGAACAACTCGAATATACTATAATAAACACACTGAATGGCAGCAAAAGACGTCATCTCTTATTAAAATTTGTCTCCAGATTGCGTGTCGTGCTAATTGAATTTTTGAAAAATCTATCCGACACAACTATCCATCCACAAGGAAAATAGAACGGAGGAGCATTGCCAACATTGCCTTCACTTAATTTCGATCCGACGGCAAGACGCGGCAGTCCAACAGAATTTCGAGGCTTTCACAAATAACTCGCTTCGATCATGAAAATCTTTGGCTAATTAAAAATACATCTATGCGTAGACTGCGAAGAATGCCCAGAAGTTTTATACAAACTAGAGTTTAATTAATTTACTTTAAGCAAATTGTAAAACTATCCATACCATTGCTTAAAATGAAGATCCAAACTGTGCCTTTTATGGCTAATCTATCGTTGACAAAGTAGAAAATTAGTTTATTATTATAACATTATAACATTAGTATTACGCAAAGTCTCACAGCAGTCTTAAACATTATATATTTAATAATTTCTTAAAATATGATACTATCATTTTGTTTTTTTTTTTTTTTTTTTTTTTTTTTTTTATTTAAAATATATTTATTCATTCGTTATTTTTAATTAAATGTCGCTAAGAATTGAAACGTTAGATACTTTTTCCTATCAAATTTATCATAATTAAAGGCTTAAGAGGCTAATTGAAAAAAATTATCATTTACAAATTATATGATAGGGTTACAAATAGAATCGTGAATCCCTCCCCCCCCATCCCCACCCACCCCCCACCCCATCCCGTGAATATTTTATAATTTTATAAACGAATGACATTCTTCGGATATGTGCAATATCCCCTTAAATTGTCAATCCTTTCAATCATACTTCATAGACTGATATAATTGTGCCTAACAGTGTTAATAAAATACAAAAGATTATCGAGTAAGATTTATGATTGGCATTTTTCATGCGCGTACGAGGGTCCAAGGGACTAAGGAGAAAAATGAAAGTCAAATGAATTGCGTGCTACGAGTGCGCATGTTTACACGGGCGTTAATCTTGCACGGCCGTTAATGATTAAGAACCTTTAAATTGCAATGCTCTCAACGAGTACGCGATTCGCTCGCTATAAAAGTCGGCACACATCTAACACCAACCAGTACGAGATCATTATAAATAATTAGATAGCGTGAATAATAGTTTAGCGGCTTCAAGCTATTGTTATTAACAAATCGGAGATGAGCTCTTCACGGCCCATGAAGTCGCAAATGCGACGCTGGATTATCAAGCCCCGAGTAGCATATTTTTGCGCGGGCCCGCTAATTGAGCGAAATACTGATTAGGCGATTAAATATAATAGTTCATACGGGGCTAATAATGTACTGGCTGATAAGGCCGAACGGCGGGGTAGAGAGAGGCTCTTAAAAAGAAAAAAAAAGAATGGCCGTATGGTTTGCTGAGAAGGCCATATTGTGCCGTAACTACGTCGCAGATGTCCCCCCCCCCCCATCCGAGTCGTCACTACCGCGGGCTACGACGTGCCGTAATTTAAAAATCTTTTTCCCGTCCTCGAGCCGCTTCGCTCGCAAAGGACAAACAGCCACTTCGCGTCACAATATGGCACATAAACACCGTCCTAATCGTGTCGCCTGTAAATTGAATCGCGTGAATTGAAGTCCACCTTCGCCAACCCCTTTAGCCCGCTCCGTCGCTATAAATATTCGCATCCCTCCTCGGCCGACGTAACGCCGATTAGCTCAGTTTGCTCGGCCGACGAAAGCAGAGAGTGCGATATTCCCCTCTCCTCGCCGACATCTCGGCGAACATTCGCCTGGCCGCGATCTCTCGTCCGCTGTCTTCCCGACCCGCATGACGAGGCGGCCGACGCCGCGCGACACGAGACGAAAAAAAGGAACGTCGCGGCAGCTGCTCTTTAAGCTCCCTTCACAATTCCAACGCAACCACGGACCACCTTATACGCCTCTTTCGCCGCCGACGCTACAGCCTCTTCATACCCTCCTCCCCACTACGCCGAAAAACCAAACACCATCACTACGCCCCCGACCCGTACCACATACTTCCGTCACGCTCTCTCAGTCTTTCATCTTCAATTTCTCCTGCCTCTTTCTTACTTCGTCGCTATATTCTATTATCCGTCCCACTCGCTCCCTCACCAACACAGACAGAGTCAATCACTCACACAGTCTCGCTCCCTCTTTCCATCCTTCACCGCGCAAAGCCAGCCATCTCCTGAGGGCTTCATCCCCTCTTGATATATCCCAGCCACAGGAAACGAGATGGAGAGAAAAAGAGAGAGAGTGAGAGAGAGAGAGAGTGAGAGAGAGAGAGAGTGAGAGAGAGAGAGAGAGAGAGAGAGAGAGAGAGAGAGAGAGAGAGACAGACAGACAGACAGAAAGAAAGATGGAGACAGGAGGTGATCTCGAACATGGCGGGGGGAAGGGCGAAGTGCGCGGGTACTGCTTGGGTATTGGATTGGGGATCTGCTCCCTGGGTGGGGTAACTTTGACAGCTTGACAAGAGCACAAAGGCCGCAGAGGTTCTGCTGCTCCTGCTGCTGCTGCTGCTGCTGCTGCCGCCACTGCCACCACCGCCGCCGCCACCGCCGCAGCCGCCGCTGGCTCTGCAAGGTTATCGAGGAAGGAGGCGTCGCGACGCTTCGCTCGAGTTAGGAAAATGGGTGGGGGAGATGACAGTCTCCCTCTTCGCTCGTTGCCTTCCATAAGATTTTGAATATGTATGGCTAGAGAAGAAGAGGCTGCAGCTTGATGTTCGTTAGAATTATTGGCTTTTGAGAGCTCTGTTGTGCTACAGAAGTTTGTGTTTTCTTTCAACTTATGTTTATTTACATCGGCGGAAGCCTCATAAACATTTTACGCTGCCCCGTACGTGGCAATTAAAGTAATTTACCGACCGAGAGTTACGTGATTATGAGCTTGGAATTCATTTATACTAAGTACAAGCACTAATTTCGTGGCATAATATGTTTTATTTAATTTCTGTTTCGTAATCGGGTGATTTAGTTTCTATCTGATAATAAAAATTATAATTTTTATTGTTTTTTTCTTCTTCTGTATTTACCTGAAAATGTGAATAAAATTCTAGTCTAGATGATATCGACGACACAATGATATACCGATATAACATAATAGAGGGAATTTTAATTAATAACGATCGAGCATTGCGTTACTAAAAAATTCAGTAACCATTCTTTATGATCAAGTGACTCTTGAAAGCTTAAATGACAAATTACTTTAACATGAAAAAATGAAGAAATCCCAATTGATTACTCTATTACTTCTTAAATGTATATATAGAATAGATTTATGTAAATATTAGCATCCTCTTTGCTATCTTTACACACGAGTAATTCAAGATAATACCTAAGTATATGCACACGCGCACACAAATGCACTTTTCCAAACGTTTCACTATATATTTGTAAGAAAATTAAAAATTCCCGTACATGAGGCTTCATACAAAACAGATAAGAATTACATTACAGGGATTCTGTATAATCAACAGGTGAATAATGTAACATAATATATAACATGATTTATATATTATATAATCATATATAATACCTCGATAGAGATTTGAAAAATGCTCTTCAGACAAATAGACATGCACGAGCCGCACACGCGCCCATCTATGTAGATCTGTACAAAGCAGTGATGAATTCTATTTAACAATTATTTCAAAATTCGATAATTGTTCGATTGTAAAAAACATATTTTATTAACTACATGAAAAGTGTTTTTAATCTGAAATGGTCTAAAATGACTATAATTAATAGTCTCATTGAATACGGTACGATATCGATTATGAAAAGGGAAAAGTTTTTGATTTCGTGCTTTGAAGGCGCAAAGCCTGTTCGAAATTCCAAGTTTTTCTGAGACTTTAAACACACTCTCTCACTCTCTCACTCTTTCGCTCTCTCTCTCTCTCTCTCCCTCTCCCTCTCTTTCTCTCTCTCTCTCTCGTTTGGATCTATTAGATATGTATATATAATAAATTTATTTGATATCTAAGCTCACGGACTCTTCATCGATTTATCTTTTTAATGCAAATGTATAGCAATTCTTTAATGATTTGCATTAAAAATTTTCTTTCCAAATTCACGATTCTTACTAAAATTTACATTGTGAAATTGTCCAACAAACATAAAATTACGAAATATCGTTATATATATATATATATATATATATATTATTTTTTCATAGCTTAATAACTTTTCACTGAGACTTTAAACACACTCTCTCACTCTCTCACTCTTTCGCTCTCTCTCTCTCTCTCTCCCTCTCCCTCTCTTTCTCTCTCTCTCTCTCGTTTGGATCTATTAGATATGTATATATAATAAATTTATTTGATATCTAAGCTCACGGACTCTTCATCGATTTATCTTTTTAATGCAAATGTATAGCAATTCTTTAATGATTTGCATTAAAAATTTTCTTTCCAAATTCACGATTCTTACTAAAATTTACATTGTGAAATTGTCCAACAAACATAAAATTACGAAATATCGTTATATATATATATATATATATATATATTATTTTTTCAAAGCTTAAAAACTTTTCATAGCTTTTTTTTTTTTTTTTTTTTTTTTTTGTTAACGTTTTAATTGCATGTCTATTTTATTTTCCGATTAAATACTTTTTTTATGAAATTATTTATGCAAAAACACTTATGTGAATAGAAAATGAATTGCTTATGTAGAAATATATGCTGAAAAGGAGAATTAAATTATAAAAAAAAATTCCAAAGTTTTTAATTATTTTATGCACTTTAAATGTATTAATATATGCAAATATAAAAATATAAAATGTCAAACAGATAATCATTGTTAAACGCATAACGTATTTCACAAAATACAATCTGTGAAATTAGAATTTTTTATGTTAGAACATCAGCAATATTAGGAATTAAAACTTTATGGTAAATTATTGGATTAGTATTTGTATTTTGAAAATTTACGAAAAAAATATGGAAATATTACAATTTTTAATATAATTATTATTTTAATTATTAGAATGTTAAGCATATTAGAAAATAGGCATTCGATTAGACGTGAAAATTGTTTTATCTTAAAATATTCGGTGTTTTGTGAAAATATATTATACATTCATTCGGCAAAATAAATAGAAATCTTGATAATTACATCATCGCATTGGTAAATATGATTAAATATTGTACGGAAGAATGAGCGAAAGTAAATTTAATTATTTCTATTCTCAATAATTTGTAAGAGAAAGAGAGAGGGAAGATAATTTAATAATACGATAAAGTAACTGAAAAATTCGCCTCTTTGTAGGCAAATCACAAACATTCCAAAAAGCTGTGATATTTCAAAATGTTTGATCTTATTTCCATTGGCCATTACAATCTAAGCGTTAGAGGCATCGAAGGCCGTGGCCGCCTCCGCCGTACAGTCGATCAACAAAAATGGCGATGAACAAAGAGAAACTGCCAACCCCTCCGGGTGCAGGGGTTCAGCTACGCGCGAGTGAGTTTGCTGGCAAGTTTGAGTCACATCGGGGCGGGATATCGACGCAGAACTAAGTCCGTGTAATCGGGTAATAGATAGGAGATGAAGATGAGGAAAGACGAAGAGGAAGACGGAGAAGCCTAATATCGAAAGTTTCGAAGCTTGCTAGGGGCAACCTTATTCTTTCGCTCCCTAAGGGTGATGACTTCTGCGTAATTAAATCAGAGCTCGCCGATAAAGTAACGAAGGAGACGGGTAGGAAGGGAAGATTGAGAGTCGCGGGTGATAGTCTGCACGGTTGAGAATCGCTCGATCGTGTTACGCGACGCGATTGTATTTTATAATGAAAAGGCGATTATCGTCCTGGGGAGTTAATTCGCCCGATAAAAGGACTAATTTTCGTAATCTTCTTTATAAATAATACAATCGAATTTTTTTAAGCAATATTTAGAGAGAGAGAGAGAGAGAGAGAGAGAGAGAGAATAGATTTACCGACGATTGATCGATCGATTGCGCATTTCACCTTTAGCACTGCAAACTTAATAATTATCACTTTGATGCATGTGTGTGCATGGAAAACGATCATAAATCGAAAGACATTTATTGCGTATATACGTAAGTGTATTCATAAGAAAATCATGGAATAAAATGGCGTGTAAAGATTATTAACCGCCTTTTTTGCGAACCTAATAAATAAAAAAAATAACGATAATTTTCAATTCAGTAGTAATAAATGGGCCTTACAATATATGCGCCCATACGTCCAAGCGGACAATTCGAGATTCTCTACCCGCTGATCAGTATAATATTCCTTGGTACTGCAATAATAAATAACGCTAAGTATGATGGTTAATGGGAGATGATTGACAAGAGAGGCTGAAAAGATCCGCGGGCAACAATAGCGCATAGTGGGAAAAAAGCCATAGAAAGAAATTCCGCGGCGCGGTCGGCTGTCATTTAAATATAAATCCACCTAAAAGATTTATGCACTCTCGCGAGGAGAGGCTATAATTCAAAATTTGCTCACTAACGCAGGGTGAAAAGGGCGCCCAATGAAAGGAATGGAGAGAAAAAAAGAAAAAACGAAACAATAACAACAACAACAACAACAACAACAACAACAACAACAACAAGGAAGGCAACGGGAGGCTGTGGGATGCGGTGGCCGGAAAAACACGACAGCGTGAAAACGCTTTGCCATTTTCCACAATAGCCAACTTTATCGGACGCGTTCACGGCCGTCGATATAATCGGTCGCTCGATATCAGCAATAAATATCTCACCTAACCACACGCATAAAACCCCGGCGTACTCTCCCTCCCTCTCTCTCTCTCTCTCTCTCTCTTTCTCTCTCTCTCTCTCTCTTTATCTATCTCTACCTATCTATCTATTTATCTGTATATGTATATATATATATATATATATATATATATCTTTCCTGACTCCACAGCGCAACAGAAGAAAGCTTGGAGCCATTCGATTCCCTTTTTCCCTCCACGGGCAAACCCCACTTCGTATTTTTGTCCTATCGGTAACGCGGTCTGTTGTTGTACGTTTGCCCATGTATGATTTATCGCCGTTGAAAATCAAGTTTGGCTCATTCGAAGGAGACTTTTCCGAATTTCGACGAAAGACAAAAAGTCTCTCCGTCGACCCTCCCAGCAACAATTTCCAAGCATTGTACAATGATCCGCTGTCGTTTCTTTTAAAATGCGGATAAAGGCGAAGAAATTTTAAAAAATTATTTCTTTTCGTATTTTGAAATACGACTTGTGCACGATTTTAATAAAACAAACAATATCATGTTCTTGTCAAAAGCTAAACGTTCCCTCACATCTCACAGTTTTGCATGTTTTGATTATAGCGATTATTTAAGCGCTTATTGTTGATTTAAATTGTATAAACATCTCTTATAAGATTATTATAAATCAACAATAGATTGTATGAATTTATATGCAATAAATAAATATTATGGTTCATTAGCATTAAGATCCTCTCATCGTATTATTCATTAAAACAAAAAGAAAACAAAAAAAAAAAAGAAAAAAAAAATTAGAATAATAAATTAATCAATAAATAAAAGAATCATTATCATTGATGGATAAAAAATTTTTATTACTTTTCTACGTAAAATAATCGGTACGACGACCTCTTCGTTTTAAATAAATTACATTCTGTTTGCTATATAATATAGAGATTTTTTTTTTTTTTTTTTTTGTTTACTAAGTTTTAGATAAATAATGTTCGAGTATAATGGAATAATAATCGATGCCACTTTCGAATAATTAATCCAGTAAAAGTAGGTAAATTAATTGCGAAAAATTCGTAGTACAAGTAATAAGTGAAATTTTTACATAATATTAAAAAGAAAAAAACTACAGTTTAAGTAATTCACAGTCGTTATAAAGTCTTAAACGCTTGTCTCGGAATTAAATGTCATGGCATAATGAAAGTACAATAGTTCCTCTGAATAGATAACGAATAACATCAAAAGAAAGATACTTATACCGCAATTATTTCGACAAGTTCTTAAGCTGTTAACATTTCATCAAAGTCCAAATCTTATAAATGTCAAAAGTTTCGTAATAAAGATAGCTCGCATAATTTCACTATATTTCTACATAATCACATCAATTTATATTCCGTAGTTTTTTCGTCCTCGTAATAACGTTTTTTCTTTCTTTTTTCTATTTTTTTTTTCTTTTTTTTTTTTTTTTTTTTTTTTTCTTTTAACAATCCGTCGGTCTAGGCGCTGCTCGTTTTTCATAGATTCTGTGCGCGAAGTGGACGGCCCGCACGGCGACTCTTTGAAAGCAGACAAAATAAATAAATAAGGATCGAGAGAGAATGGCAATGTTAAGCGACAAAGTTGAGAATATGCGCCGTTTGCGCTCCAGTCGAGCATGCAAGACGAAAAAAATCTGCACGAATATGAAATTTTAATGGCGAGCCGTTATACGCTGCTCTTCCCCCATCCGAAATGCCCAGATTATATAAGTAAAGGCACTGCTCTACCTTACTTAACTCTACCTCCCACTTATTATTCTACATTGATTTTCCTTCGGCGATTTGAATTCGTCAGATTTTATTGAGTGTCCTAACCGCCGCGAGTGCACCTCAATAGGGATCTTTACTTAGCAGGTACCAGTTTATAATGATGATGATCGTAATGGTTATGCAATTCGATAGTCGTGGCTTTAATCAAGTAAAATTATATTTTATATAATAACAATTATTATTTACTGCGTGACAATCGTGAATTATTCGGTTAAATACAGCTTTCGCCAATCTCGCTCGCCGCATTGAAATATCCTTAATACCATAACAAATGTAAAAAGTAAAAAAATAGCAAATCATTATTGTTTGTTTGCTAACACCACCAATCTCGGATTCTGGCATCTTGACAATTATTTAAATGCAGCATAATTATTGAAAGCAGCATGGAACAATGCAAATTATAGGATTTCTACCGTAATTCACCATTATTTATTTAACCGAACGGCGACGTTAGCGTATTAAATTATAATTTCGCACGTCATGCTACAAGACAAAAAGCATTATAGTCAAATTAAAGATGTTGTTGATAAGATCATTAAGGCTAATCATTCGAGTGGCTTATTATCGATAAATGTAATAACGACGTCCGATAATATAATAAAACAAAAATATAATAAACATAGGAGCATGAGGGGCGTACGGGGCAATAGCAATGGGCTCGAGAATCTCGAAAGGAAAAGTCATGGAAAGTGCTCGAGAAGCAATAGTAATTATCAGGGAAGAAATTATCCATGGGAAATAGCGACTAACTAATAGCGTTTGTAATTCAATCGCTCAGAATGGCCGGCGAATCCGATCGCGCGGTAAAGGAGAGATAAATGCGCGTTCGCGCATCATGTTAATGAAGCGGTCGGACATAAAAGCTGTTTGCTACCGCGGCAGTGAGAAGGAAAAGTGCCGTGCACAATTCGTCGGCAAAGGTCCGCGAAAATGTATTGCGCACGAGCCGCAACTCGAGATCTCGTTCGACGTTAATGCGGGGGTGTAGCGGGACATTTGTCTCGCCGGCGTCGGCGAATCCACTCCACGCGAGCACCAATAGACAAACAAGCGTGCGTGTCCACGGGGACGAGAGAAAGCTCGCAATCGATGGGAGAATTTAAAGAAAAGGAAACTGCCTCGCTCCATCATCTATTAATATATCTACTTGGAATTTACGTGGATACGTGGAAATGCGGGAAACCGAACGTGTTACGACACATTTTTTGTTCCGATATATATACATGGATATTTTGTCGTTCGTTTGTAAAAGTAGAGAATGTGCTCATTAGAATTTCTGAAAAATCGTTGATCTTTTTAAATCGATAAACGAGATTGAAAGTTATGCTAATACAAAAGTTATTTTCATCCTTTGTCTCCTCATCGTTCTGATAAACAAAGAGAAAAATACGTGTGATGATAGAACCGAAAATGTTAAGCGTCTGTATTCGTCAATTTTAAGTATCGCGAGCCTCGCGATTAATCGATGATTTTATGTAACGTTACGCCCGATTATAATAAAGTATTAATAATTTTTTGCCGATCTAGCCCTAATCTATTTTAAATGCCACGATTCATCCGTCTTCGGTTAAGAATTTTACTAAACTATGCAGCTCGAGCCGTTACAAATCATACGGCACGCGCTCGTTTAATGGAAACTTTTTTTTTCAAATACATACAATTCCTTCGCGAATTGTTACGTTTGGAATTTTTGCGCCACATGTCATTTAGAATGAACTTGATCGTACGATACGACTACATTAATTCGCTGTATTATCAAACGATTTTCACTCGCTATATGACAGTTGGTTTGCCAAGCGATCCAATCATCCGCGTCACAATAATATGTATTTAACAAGTACAAATTTGATCAATTTGAAGCTTGATTAACGCTTGCCAATATTGCAATCCAAATCATATCAAAATAAACTGTATATATAATAATATATTAGATACACTTTACTTTAATGATATGTATATTAAATGCGTAGGGAGGCGCTCGAAAGCACAACGTATCCGCGATGGCTCACACACTTAGGAACTCATAAACTTCGCGGTCATTGAATAAACTACTTCGCGCAAAGCCTTATACTATCCCTGTATGGCGATAGGTAGGCAATTTTTATAAATCGTCGACTGTGCAGCGAACAGCGTACCATTATTGATTATTTGCGCACATTGGGTCCATCCCAACGCTATGCCACCTGACATTAACATAATGAGCTAACGAAAAGCAAATAAAGAAAAATAAGAATGAAAAAAACACGAGATAAGCATATACGAGATGGCTTATCGCTGCGTCACAACGCGGGAAAAACATCGGGCGATGAGACGGATTCGCGAGGATGACGCGGAGGGGCATGGGTCCACCTGCACAAACACGGCCTTGCCAAAAACTTACGTGTCGCGGCGCATAATCAGCGGCGACTGCGGACTAAGGCCGTAGTTTCTGGCCAGAGCGCCCGCCTTCTCCGACGCAATCCCGAATTATATTTGCACGCTACCGTGACGCAATTCGCGAAGCCGAGGTACTCGCGACTCGAGCAACGAGCCAGAGCGAAGCCTCATTCGCTTCGTATATTCGTAGCGTGGAAATTCAATGATTCGCAATGTACGCTCGTGAGAGCTCTGCTCGAGTACTGCGGTATTAGATCGTCGCGATACACATCTCGAAACCAATAATGATTCAAATGATTAATTATCTAACTATTCGGCTAGCTCAGATGGCATTACGCTCGAAGGAATTTTGCACTAGAAGGTATATTTTAAGAGTCACTCACTTGGATCAGCCACTGCTCGCGAGAATCGAAGAGAAACTTACAAAAGCCCATTTAACCGACCATTATCACCATGCTTCCTGTCAATTATTTTATTCAATTCGGTTGATTTATCTGTTTATATTTTTAGCTGTCAAACGCCGTATGTTGCGAAGGCTTTTGGGGAATTCGAGCCAGCGATTAAAATTCACCGAACAAACGCCCGGGCAAAATGATTGAATAAGGATAAAAAAAAAAAAAAAAAAAAAGAAGAAGAAAAACTACCTTGTACGGGGTTTTTGAGGCGGTCATCTTGAATCACCTATTATCAAAAAGCATATCGCGAACTCCTTAATACTCGAGGCTTTCATGAATAAGTGAACGTCGCTGTCCAGTCCACCATCGGTGAAACAAATGAGACGACAAAAACTGGTCACACGTGACACGTAGCCGCTTGGCGCGTTAAAAGTCGGCACATCACACGCGATAAACGCACGGCACACTTTTTATCACTCCTACATCAATAAAATGGAAAACCATAATCCGGTAGAGAAAGCGGAAGCGAAGAAGTAAATAATATGCAATAAAGAATAAGAGAAGGAGTGACACTTCCGCTCGCCGGCTAGCACAGTCGTACGGCACAGTCGGCGAAGCAGCGCGACGACTCTGCGTGTCAGAGTCTCTGACTCTCGCGCGTCGGCGGCGGGTGAAGACAGAAATGAAGCTACACAATGTGACGACTAGCTAGCGCACACGGAAAAAGCGAAAGAGCCGGAGAGCTACGAACACGTACACAAAGCAAAAGCGAGAAAGAGAGAGAGAGAGAGAGAGAGAGAGAGAGAGAGAGAGAGAGAGAGAGAGAACGAGGCGCCGAACGCCTATGAGAAGTAGGAGAGAGTGTGAGCAAGAGAAAGAGAGAGAGTGAGAGAGAGAGAGAGAGAGACAGAGCAGCAGTAGGCGATACACGAATAAAAGAGATAGATAGGGAGAGAGAAACAAGGGACACGTGCGTGTGCGTGAGGCGGGTGAATGTGTGCAGAGAAGCGTATCCTCCACGTCGAGCGAGCTGTGGAACGGACGAGAGCGTTGAGCTGTCAGCGCAACCCCGACCCAACCCCTCGATTCTCGTGTATAGCGAAACCTCCTCCCCCTCCCCACCACACTCCTTCTATACGGTTTCGTTTCCTTTCGTTTCTCATCCCCACTGCTCCCGATGCTTCTATCCTTTTCTCTCTCTCTCTCTCTCTCTCGCTCTCTCTATCTCTCTATCTATCTATCTATCTATCTCTCTCTCTCTCTCTCTATCACGCGCCCGTTCATCGAACGCTCGCTGTGTGCGCGTACCCACCCTCGGTTGCCTCGTCGAGGCGCAGGAGGGAGAAAAAGATGACGAGCGAGGAAGAGAGATAGAGTCAAATCAAATGTCGTGGATGTGATATACAAAGGCGTATGAAAGAAACCGGCACGCGGAGTGAGAGGCAATGCGTTTCTTGATTCTTCCCCTTTTGCAGGACGTCATAATTCTTTGGCCATTGCCCACCTCCGGTGCTGGACCAACCCCCTTTCAATCATATTGTATCTCTCTCTCTCTCTCTCTCTCTCTCTCTCTCTCTCTCTCGCATTTCTTTTTTTCACGTGCGCGTACTTCCTTTTTCGACTACGCCCTTAGGCCGTGCGTAGCGCTACAAGCGCCTGACAGGAAGTAGACACTGAGAAAATAAGACGTCCTTGCCCTTCGTGAATGACTTTTTTTTTTGAAAATAGTCAGACTGACTTAGCTCTAGATTAAAAGTCACTGGAGGGTTGCTCCAATTTTCTCGTCGTGGGAAATCGACTTCCAAAGCTCGAATTTTTTTCTAAAATGATGCTGCTGCTGTCAAGGTTTGGGATTCTAACGGTAAATTGAGTACAGGGATTTATAGGATGAAGATTAATGTAAGAAGAGCTTTGAAATAAAACAAGCAATTTTAATTAATTAAAAACCATTTTCAAGGGATATTGGAGTTGCTTATTCAAATAATATTAAAGAAACACGATTGAACAAGGTGGACGAGAGTGTCAAATTGATAGCCTACGTTAATCATAGGCATTTTATCATACATTACTATGACGCCTGAGCAATGTAAAGCGAGTGAGGCGATAGGCGAGAGAAAAAATTATCCTTGCAGTTATCATTGGTAAGAGAAAAGGTAAACAACGTAAATCAAAGTGTCTCTTTCATTCTCGGTTAACATAAATTTGCCACGTCGATATAGGAGCGAATCCTGTAAGTATTGTTTCGTCTTAACGTATAAATTTCAAGCGACACGTTTATCAATTTATTTATACTCGACGATTCTATTTAAAATAGCCAGAGATGAATTCTTTGACTTTAATACAATTATTGGGACTACGATGTGCACGAGGCTTAACATTTTCATACCATAAGGAAATAATAAAGATTGTCAAGAGTGTCAAAGATAATCAAGTCACCCTTCGGCCCATACTACCCAAACACTCAATCCACGACTTTCTCTTTCGATACACACAGGCACACAGGCATACAATGCCGAAAATTGCATATCGCAATCGTAAAAATGCACGGCGCATACATCGAGCGGCGAATATCGCGCGGCGACGTAAATGTTTCTTCCAGAGCGCTGATAATCATAAAACAAAAGCAATATTAAATAATCTCAAGCTTATGAATATTCATTCAATGGTCGACAAATCGCAAATTGGGATCTCGCGGATGAACGATACCAGACGAATGATTAAGCGCACAATATAACGTAGCCAGAAAAAAAGCTGCTCGGCCACGTGAGCAAAGGAGGATGATAAAAATGAAGGAGAGTGGAAAATAAATGAAAAACGTCTCGTCGGTTCCCATATCGGCCGAGCCTAGCTAGGCGGCCTCTATCCTTCTTAACAGCCGTTGCTTATGCCTCCCCCTCCTCCCCCACCATACCCGGGCACCAAGTGATGACTCTATCCAATCGACTCGCTCGATTTCTCATCCGCATTCATCTTCCTCTGTGGGCCGAGCCGCGCTCGCACACACGTGTCCGTGACGCGCTCCCGCGCACACGGACGCGCGCACGGTTACACAAACAAGGCCGAGAGGGAGGAAAGCGAACGAGCGAGGGAACGAAAAACCGAGAGAAGCGCCTATGATTTACGACAGCCATTACAGTCTCGATAATTATATGCTGCCCCATAAGACCCCTTTTGCTCTCCCCCACTCACGTTCATACGCTATGAATAAGTGAGAAAGTTATACGTACGTGTGCGTGGATCCTTACGTGCGTATACGTGGGCGCGCGCACACTTTTATATATATACGTGTACGCGGGCGTTTGTGTTTGCATTTGCGCTTGTGTAACCGAGTGCGTGCGTGTATAATTATAAACGTACAACTGTTATAGGCGTACAACCACGATGAATGTGTGCTATACGTGTAGATGATATCCTGGCGTTCGCTGGCGAACGGCGTCGGCCGATTGTTCGGATCGGGGCCTCGTGGTACGTGCACCGGTTCGCGATCGGCCTTTGTTGTAAACGGGGCCCGCGCAGAAGTGAAGAGGGTCTCGATCCGTCGTCCACTCTCGTAATTTCAGCTTTAAATTATGGGAGCTGCGAACGAATCGATCGCCGGTCGGGGCCCCGATCTCTGAAACCCCTCCCCGATCGCAAGGTCAAGACGGTCAGACGATTTTCCCGTCTCGCTGCCCGATGGCTCGCGAGGGGATCCTTCGGGCGTGCAGATTACGTAAGGAGGGCAACGTGGCCCGGGGAACCCAAAGGAAGTAGGAACGCTCGATCGGAGCGGGCGTTTATCGCCCCGACACTGTCAAATGACTCCTCCTGATATTTCTCGCTCGGAGCTATCACAAACAACGTAAGTCTTAATCAAACGTCGACGAGGCTCCTCAGCTGCTATTTATAGAGGAGCAAGAAACATCGGAGCTTGAATAATAATCGCTCGATTAATTAACGTCTTTTCATCGCAACTGTAATAAGTGTATAAGCAGGCGGGCCTTAGGCTCGTTAAATTACCTCGGGTCTTCTCCATTAATGATCCGAGCGTACTGAACGATCGTAAGCCAAGTCCCCAAGCTCGAGGAGAATAATAGAGATGCGAGGAGTCGGACGAGCTTGATAATTAGTCGCACGAATAAGCGACGTTAACTTTGGATTGGCGTTTTTTCATTCGACTTGAGTGCCCCGGAGTGTCTCCAATCGCGTTCGATGATTGAACGGACTCGAGGAGCTTGAGCGTGCGACTGGACCCCGAATAAGCTGAGACTACGACGTAGCGCGACGATAAGGAACGAGTCTTGCACTTGGCGATCCCCAGCCCCCATAACAATAACGAGCGAGTCCTCGTCCTTAAAGCACACTGGCCCTCGGTAATATTGAAATTTGATTGGCGCGCGGCGCTTCCCTTACTACACCCCTGGGAACCCCTATTGCACTGTTTCTCTTATGTCTTCTCCTCTAACGATTCGAGTAACCTCTCACGAGACAGGTCTCACCGACTTTGCCGTTATTATCTTCGCACGAGCACAATGGCATTTTTACCGTTGATTTGTCGAATCGTTTGTGGTGGTGAGCATGCGAACGAAGCCATTCACGCTCGAATCGATTAATATTGACCGATAATTTCGTTTTTATCCTCGATCGTTTTTGCATTAGTGGAACGGCGCACTCGATATCTACGAAAATCTCCTCCTCCTCGCTCAATGGAAAAAGCTATACAATTTCATGACGCGTACTTCGTTTGCGGCATAATTAAAAGCATTATATTCGCGATTTAACTGCCCGGCATAATGCAACAGGCATCTGCGTAAAATTTTGTGACCTATTTGCGGCTCTTTGCATTGAAATGAAGGAAACGAGCACGCGACCTACCTAACATGTGAGCTTAATAGTATCGCTTTTTTCTATTTGCGTAACACAATAGCCAAGACACGCGTGGAGCGCTGCCGCTCTTATCGACAAGTATTTTCGGCGCGCGCAATTTGTCGTTCCATATCTCGCATTAGCATGTCCTAGACAGACTATGTACACGAGCATTTACGAATGGGTTAAAGGGGTAGTAGGAGGGGAAGACGGGGAAGGAAGAAGTAGACGAAGACGTAGAAGAAGTATTCGGGAGAAATGTCGAATGCAAAAAGTTCGCGGAGCACAAGAGGTAGCATTGTCTATTGTCTTTAGCAGCACAGATTGAGCCATCGATCGGAACTGCAAAAGTCAATGCAGCGTTACGTCATCCGTGTAAGTGTTATAAGCGATAAATGGGTGCCTCTTTTATATACGTACATATCGCATACGCGCAGTCGCTTGCGACGCTTCGTCTATATGCTCGTAGCACACGCGACGAGAGAGGGCGAGGAGGAGGAGGAGAAGCGAGATATAGATGGATAGATAGATAGATAGATTGATTGATAAATTGATAGACACAGAGAGAGAGAGAGAGAGAGACATGCGAACATAGCTGCCACTGGCATCATTAACATAACCTACCAGCCAACTAGACGACGACCCGTTTCCGACTATGTTCAATAAGCTCGTAGCCCCGTCGTTGTCATCCGCATCTAAACAGATACACGCATGTTCTCGACCTCTACAGCTCCCCGCTAACGATATTCGGAGCTCTCGAGAGTTGCGTTACTCGGGCATTGTTTTGTTGGCTGCAAGTATTTTCTTATTTCTAGGTCGCTCTAGCAGTACTCTACTGGATTCGCAAATGGCGAATTGACAACCAAGGACATCGGGGATGTCTATAGTGCGTATAATGCCGAATCTACTTTAACGACTTTCAACGCTTCGAAATTTTCCATCAGGCCGTTTGTACTACGAGGAGTTCTACGAGGGACACTTTTGTTTTTTTTTTTTTTTTTTTTTTTTTTTTTTTTTTTTTTTTTTTTTTTTTTAATTGTCAAGGGAGTTTTAACGACGTACCGTGTCCTTTATTTCTTCTTTTTCGTTTTTCTCTCTCATTTTTACATTGAATTTATAAGACCGAGAATGTCAGTACATATTAATAGAGCCCCATTCGATATGCATATAATTGGTGAAAGAATTTTTTTTATTCTTGCAATAAAGTTAGCTAGACGTGAAATAGATAGTTTTAAGGCTTAGATTTAAGAATGTCAATAGAATGCAATATATTTATTGAATTTGAACTTCTAGTGTAATGAAAATTGTTTCACTTTCATAAATGATACTTGAAATTGTAAATCTTCCTTTTTTATTATATTGATTTTTGTTTGTTTGTTTGTGTGTGTGTGCGTGTGTACGTGCGCGCGCAAGATAAATAATAATGTAGTACAATAGGAAAAGAGCAAGTGTGGACTGTAACCAATGCACAATGGAATCTGTGTTATGTAAGTAAATATAAATTTTATATTTAGCGATTCTTTAGATATTATAAGATTCCACTAGTAGGAAATTTGGCTCCTTTTTTTTCTTCATGTTAAATAATATATTTTGCTCACTGTTTGGCACAAATAAAAGTACACGATTGTCTATTCGTCGCTTAATTACATTTAACCTCGCGTATATATAGCAATTAATTTTTTACGCTAAAATAATTGGATTTAAATTAATTTAAACATAAATTGATCAATTTAAACATAAATTTGTTATTTTTATTTAAAGGCACAAATTTTACGTATATATTGCAGGGATAATTATTTTTAAGTTTTTTCAATATCAAGAGATAATAAATAATTCAACCTATGACGTGAATTGTTAAAAACATGCGAACCCTATTATCCAAAATATTTGCCGCGTTATGAATAATGTATCGAAACAACAAAGGTTGTACGATCATTTGAATAAAGACGTTATTTATTTCATAATTTAAAATCGTACCTTGTAAACTAAAATTAATCTCTCTGTAATCCCGTTGAAATTGAACGGTTAAACATCATAATAAGCAAGCATGCGCCGCGGTACTTACGAAATAATTTGTCAAAATCATATTGGATATTTTTACGAATTTTCCTGAAAAAAAAAAATTATGGTCTTTATGACAAATAGTATGTGTACGCAAAGTCATTTAGATAATGATCGGTGCTACCACCGTGAATTGCACTCGAGTGGAAAGCCGTCATTACGCACGCCAACCCATCATCATCATCATCATCATCATCATCATTGAGGAGTGCGATTTAACGTCTATTTGTCTTCCTTACAATAACTTTTCAAAGTAACGCGCTTTACTTCCTACCAACAACACCATTATTTATCGATACTTTTCCAAAGTGTTTTCAAACCTTGTCTCTCGTGAATATTGCCTTCTTTATCAACTTAGGACTAATAGAACTATTAATCCTTATTATACAGTAGCACGTATAATAACGTAATTTCCTAGTAGCAATGCGCTTGAATATAAAATGTCTGAAATAAGTAAAATAATACTTTGATCCTAAAAAAACTACGCTAATGTACATTAATGTCGGCATTAGAAAATCTTAATTATTGTAATCGATTGCAGTGGGCGATTTGTGAATAAAATTTTTACACCGAACCATAAGCAATCGACGTCGCTAGTTACATAAGATTATGAAATATTTGCTCAAGTTGCGCAACAAGTTGGCGTATTTTTAATTTGAAATTAGAATTATTCGCCTTATCCAATGTCTCCAGTGTAATTTTAGAAAATTTAACTAATTAGCCGACGCTGGCTTCGGGCACCACGACAACATTAATTTTGAGCAACTGTAATCCCCATCGTTCGCCTAGGGCAATCCGCACTAAGTAAATGTCATATCGGCGCGACAGCCTGCGGGAGTCAAAATAAATAAATAAATTATCGCAGCCCGAGATGCGAGAGAGGGCCGGATTGCACTTAATTCGCCGTACGAGGAGCGTCAAGAGGAGCAGGTCAATCAAACAATACCAAGAAAATGCTCGCAATAGCACTCCGAATAAAATACACTAAGCCGCTCTGGCAGCTTAAATCACGATAAACGAAGCGAAGCGAGAAACGAGCTCAACGCGCGCGCGCCAACCATTGTCCAGATAAACATTTGCCTCCCGCCTCCCAGCCGACGATGAAGACGTCCGCGATGCATATTACGCGCGTCCATCGGCCCCTCGTTTCACTACCAAATACAAAGTCAAGCAGCAGGCCAGTCGCTCCGAAGCCTCCTCCTCGGGCGTCGCAAGCAAAAGCACATCTACTCCCGTCCGAGTTATCTTCTAGACAGTGTTGTTCACCGCGGTGCAATTAGCGTGCCATAAATCTTACGGATAACGAGACACGGCGCCCCGAAGGCGTCACAAGACGCCCGCGCTAGGGAGAAAACGTTGCCTGTATTCGCCAACTCCCATGGAGCGCTCCACAGACAGACAGACAGAGAGAGAGAGAGAGAGAGAGAGAGAGAGAGAGAGAGAGACCCGATGGAAGCTATGCGCCATGTCGTTTCTCGTCGGAGAACTTCTCCTTATAAACCAACTTCTTCCCCCTGGAGTGCTCGAAGAGCTGCACTGTAGACTTCTAGAGTGACAAATTCTTAGTAGCCACTCTTTGTCTTCTAGTAATTTCAGTACTTTCTCATTATAAATATATATATATATATATTTTTTTTTTTTTTTTTTTTTTTTTTACCTCCCACCATCCACCCAAAGTGGAAACAGTTTTTAGGCAAAAAATTCTGCAATTTGGTTGGAGCGAACGGAAGACTCCGTTGATTAATTTTACTCATTATCGCTACATCGAACTACATCGAAGAGGGTATTCGCATTTTAAAATTATTAGCCACGGAGGTCTAACAGCAATTTTACATTTCCGTGTGTTTAAAAGGTGAAGGAAGCTGTTTCACAAAATCGAAATTACAGCTACTTTTACGATACGCCCCTCACTGACCAAACATCGGCGCTCCTACGACTTTTATCCAACGAGAAATAAGCACATTTTATTCATCTAAATATATGTGTGCGCGAGTCGCGACTCTTGTGGCTGATAGATTCGGTAGAGGAAAACTTGCGCCCGGGCGATCCATCTTGTCGCGGTGGCGACGACGTCGACGTCCACGACTAGCTCCTCGCGCTCGACGAAAATAACTCGAATTTAAGCAGTTCACGCACTCGTCCAAAACAATATCGCGCGACTTTTCCCTTCGGCCATCCGGGCCTCCTCGCCCATTTCCCGACATTAAATGCTGAGCTTGCAGTACCTAACCGACTGTGCACTTTAATCCGATAAATCCATCCCAACCGCCCCTCGCCAGTTACGTATCACCAACCTTCCCTCCACCGCACCCCACGCTCCTCCACCTGCTCATCCGCCCTCTCGTATTCTTTCTCCGTCTATTCCTGATTGGCAAAACATCATCATCTATAACTCCTCAAAATGTAAATACCACGATTCACAATAATTCTAAGGGCAACGATTCCATGCTTACATGCAGTTATTATTGTATACAATTGCATGCGAGTCTAAGTAATGAAATTGTCTATTTATACACTTTGTATATTCATATAATTCATAATTAATTTCTAAATTATTTAAATTAAACTGTACCGTGGAAATCGCTCGATGAGCTATGAGCTAAGGAAAATATAAAATTATAAAAAGCCATGTTAAAAAGCGAGGCCTATAATCAGGCAATTTTAATAATAAATAATGTGAAACGAGCTTGCGATAATTATTGGACATGGCATTGTGGATAGGTGGAGGTGAAGAAAGAGGGCGAATCGAGGAAGATGATTCCCTGGGATGTGCAGCAACAAGGGCATGTGGTCAGGGATCTCCTCGGCAACTCCTTCGAAGCTACTTCAAGCTTCTTTTCCACGGGACACTTCTGGATTCGCCCCCTTCCCTTCCTCGCTACCACAACCTTCGGCCGCCGCGTATGATTTATGCGCAATAGAAAATACGAGAGATGAGAGCCAAGCGTCGTTTTCCACATCCCCACTCATCCCCTCCCTCGGCCCTCGCCGTTGCTCCACCCGTTTCAGCACGACCGCCGCGACCCGCCATCCTCAGCCCCTTCCGGCCCCTCGAACGCTCCCAGTGTTCGCGGCCGCGTCATGGAACGCCTCCGCAACGAAATAAAAATGCACGGTCGCGAGAACAAAAAGCCCGACAAGGAGGGTCGTCGTTTGAAGCCACGGATACGACATCCGACGAGCCGAACTTGCTATTCCCGGGATTATAAATCCTCGAGGCCGAGCGGAACGGCTGAACCTTTTTGTTCTTGAATCGCTGGACGACCCTCGACGTGCACCTTCCATTGGACAAACAGAGTCGCTGAGTTAGGCTCTGTGCGATCTTTGACGCCTTATCGATGTTGCGGTTTGTTAAGCTTCATTAAGCACAGCTACATTTTACCTTTTTTTTTCGCAAAAAGAAACACATTTTATTTTTTCGCTGCTGCGCACAGTGGTTCGGTCGCATCAGGGCGTCACTCGCCTATCGCGAATGTCGCTCTCGCGAAACGATCGATTTACAACGAATCAACGAAGCTTGATGTTGCTAGACTTTTCTAGCCATCGATCATGCGAGCTTTCCGAGTGGGCAAAGAATGACGCAACGAGTATGAATTCCTTTGCAACTACAGCCAATTATAAATAACCTTACGATGTTATGCCCAATTTGGTCGTATTAATAATAGGCCCATAAGGAAGGTTGCTCAGCGAAATGCCGCAGGACTTATTTGCATAAAATTACAGGGTAGGTAGGTAGGTAGATAGGTAGGTAATATTTGGGCCAATTCAAAGGAAAGCTAATGACCAAGAAAAAACAATGAAAAAACAAAGAAAGAAAAAAAGAAAAAAAGAAAAAAAGAAAAAAAATCGTACAGATAGATTGCTCGAAGAAGAATAGCGAAACAATGGCATTGTCTAACTGTTAAAATGGAGTTGATTAACTGAGGAAGCTCGTAGGGCCTTCCGTTATTCATCATTTCAATCACAACAGTGATAACACAGACGGGGCTTTTCATTCTCTTCTGTAATGAATTTCGACTTTGTGGGCCTCTCTACGAATGCCATCGGCGAAAGGGACAGACAGAAGAAAGAAGGCAAACATAATAAGGAAGAAAAAGGGAAGTGGCGTAGCAAAGAAGAGGAGATACCTAGGGGTCCCTTGACTCTTCTTCATTCGTTCTCACTCTCTCTCTCTCTCTCTCTCTCTCTCTCTCTCTACTGCTTGTGCTGCTGCTGCTGCTGCTGCTGCTGCTCTCTGTCTTCTCTGCCGTACCCGTCTCTCGAACAAGGCAGC